>NC_046220.1:52498181-52806515 GCF_011004875.1 Balearica regulorum gibbericeps | reverse complement strand
CTAGTACTAGTTTTCAAGAATGCCTGTGACTGTGGTTCAGAATATCATAATACCTCTTTGCTACTATCTTTGATTGCACATTGGCATTCTACAAAACACACAAATTGAAAAATGTGCATCATAAGAACCAAATTTTCAAAGAACCAATGTTTCTAATCTCTGATACCCTGTAATTAAACTCATTTGTGTTGTTCTCATTTGAGATTTGTGTATAATTATTGTTCTTATTTTATAGCCTTATAGTAATTCACTTTGCCTATTTTTGCTGTTTTTTCAAAAGCTGAAAGAAACACAGTTTTAATATATAATATAACAGAATACCCATTTCAATTTTGTGAATCTGAAGGAATAGAAGTACTGCTCAAAGGCCAAATAGTACCTTTCAGAACAACAGTGCTAAAAGGAAAAATAAAACAGAGATTTCCTAAGACTTATCTAATCTACATGTTTAATCACAAAAAAAAAAACCCAAAGGCAAATAACCAGTGCATTTCCTGTGTGCTGGCATGGGTGGGTGGATGGGGAGAGTAAAGCGGAGAAGAATGGCACGTGAGGGGAGGACAGAAGATTGCCCACTGATGCCACAGAGCCCAGTCTTCTCCTCTTCCCTTCTTCCCAGTACAGGTCAAAAGTGAGTCTTGTTGTTTACAATAAGTAATAACGCTAAAGGTCTTTGAATATCGTACCTGGATATGATGGAGCAGAAATGCACTAACTAAAATGTCCTGACCTTAAGTGTCAGGTTTGTATGCTATGGGCCCTGCTAGCAGTTTGGTAGCTTGGACTATACATAGGGAGAGAACTAATGTATCTCATCTTGCCAATAAAGACCACAGCATGGGACTTAGGACACAGAATTTCAAGCTGCAGGAGAGAGAAAAATTAACAATTTCCTTGCTATTTTAGAAAATTCTTTAACCACTAGGATATCACGTAAAGAGAATCCTGATGCTATCTTTGAAAGGAATGTAACTGATGCTACATTTTTGGTACTAACTACTGTAGCTAGGATTCAAAGTCTATCAGGATCTTCTGAGAACTACTAGAAGTCATTATGTGAGAGTATCAGCATAATTAACCCTCTCAAAATGCAGGTTTTTCTGCATAATGCAATCCCCAAATAACTCAGACAAAAATATTTAGCATGCGATATTTATAGGCATCATCCTTTTTAATCACATATTGTGAATAAATCTTTAGTCACAGACCCTTAGACAAGCACAAGCCCAAGTCCTACTTAGGTACTTCATTCATAATTGGTGGTTGCCTTTGTTTCCTATGCAATAATGTAACTTGTTCTTCCTCAGTATCAGCTGCTTTTGAACTTCAGTGAATCTCCCAGGTATAATAGTCACTAATTCTAGATATTTCTCAAAGATTTTTGTTTCCTTTCTAGGAAGAAAAGGTGGCTTTTACCTTTATACAGGAAAGGCACCTCTCTCTTTCTTGGTGAAGATGGCATAGTTGTAGTTCTCAGAATGGCCAGAATTAGAATGGAAGACAATTTATTACCTGCAAGCAAAAATAGTGCTTGAGGAAGGGAAGAAGCAAGCTTCTAACAGGGAGATCATATATAGACTCAGTGTTTTCAGCCTTTCTTTCAAAAATAATGTTTCTTCTTTCAAAAGCAGTCTGTCAATATGAAAAGCAAACACAACCAGTGGTTTCTATCACTCATGGGTGAAATTATGAGACTGCTACAGGACAGCAGTTTTAGCCACTAAGCCCACTCATAAAAGTAATTCTGAAAATGAGGGTAGATCCTGCTAGGTAGGATAAATACATAAAGTGCTTGCTTTAGAAAAAAATAATATTTCTATTTTTAACAGCATGCATACAGCTTCTGAAGCCACTCAGTCAACCAAAAGAAGTGTAGTAAAACTATCCTCACAATTCCAAATGCTGTAAATTGCCATTCAGAAGGAAAGGGAATAATATCAGCCTTTTATGGACAGAAAAGAGGGGAGACTTCAAATGGAAATCCGTGGTTAGGCTATTTTCTCTTCAGTAACAGAATAAGAAAGTTACTTTTCTTCTGTGCTTGGAAGTAACTTACTATCAGCTGAAAAATCAATGGTGTGCATCTTGTTACAACAGAAATTGAGGGTATTTTTAACATTCTATTGAGTTTAGTGGTATGAAGTTTACAGGAAAACACTGGATAGCTAGTCAAACTTCAAACACCTTTGATGTACAGAAGGTATAAATCTTTGGGTTTTAATGAAACTGAAACTTTCAGTGTAAAAGTATGATTATTTCTTTTCTAGTCCTAATGAAGATCATGGTGATATAATCCAACACAGTGTCTTAAATTATCCACATTAAACATAAAAACATTTTAAACTACTTTTAAAGAGAAAACGAGTTTGTTGTTTTCTATATAAATACTTCTTCTCAGACAGGGATATTCGGAAAAAGTGTTAATTATTCTTTCAGATTTGTCAGGATGCTTTTTTCATGAGAACAGTAGTCTTGAACTTTTTCAGTATGTCTGTGTACATTGAAGATTAAATAAACAATCTAAAAATACATTTTCTTTTCCCTAAGATAAGTGAGAGGTTTTTCTTTTATAGCTTTCGTATTCTATACCTAGCTATAATTACATGCCATTATGCAAATACTGTGGGGATAAACTAGAGCACATGTATAGATATTGAGGAGAAATCATCTGAGGAATATCCTTTAAGACCTGGGCCAGACAAACAATGGGGAAGAACTAATATGGATTAATGTAGGTTGTTCTCATCTGATTGAAAGATCTTCAACTCCTGCAAAATTATTTTTAGATCAATCAAAATATTTTCTTTAGCTCTGTTAAAAATTTTCTTCTAAGTTTGTTATACACAGCCTGAAGGGTCACTATAGTTCCTGACAGTGTGAATATTTTTTTTCAATCTGTTATTCTTACTGGTTTTTTATTTTTGGCACATTCCAACATGAAATATCTTACTAAACTTGAACTAATAAATATTTAAATTTAAGATATTGAAATGAACTTTTTATTTTTCCTTCTGACCCTTTTTTCTTATCCCTTGGAACTATTTATTGATTTCATTTTAATCTCAGATTTTAGAACTTTCCAGCCAACAAAATTAATACAGGGGTGGAAGGTGTGCCTAAAAACTGATAAATTCAGAGTGGGTGCATTTTCTGCTGGAAATAAATTTTCACCAGTAAAATTTCTCCAATAAATTTTCTTGGGTAAATAAAAAACTATACATTTAAACTTAACACGCTGATTTGAAAAAAAATATTAAAAAACAAATATTAATCCTTATTTAGTAATTTTAAAGTACTGAAGATGTTATGACCTAAAGGGTTACTGAACCTATGGGTATGTAAATATCACAACAGTGGGTTTGTATGATTCCATAATGCACAAGGACACAGAGGTTTTATTTCCTTAATTTCTTTATTGCAGATTACTGCAAATTAGTATCTAAAAAGTGAGTACATTTATGATTAATAAAGTGACTATATATCAAGTTACTAGAAAATTACTACAAGAAGAGCAAGTAAGTATATTTCAATAGTAGCAGTAAGTATATATTTTAATATTAATTGTTACTACAAAATAACCACTAATAAAGTAGCAAACACACTTATACTTAATCGCCTATATATGTGCCTATATATAAGTTATTTAAAGTAGTAGCCATACACTGTTCATCAAAATGCTCCCAGAAGTGGGGCAAGTCAAAACCACTCCAAGAAATGGGGCCAGTCAATGACAGACAAAGTCTGTCACCAGCAGGGATCCAGTCTGTCCAGGAGATCTCTTGAAAAGAGAGGCTTATTTTCAGTAGAAAGCAAGAATTTTTTATATGGCAGGGACATAAGTGGGTGCAGAATAACACCACCTCGAGCAGCCAATAGATATTCCTAATTCTATATCCTTCTATTGCAAGGTTACCCACCTAGTGGCTGAAGGGAAGGCAGTGCACATGGTTTTTATTTTATTTTAACAAAGCTTTAAATACTGTCTCTCACAGTATCGTTCTGGGTAAAATGTCCAGCATACAACTAGGCATGTACACTATAAAATCAGTGAACAGTTGGTTGAAGTGTCAGGCTCAAAGAATTGTGGTAAATGGGGTAACATCTGGTTGGCAGCCAGCCACCAGTGGTGTTCCCCAGGGCTCAATTTTGGGCTCATTTTTCTCAAATGTTTTCTTCAATGACTTGGACATGAGGGTTGAGCGCACAGTAACTTTGCCAGCAATACTAAATTAGGAGAAGCTGTTGATTCCCTTGGGGGTAGAGAGGCCTTGCAGAGAGGCCTTGACAGATAAGAAAGATCTTGATAGACTGCACTACGCAGTCACCAAACATATGAAATTAACAAGGACAAATGTCAGATTCTGTACCTGGGATGGTACATTCCTGGATATATATATTCCTGGTTGATAGTAAGCTCAATATGAGTGAACAGTTGGCCCTGGCGGCCAAAAGGGCCAGCTGTACCTTGGGCTGCCTTGAGTGCAGTGTAGCTAACTGGGGGAGCGAAGCTATTGTCTCACTAAACTCATCATTGGTGCAGCCTCACCTTGAATACTGTGTGCAGTTTTGTGCTCCACAAGGTAGGAAGGATAAAAAATACTAGAACGTATCCAAAAGAGGGCAACAAAGATGGTCACAGGACTAGAGGGTGTGACTTATGAGGTGAGCAGCTGAGGATAATAGTTTGTTCAGCTTAAAGAAGAATAGACAAACATACATTATCACAGAATCATAGAATCACAGAATGGTTTGGGCTGGAAAGAACCTTAAAGATCATCTAGTTCCAACCCCCCTGCTGCGGGCAGGGACACCCTCCACTAGACCAGGTTGCCCAAAGCCCCATCCAACCTGGCCTTGAACACCTGCAGGGATGGGGCAGCCACAGCTTCTCTGGGCCACCTGTTCCAGTGCCTCGCCACACTAACAGTGAAGAGCTTTTTCCTAACATCTAATCTAAATCTACTCTTTTTTAGTTTAAAGCCATTACCCCTTGACTTGTCACTACATGCTTATACTAATGTATATTGTTAACCACACAAAGAAGAAAAACTTCTGGAAAGTTTTCAGCAGGACTTATGCAGATTTTTATTAAATAGTTTTCTAATATGAAAATGTCTTTAGTAAAATCTTGCCTTTCATATTAAATTCAGAAGATTTCTTTAGCTTCTAATATATTTAATACTTTTTCTGAGTTTTCAAAAAATATTTTTTTAATTTGAAAAGACTCACTTAGTGTCCAGCTATGCATTGCAAGCCCTGTGGAATAATGAATAACAAGTCTGAGGTGCTCAAACTGTGCCTGCAGCTTTTCTCACACATATTACTTCAGTTCGTGAATCATCCTAGTGTTTCAAGAGTTATTTGTGATTTAGTAATGAAAACATTTGTCAATTATTTAAATAGCATTCATGTCTGATACTCCTGGTTGGCTTCTGGCCATCTGGTGAAATAGTGCTGAATGTGGTGCATCTATCTTAGAGATTTCTAGAAGGCTGAAGGGACGAGGCCTGAAGGCACCCCATGGAATCATCTTGCCTAATTTCTGTTCTAAACTGCAACCAGAAGTAGGTGTCATTTCCAGTAAAAGTTTGTCTAACCAAAACTTAAAATAATGGAGTCTCCACAACCTAATTTTCCAGTTTATCCCAGTCCTTCAGTACTCTTACCATTAAGAAGTTTTTTCTGGTGAAAGACACGTATCTCTCTTGATGCCCTGTAAGCCCATTATGCTCACCATGCTCATGGAAAAAATATTTTCTTCTTCCTTATACCAGTGAGTATTTATCCTCTTCATTTTTTTTCTTAAGGCTAAATAGCTCTTGCAATAATTTTTCAGAAATCATGTTTTTCACAGCCTCAAATTTTCATACTTTACTGTCCTTCTCGAGTCTTCATGAACATTTTTCTTGAAGCATGGTGCTTGAAATAGTACTCCCTACTTTGGCTGAGGTTTTAACTTTCATTAAGGAAGCTACCACTTTTTTTTTATACTATATATATTAAATACATAGCGAGTCAAAACCTTGTCTCCCATGACCCCAAGGGAGTGATCAGACTAGTGAACACTCTCTTTTTTAATTGTTTCTTGTAAACAATTTTACTGGTGCTGCTGGTTTCTGTGAAAAAAAAAAAAAAAAAGGCCTAGTATGGAAATACTGGGCTTGCCCCATCTGTCTTAGGATCTATGCTTCCTTAATAAATCTTAAAAATATTTCCGTATTTTTTCATTTTATTCTGATAGTTGTTTATGTTTGTGACACATGAACCTCAGACTTTCTTGTAAAAATTCTGTTTAGCCAGTTATTAGTAGTTGCAGAGCTGATTAATTTTATTTTAAAAGTATGGAACATTCTATTTATCCCTATTTAAATTAATTCTGGTTTAACACTATTTCTCTAATCTGCATGGTTACTTTGACAGTCTGCCCAGTTCTGGAAAAAGCTGAAAATACATTTGAGTATGGTTTACTTTAAAATCTATTTAAATATATGCCCTCCTCGATCCATCAAAAGGTTAATGAAAATCCTTCATTGCACCATATGCACGTCAAATTGCTTTGTAATTGTATTAAATCTATCCCTTCAAAAGCCCATTGATAAATGCACTGTATGTATGGTATCTCCAACAGTTGCCATACATTACTTCCTTGGAACTTACCTCATGACTGTTATTGTTGCATAACAGAAGATGAGCCACAACATGACAATTTTATTGTGTAGAGCATGTCTACTGTGTGTAGCAGAACTTGTCTCTCCTCCAGGATCAAATGAAATAATTTTATGAGTGAGAAAATATGAACTATAAGGAAAGCTCAAACAGTTTGACATTACTCTCTGGAAAGAAGAAAAGAGTCAAAGTACACATATCAATCTTCAAGTACACTCAGAGCTGCTATCTCGTGTGGTAGCAGTCTTCAAGGAGAGTGGACTAGACCTTTTTTTATACTTGTTTTCACCCAGAAATCTTTATTTTATTATTATTAATATTGTTTTTTCTTTTGGGGGGGGGGGATTTAAATGCTACAATTTCTGCAAACAACATGAGATCTGGGAAGTGATGCTCATGTGTCTCTTAGTAAGCTAAAAAAGCAGGAGTTAAAGTCCCATTAGTTGAATGAAGAAGGGTTGTGAATGGATGAAAAATAAGAACTTCAGTAAAGGTATAATATGAGTCAACTCTGCAATAATGGAAGCCTTTTTTCTGATGTATGTAGAATTTACTATAGATGGATATAAACTTAGCTTTTTTGTAAGCATTATATCAAGTTATTTGATGTGATGGGACAGTTGAAGATATCCTTGTAAACAAAAGGATCTACTTCTTTTCTCCTTGAAAAAAGCATATTAAGGTTGTAAGAGCTGTAGGATAAAATATAGTATCTGGGACAGAAGAACTGACTCTTGATATATTTTAGTATTTAAAAGAAAGTCTCCAGTGCTCCATTTTAAATAAAATGTAAACTGATAAAATGAATGAGAAATATGAAATATCAATTTACATAACTAATTATGACATTCATATATATCCAGTAGTATGCTGACTCAGTACCTCAAGGATATAAGAACAAATTGTTTCATGAAGTTAATGCTTTCATTTTGTGTTCTTAAGGACCCTGAAGTTGAGACTAGGTTTCACAGACTTAGAAAAGGATTAGAATTGATCAATACTGTAAGAGCATGGGAAAGATTGGTTCAGTGATTAATTTCATGTTAGACACATGGGAACAAAACAGCTGAGTATATTTGTCTCCATAATCCCTTTTCCCAAATGTAATTACAAATGGAATTGATCAACTCATGTGTTTCTTCTGAGCCAGTAGGAGACACATTAGAATTGCTAGGCTGTATAATAACTTAGTACAGATCATCAGTCCTCAGCACTAGAGGGAATTCGTTACTAGAGCTGTATTTTAAGAGAAATTTAAAAATTTAGAAAGTTTTCATTGACTGTTTTCCAAAGAAAATGCCACTTCCACTAGAACAACAACTTCTATAATTTCTAGCATATCCTAACTATGCTGAATATCTTCAGTCCCTCTTAGGGGGATCATTTTTACGGTTTCTGTGAAAAAGGTATAGAGTAGGTATAGAGGAACATAGGTATTAATATGATATGAAGGGAAATGACATTCTGAATCTTATAGCCAATTGCCTAAGTTTTTGAGAGGAACAGAGTTGAGCATATTTCTGTCTTCCTCAGGGCTTCCCATTGCCTATTATCTGATCACTGTATTTGCTTTTACAAAATCTGTTCTATGACCCTGGGACCCTCATGGACTGTATGGGCAGAATCAGTCATTCACTCCAAGACTTTTTCACGTATCAAAAAGTAATGCAATGCAACAAAGTTTTGGGGTTTTGTGGGTTTGTTTGAGTTTTGGGTTTTTTTGTTGGTTTGGTGTTTTTTTGACCTAGCTCCTATCTTTTTCAGATACTGTATTTCCTCCTACAACTCTGCAAACAAGCAATGCTTCACCAGAACTCTGGAGCTGTAAAAAGCTTGAAAGACTTTGCAAAAAAGGTGAGAGTATGTCTAAGACTGAATTACTTTGAGATCTAAATCCAGAACACACTTTTTCAAAATATAATTATCCATACAAATGAAGGCTTGGATAACAATAAAGTGATCCATAACTTCAGAATGAGAGAATTAAACCAGAGTTTTCTTCACTATCTCCTGTATATTTTTTTATGTGAGTAGATTGTATGATGATATGTACCATAAAATTACTCAGCATAGATAGATTAGGATCAAGAGAAACCTAGAAAAGTAAAGCCTGTGTTAATCAAATTTCCTAGAAAGTGATCTCCTTTTAATGATTGATTCACAATCATAATAGGAATACAAAAAGAATGGAAATTTATTCAAAACACTAGATACTTTTTAAAAACTGTAGAAGGACAGCTGAAATCAATAACCTCTTAACCATTTCAAAAAAAAATAAGACAGCAATTAAAACAAAAGCCAACATAAAAATGCTGTCCTATAAGTGTTCCAGTTTACATGGCATTCCATCTATCGACAAACCCAGGAAAAGGAGGATTTCATGAGGTAGACCAGTTTCAATGGAAACCAACTGAGGGGATGTGCAGATGAATGTTTGTTCTCTGGGCAAACAGACTGTCATATTCCATATTAAATTCATTTTCTAAATGTGCTTAACAGTGTGGTCTAACTGCTGTCAGTTTAGGGTTTTGATTTTAAAGACAGCTACAAGATGAAATAGAATTTAGGGTCTTTAGATTTTGGTTAATGATAAACATTTCTGTATTATTCTGACACAGTAATGGCTCAACCAGTTCCCTTTATGGCCACCATTTACATCTGGTAAAGCTCTAAGATATCTTTCTATGGAAATTCAACTTGTTCAGTTACAATTTTCTGATGATTAAAAAGATCACAAAAAATTACAATCTTAAGAAAACTTTAACATTAAATCTAATTAACCTGATATCAGCTACAGTCTTCCATATTTTAGTAAATATGCCTCTGATCAAGATGATATTTTTTTCCTTAAAAAAAAAAAGTATGAAAAAAACAAGTAAATGAGCTCCAGTTAGGGAGATGCATTTGTTCTCTATACTTCTTTTTGTACAACCATGGTATATTTCTTACAATTATTCTAGGATCTAAAATATGAGAAAAGAACAAAAACATTTTTGTTCTTAGACCCATTTGCTACTCTGAAAAATCCAGTTTGTCTGCTAAGATGAATGGCTTACCATATATTTAAAAATTACACTTTCAGTAGCACCTTGAAGGAGAAAGAAATACTTCCAGTATCTGTAGATAATACACTATTTGATGTACTTTGGATGAAGGGCAAATTGTCTGGTTCTGGTTTTCTGCTGCATCAGCATAGCAGGATTATATTAAGAGCAAAGCTATCTGTGTTATTGTTATTAGTATCAGGAAGAGCTCAAAAAAAGCTTAGGCTGGATTCATGCAAGCTATTCAAGCTTTCCCTGGACATCCAAATGATTTGACTCTGTGACTTCCTCATCAGGGCAGTTTCATCCCCTAGGAAAAATTATGATTAAACCTATATAACTAGACCTACTCAAGGGCCATACAGACTTACCCCTGCTCTGGTTCCTTTGGAGAGAAAAAGAGCAGAGACTTGTAACCATCATTGCTTTTTGGGACAATACCAGATTATACACATCTGTTAAAACAGTAAAAAAGATACTTGTCCCTTTGGGCAATAAACCTGTACCAGATGAAAGACGGTCCCTAAAGAAGTAGCATGTGATCGTATAATTAAAAATTATATTGAATAAAACATACACATTAGGAGCCCCAAATGTTCCTGAAAACATTAATTTTGGAATTTCTGAACTTCTGAATGCTTTACTGCAATGTTATAATTCTGACGACATATAGTTTTCATGTTTCTAAGGACTACAAGAAGGAGAAGGTAGAAAGGTAAAAGGAAGAAATAGTATGCAATGTGTCTTTATTGTAACACCAAATAGCACGATAAAGTACAGTGTGAGTTTGGTTTTGGTTTTGGTTTTTTCCTTCCTATTATGAAGATTCATCAGTTTGTAAGCAAGCTGATGTACATCATATACATATTCTTGCCTTATCTATGATGGGACAGTAATGACATTTGAAACAACTGCTGTTCTAGTTCACTTTTCCCCTCTTTCATGTGCTTTCGCTGTGTACTTTTATGTGGAAAGAGAACTTTAATGGATACTTTTTTTTTTTTAATTATTTCTACTCACCCAGCCTTAAAATAAGACAGTATCCATTGGTAAGGTAAAATCAAGAAATAATCAACACTTCAATTCTGAGTCCCTGATAACTTTGCCAGCAAGATTCACAACACATCAGAGTGAAAATAGTCAGGTGAAAGCACTTTTCATCAGCTAAAGCAAATTGTTTCACATATTTGTTAAATTTTTGTCATTTTTAATTCTCATGGTCAGGTGTTTTTCTCCAGCTCACAGTCACACTCTGCTTTGACAAGCTGCCTAGCAGGTTCTCAGTTTCAGGGACAATTATCTCAGCTAGGATTTCATTGTAGCTGAAGTAAGGCAGACTTTCTCCTTCTTGTTCTTTTGTCCAAGTTTGGGCATGTTCGCTTGTAAGTGTGTGCATTCCACAGTGTAAAGGTACACTGCTCTGGAGAAATTTTTTTTATTAGCAAAATCTGACCTTACAGTAGGTGAGCCAAACATAAGAAGAGACATAGAGGGGGAAAAGCACCAAGCACACTCACACTGGAATGCAGCTACAGCAGTCTGATGTGTTTACTAAGCTGTTCTGATTAAGCCATTTACTGTGCAACACTTTTGGTTGCATTTTTTTTGCAAAGCTAATAATCAGATCTTAAAGTATGCTTTTAAGTTCACTTAAAAAAGGATGGAACCAACAGTCTTGCTTCACCCCATTAAAAAAAAAAAAGCAAACAAACAAACAAACAAACAAAAACAAACCACCAAAACCAGAAACCAAAACAAACTAAAGCAAACCCTCAAAAAATGTTGATTATATGGGCGTCTAACAATCTTCTGTTTGTATGAGGGCATTGAATTCCTGTGAAGTGGGTTAGGAAGACTGATACTGTAGGGATTCTAATTTTCTAAATACTTTTTTTTAACCAAGGTTGTCTATTTTGTCATCAGAGATCTTTCTGCTTATTGTGATCTAACATACTCTGTAACAACACTTAGTTCAAAATAGTTGCCAAATTTTTCCTTCAAATGCAGGCATGCATTTTTCACTATGAAAAGCACAAGATATTATTGTCACATCAGAGATCTACAAAGCAGTAACCATCATAACAGTTTTCCGGAAGTCTTTGTACCCCAATATATATCTCTTACTCACCACTGCCTGCAGTGTGAGTGTGTACAGTCTGCACTACCTAGACAGAATGTTGAACTAATGAACATTTATCCAGCAAGACAGATCAAATTATGCTTCTGTAGAGGGCTGGAGGATCTGACACACTAGTCTTTCCAAATACTAAAGTGCAGAAAAACCTCCCTCAGGAAAAAGAGCTGACAGTGAAATGACACCAATCAACATTTCAGACATTGACAAATATTTGGACCTTCAGGTCAATTTTAGCCACGACCTGTAAAGGGGAGAGGTCTGTAGAGCTGCTGTTGCAACAACATGTCATGACCAGAAGGTCTTCTGCTGTAATGGCACAGACGAAATACAGTTTCCACATTCACTAATGTCACCTGAGCAGAGTGATGCAACCCTGGAACATGCATAGGTGGCTGCTGAGTGAAGGTCCCCAGGCATAAAGCACTCTTTCTAAGAGTCAGTGCTCTCAGCTATGGTGCAGGCAGTTTCAAGGCAATTGAGAATGGGTGTTCTGGGGGGACCTCCCTTCCTGAGCCACGGCACTGCACAGCTTGGGGAGCTGGAAGCTCATGTCACCCTGTCCTGTAGCCATCAGAATAAGAAAAGCAGTTGAGTGAGCATCCCACCCACATGCTTGTCTTTTGCAGCTCTGCAGGCAGCTTGTTAGCCATTACAGTGATACAATTTTTGATGTCTACACAGCCAGTGACAAAGCATCACAGGATCCCTATTCAGACCTATCATACTGTGTATGTTCAACTAGTAAAAAGAGTGTTTGATGCACAGAATCTATACAAGAGTTTAACTGGCATGAAATACTTTCAAGCATGCTAATTCTTATGAACCAAAATAGAAAAAAATAACCTGTAAGTATACTGACACGGGAATTAAGTGCAAGAAGCTGAGAAAGTTTGCAGGTACCCTACTGAATTACATTCTGTCACTGGACCCTCATTTGAGTTCTAAAAGGTCCTTATTGCTGTTTCTATACCTAGTTTCAAGTCAGGCAAGGATGTTTCTTTTCTGGATTAAGCAAGCTTTGAACTAATTTTGCCTTTTATGAGCACTACTTGGGCTGCACATCAGCTACTAAGTCACCATGTAAATTATTTTTGAATCTATGAATTAAAATCAACAAGTACTGGAGCATATTATCTCTCCACTTTCTAGATCTGGTTATAAACTGTCTGTTTAGGAATTCCAGTTTTGTATCTTTAATTTTTCTGCAATTCACTGAGATAATAAAAATGTTATCAATAAAAATCTAATTCATTTGAGGGAATAGTTCTATTTTCTGAAGAATATTGCTAGTAGCAAAATAAGTTGGAAATAGTATTTTTAAAGTGCCACACATGCATCAAGGATACATGATCCCTTTCAGCACACATACTGATAAAAAGTTAAGACTTCAGCCTTCCAGCTACAACAAATCAAGCACACTGAATTTTGGTTACCACCTGATGAAGTAATATATTTTCCATTAAAAGAAAAGCAATCTTGGCAATAAACTGTTGATTTTATTCCACAACAGAATTTATGATATGTTATTATTTCTCATGTTACTTGCATAATTCACTGTACAAATAGTCAATTTGCACTATAACGGACTGACCCAAATGCTATCTGTTCTAGGAAATAGTATACTGATTTGATTAGAGTTGAAAAGTATAAGAATCTCTTTTTGACGTATTTTTTAAACCTACACATCAGTATCAGATCACAAGTTTTCCCACATAGACTACAGGCATATAGAAAATACATGTGTGTAGCATTATATGCACTGTTCTAGCTAGTAGCATAATATGCAGTTAATATCTGTATACTCATCTCAATTTCCAGTCTAACAGACCAAACCAGTACACTGAGGTATATATTATTCCAGCTGGTCTTTCACTCACAAATGCAGAATCAATATACATAGTAAATGCACATGTAAACATTTTAATGTAGATATATACATATATACATATATACATGTACATATGTGTATATATATGTGTATACACACACATATGGATATATACATGCATATATCCACCAATGGTAATGCTATATATTACATGATGGAAGTCTCACCTAATAGTAATCTAGCCATTCTTTTATAATCTTTATTATTTGACAGTTAATATATTAGTTTCAATAAGAAATTGTGAGATCTTTTATTATACAAGCAATCTTTGTGTGTCATGACCTAGTACACTCCTCCAAAGAAAAGTGAAGTGCAAAGAAATGTAGTTCAGCAGAAACTGTTGTACTAACATAGTCAGCTTTGCCACTCAACTTATTTACACAAACTTGAACTGGCTGTAAATCAAGATCATAAATCAGGCAGCAGTATTTGGTACACTTAAGTTCTTTCCCTTTCTTGCTTTTAAGAAACAAGCATATCTTATTTTAAGGTTCCTTTTCTGCTATTCGTCAGTTCTTTCCAAGGGTATTCACAGACACTTGCCCAAGACAAATTCTGGGAACAAGAGAAAATGTAAGATTCACTTGGTATTCAATGACAATTCTGTCACTGGGTGACACCCTAAGTCAGAGGACCAACAAAAGACTGAGCTGTTGCTTACAAACCAGGAAAAATTCTCAGTGACCTTCGACTGAAATATAAACCAGAGATTTTTTTATTATTATTGTTCTGGAACTGTTGAAGATTTTTTTTTTTTTTACATGAGAAAAATATGATCTTCAGAGAGACAGAAGCAATTTTAAGTGCCTTGTTTCCTTTATTATCTGTAATATAACTTCCTTTGACATAAAATAAAACTATAGTTGACCACAAGCAAAAAGATTTGCAGAAATGCATCATTTTCCATAGGACTAGACACAAAACATAAAAATATATCTGTACTTCAGGAAGAGAAAGTTTTAGGCTATTAAATATTGATCAAGATGGCAAAAGACATCTACCTGATAATTTTTTAAGAATCTTTAGACTTATTTTTAATACTTGAGGAGAAAACCAGGGAAAATATTTAAAGAATTTTCTAGCAGGTTTATTGATCTTTCTTTCATGATGAAGGTAACTTAAACTCCTAAGAAAATATCATCAGGCTGTTTTCTGTACGTTAACTGGAAAGGATTTGGAAAATTTGTTTAACTAGGCATTTGCTGAGAGCCTAGTTGCAGACAACTATTGGTGATGTATAGTTATATCATTAATTCAAAAGAGTTTATTCCAGTGATCCACAGGCTATATATGAAAAAGAATTGGATTAAGATGTACGTTGTCATTTTGCTTTTCCTGCATACGGTGACTTCGAAGCATGAAAAACTTGGAATAAAACTGCATATTCCTACATGATTTCTGCCATGTGTCAAGTTTGGTCAAACAGTTTGAGGCATGCTTATTAAGCAGTAACCAATGTGTTTCCTAAAAATATACAACAAATGACAGAACTGTGAGAGGACATATTTCTTTATGTATCCCTGATTTGAAAGACATTAATTTTTAAAATTTATAATCTGTTTTTAAGATTATTCCTCTGAGCATCCTTTAAGGTTGCCTAAAGGCTCATTGGAGTATGGTTATAAGCTACCTGTGTTCCCCTGGAAGCCAATGGAGAACATAGATGGTAGGGAAATGTGGATAAAAGTCTATGGAAATGAGTACAGCATAATCAAAAGGATTTTTTTTCTGAAGGAAATCTCAAATGAGAAGAAATTTAACTGTAACAATATATTTTTTGTCCAATGTGTGCTTTAAACCAGCTCTGCAAAATTTGTCCTGGATTTGATCTAAAACAAATGGCAAACTATTTCATTTTAAATAGAACAAGAAGCATTCTCAGGGTCCATTGAACAAAATGTATTCTGACCCAATTTTCAGTCTGCAGCCAAACTTTACATTTAAGAAAAGTTACCATGCTTTTAAGCTCTATCCTCAGACAATAGGAGTCTAGCAAAATTGGATAGAATCCTGAATATTAATGTATGTTAAGGTTTATTTTGATTAATGAGAGATTTTATTTGATTGTTGTTTTCTTCTTAGTTTGTAAGTTTCTGCTCATTCAGTACTAACAATGTCAAGGTTTCATTCAACAGATTTTTTTTTTTTTTAATATTTGGCTGATGTTGTCTGTGAATGCCATATTGATCTTTGACCTCACACTTTTGCTAAGCTGGGCCATTCTCCTTATAGTAAACACATATGTTGATATTCTCGGGGGGGGTGGGGGGGTGGGGGGTGTATTCTTGTGACACCAGAGAAATGTGCATGATACTTATCCAACTACAGTTTAAGCCTTTTTCTTTTTTCTCTAGACTTTTTTCTCTAGACTTTTTTCCTTCTTTTTTTTGTTACATTTATTCACAGTTGACCCAGTATGTTTGATGCTGTACAAGAGTCAGTGTCCTAGACATCCCAGGGATTTGAATGACTAGTATAATGCCTGCATGAGAGATAAGAAGCTGAGGGATATTGTTGAACCTTTAAAGAAAGGTTGACATTTTCCTGGCCCTGAGCAGCTCTCTTCAATATTGAAGCTTTTGCAGCTTTCAACCTTTTGATTTATGAGCAAAAGTGTAACACATCTTGGCCATTATGGAATCATAAAAGTCCTCTATATCTTCCCATTCCATTTTTAGTTAAAGGGGAAAAAAGTTAACTCTTTTGCTGTTCTGCCTCTTTCTGCTTTTTGGATAATATTTTCTGAATAAAAGGTTGCTCAGGAAATATTTTTTTTTTGTCACAATATTATAGAAGACTTTTAAATGTCAACTCTCATTTCAAAAAGTTCTAAAAATATTCCTGGACAAGGTTTCAAATTCTGAAGTCAAAAACTTAAATGCAAATTTCAGTGTCTACGTACTCAAACTCATAATAATTTTGCTGAGAAGAGAGGCCAATTAAGAACAGTTTTGAAAATCACAAATCATTAAGGTAAGTATGACAAATGCTGAAACTATACTGAGATCTCTACTGTTTTTGTAGGATTCACATCTCATGGGGTTTCAACTCACCAAACAAACAAAAAAACCACCATAATTCGAATTATGCTTACTTAAGCTTATTAGTTTATTGTAACTGTTTCTGCTCCCACTAGTCTACAGGACTCTTCCATTGTTGGTAATAGTGATATTACCAACTATTGCTGTACTACAGCAATAACAAAATGCATTTAGACTTTTTAACAGAGGAAGCATATGTTATCTTTACTTAAGGTTTATAGTTGTTCTTGGTTGTAAATGATGTCTACAGACTCCTGGAGTTTATCCCAGTTGTAATCTCACTGCAATCAATGGTAAAATTTCCATCAACTGCAATCAAGGCAAAATGAGACAAGCCCTAGCAGAGCATCTATATAGTCAGTGTGGACACTTTACAACTATTACATTAATTATATTAATTACATTACGTGCATCTGTGCCTCTGTTCACAGTGAAAAACAAGCTGTTCTTGTCCTAGAAATTTAGTTCCTAATTGGCCTTATGCTAGTAAATCCCGACCTTCAATTGGATTTACTGATTTTGGTCCAACCTCACACTAAAGTTCAAAATAGGCTGAAAAGTAGGCCGACTTTTACAAGTGTATGAGTGTCCTGATTGGAAATATTTTTTATCCTTTTTTTTTTTTTTTTTTTTTTTTAATTTTGTGAATAGAAATTGACAAAGACAACCTTTCTAGCTGAAGCTCACCTTATTTGCCTTTGCTGATTTTTTGGAAGCTGCCCCTTCCAAATTGCCTTTTCATTTAGTCTTGCAGAGTCTAGCAATATAAAAAGATTTGAAAAACAACTTTCCATCATGTCATGCTTCTTTTAATATTCTAGTAAATATTCTAGCTGGACACTAAACATTCACATGAAGGCCAGTAAAAGCAAGAGAACTGAGACTTATGTGCCTCCCATAAAACTACATTATTGTTTTTTAAAAGACTCAAGAGATCACATACTTCTGAGTCTACATGGCACCTCTAAACAAGAAGAAAAATGTATATATTCAGAATCTCCTCACTTGACCCAGAAAGAATAAACTTTAGAAAGCTAGAAAAATTATAAAGTCATGAAAGTGTCATAAGACTCATAAGCCCCATTTTTAGGCAGCTTGCTGGGTCATATGTTTTAGCACTTAAAAGCAACACTTGAAAACTCTGGAGCAATTCAGTTGCATATGTGTGAACTTCTAGTATCAGTTGAGGCATTCTTTGGAAACTCACTTGTCTTCCAGCTGCTGCTCCCCAAGGATGTGGGACTGTCATATTTCACAGAGAACACACAGATATCTAGTATTCTCATAAGTATTTTAAGAGGCACTTCTGTTTATGAAAGTAAAAGCCCTTATATGGGGTTTAGATGTACTATTCCAAGTGATAAGTCCAAACAGGAAATAGTTACTCAAATTTAAATTCATCAGATTTGGGAGTTTATGTTTTGGTTTTTGTATGTCTGTTAGTTTGTTTTACAAAAAAAACCAAAAAAACAACAACAAAAAAAAACCCAAACCCAACCCAACCCATCTACACTTAGAAAGTTATTAGAATAGCCTGCACTATAAACTAGCCTGCAAATAAGATCTGAGGACATAATAGAGCAGTTATCTTCTGACATGCTCCATTATATGAACATGTTCCATTATAAACTATCTCGAATCAATTCAAATATTGCTCTATACATCAAGTAACAAGACTGGGCAAGATACATATGGAAAAGCCTCAATGTTTAGAGCAAACATACCACATACAAATGTCATTAGATGTGAGATTTTTTTCCTAATATGCTATTAATCTGAATGCTTTGCCAGACATCCAGAGAGACCATCACATACGTACATTCTGATGAAGAACAGTTTGAAAAGTTCTTTGTTTGAAATTCTTCAAGATTTCTATGTTTCCTCCAATAGTCTGCCTATTGGTACTGTCCTGGTTTCAGCTGCGAGGGTTAATTTTCTTCATAGCAGCTAGTATGGGGCTGTGTTTTGGATTTGTGCTGCAAACAGTGTTGATAACACAGGGATGTTTTTGTTATATGGACCTGTTGTTGTTGAGCAGTGTTTACACAGAGCCAAGGCCTTTTCTGTTTCTCGCACTGCCCTGCCAGCGGGACGGCTGGGGGTGCACGAGAAGTTGGGAGGAGACACAGACAGGTGACCCAAACTGACCAAGGGTATATTCCATACTATATGACGTCACGTTCAGTTTATAACAAGCTTGGGGGAAAAGGGAGAGGGGGGGGCAGCGGCGTTTGGAGTGGTGGTGTTTGTCTTCCCAAGTAGCCATTACACGCGATGGAGCCCTGCTGTCCTGGAGATGGCTGAACACCTGCCTGCCCATGGGAAGTGGGGAATTAATTCCTTGCTTTGCTTTGCTTGTGCGTGCGGCTTTTGCTTTACCTGTTCAATTGTCTTTATCTCAACCCAAGAGTTTTCTTACTTTAACTTTTCCAGTTCTCTCCCCCATCCCAATGTGAAGTGAGCAAACGGCTCCATGGTGCTCAGCTGCTGGCTGGGGTAAAACCATGACAACAATCCATCCATACTATAAGGTAAACTCCTTCAGCAAATATAACAAGGCAATTAATTAGTTTGAGTAGTATGGGAGTTAACAGAAGTTCATAACCATCAAGGGAAAGATATTATTGATAAAAAAATTATTTGTACCATATCCATAACCAAAAAAGTAAATATTCTACTGCTGTATTTCTCCGAGTCTACAGAGCCTCTTAATATCATAAGCGTGAGCTTGGTACAAAAAAGATGGCAATCAGAATCATTAAAAAATTAAACTTGAGATTACGATAAGAAATAATATAATAAAGCTCATTGCATTTCAATTGAGATTCTGAGAGAAAATTCTTAAGACTCTACCCAAAACCAGAAATCTTTATTTGTGTTTAATATTCTACAGCTGAATCTCTCATAGGCAATATAAATTACTTTGGATATAATATTTGAATTTTCCCATCTTTCTTTCATTCCAATGCTCCATTCTATCTTACTAATTTTTTTTAGATCTTTTTCAGACAGATTCACTGCCTTGTATTGACAATTTCTTGTTATTCCCAAGCGAGTTAACATGCTCTTTCTCGTTTTCATTTTGCTTCTGACTCCTTTGGGCAAAAACAGTGCCTCCCTATCACACTGGAATGTCAAGAGACTTTACTAATAAATTAAATAAATTGGATTGGGATTTCTAGATATAAAACACTGTAATCATAGCAGTTTATTTCATACACTCCTATAACGAAATGAGACCTTGTAAAAAAAAGCAAAACCATGAAGGATTCTCTTTAGGGGGAAGGGAATGGCAGTTTTATTCAAAAGTTTGTTATCCTTAGCTACTGACATGAGAGAAAGTTTGTTTACAGAACTACATGATATTAAATAAACATCAAGAAAAAACCTACCTGATTCAAAGTCTCTGAAAAGAAATTGCAACAAATGCTCATATGACTACATAGATTACATAATGATTCAGGTAATTTATGAGATAAATTCTATTTTGAAACTCTGATCATAAGGGAATTACTGTCTCAGGTATGCAACATGTAAATAGGATTATGGTCAAAAGACTGGATGACTGAGTAGGAGTTGCTGTAAAAGGTGAACCATGGGTTTTACATTTTTACCTCTGATTTGAATGCTATAGCTCATACTTTAAGTAAGACACTTGTGCTGGAAGGAACCAAATCATGAAGACAGAGAGGGGCCACATCATCAACCATAACACCTTTCTAGCCCATGGTCTTCTCTAACCCTGAAAAAACATAAGAACAGGGCGAAACGATAGTGCTGTTTCTCCTGAATCTTCCCCTTTAGGAAAGCCTCTTTTCAGGTGCTTCCTGACCCAGATACATCCTGTCATTTCACAGAACAGTGAATAACATAGAACACTGAAATTTTTTTCACCATGAATTTCCCTCATCATACTTTCTACACCCATAATTTTTAGCATCTGAAATCTCTGTTGACATGGAAATCTACCGCTTAGATCTAATAACATTAGAAAGAAGCACCTCCTCCTGTTTACTCAGAGCCTGCTATTTTCTAGTTCTAGCTGATGTCCACACTTTATCATATTTGAAGGCACTATGGATACTCCTTCCCTTTCCTATGCTACACGCAAATTTACCATACCCCTGCTTCTCCCTTCTTATTGCTACCCGCCCCCTCCCCCCCGCTTCTCCCTTTTTATCTTTTCTAGTCCAGAAAATACTAACCAATTTGCTAGTTTCTTTAATCATTCCCCTTGTGGAAGGCATTTAGTATCAGTGATTTTCTTAACAGCATCCCTCTATACTTTTTTCCTGTTCTACTATATCCTTTATCAGATAGGATGAGAAAGGAATGGGGAAACATAGCACTGACCACATGATTGCATCATGGACTAAATCATATGTAACTATTCTTTCCATTTTGTTCCATATTGTCTTCTGGCAATTCCCCACATTGGGTTTGTTTTCTGGGTGGTCATGAACTCTGAAGAGCACATGAGCACAGAGGACTGGAAAGTGAAGTTCTCTTGGGAGTTAGACCCTATGATTATTTTGGTAGTGCATGTCCCTGCATCAGTGCTCAGGCATCCTCGCTTGATGCAATCTCAAAATACACATCCTGTTCTAGCTCATCTCATCCTGTGCTACAGCTGCTGTTTTGCTGCAGTCTTTCTCTGCTAAAGAGCAAATTAGAATCTTCTGGTTTTTCTTTCTGCCATTCCTCAGTCTCTCATTTTGTTAACTTTAAATGACTGAACTCTTAAAATATCTCAGTTTTCAATAGTCTCTCACTAAAAAGGTATTTTTCCATTGATATTTTGAAATATCTTTCCTGCATTTTCTCCAAAATCTTTTTTAAAGGTGAACCTCCATAGTGAGCAAAATTCTTACTAATAAAACCCCAGTTCAGTAATCATGCTTGTTAATGACTGGTTTTGGAAGTATGTCAATTAATTACATGGTTAATCAATTTACCATATTTTTGGTTATTTTTATTCATGTGGTCCAGCACAATTTGTTTGCATCTTGTAGTGAGTCAACATATACATTTACCTCTGCTAGTTATCTTTACTCATTAAACCTCAAAATATTTTCTCAAAAACCATAAAAAGATTGTTGAACCAAATCTATTCTACATAAAGCAATGTTGACTGACATTAAGTGCCTCTGTGTAAGAATTCATGCAGAAAGAAAGATGGAGGGACAAAAAGGGACAGCAGAATGAAGGGAGGAAGAGAGAAACTTGGGATGTCTTAGGTCTTCAGGTGAATATGTAACATAGATTTAAATTAGAGAAAGTTGTTTGGATAATGCATTTGTAGCTTGTATTTATAAGGCAACTCATTTCATTTCAGCAGAGTTTCACTGCTGTACCTCAATTGATTATCTAGCTTTAAGCAGACTTTGGTCTTGCTCCCATTGGATGAGTTTCTTGTTGTATTAAGTCACAATATATGTGAAAAATTTGGTCGAAAATGGCAAACAGATGATAACAAGTGGACTTTGCAAATTGAAAGTATAGTCTGAGAATTTGGCAATAAAAGCCCCCAAACTACTGAGGACTAATTCCGATTTTAGCCATGAAAATTTCCTAATTAAAAACATAATAAGCATGCATACATACATTATTTCTCTTTTTTAGTAAAAATTTAGAAGTTTCTCTTGACAAAGTAATGAAGAATACAAATGAAAACTAGTTCAACTATTTAAGTATTAGAATTCTTTCATTAGAGTCTTTGAGTAGAAAACTATTTCTGACTGAAATGTTGTGAATTTTTGCAGGAATAGTTTTACACCTAAGGTGTCGTTTTCTTCATGCAAAGGCAGCAATGAGATGGAAAACAGAGACAACAGAAAATTATAAATTTGAAGAAAAATAAGCCTTAAGCTAATTTACCACAAAATTATTACTGTCTTAAAAAGGATTCAGAGGTTTCAGAATTAATCATTCATCAGCAGATTACAGAATACTTAATATGAGATGTAATCATAAAGAACAAAAATGAGTAAAATAAAAATGTTTGAGTGAATGTAGCCTACATCTGTTATAACAGCAATTCTGTAAAGGCAAATACTGTCATTTAGGAGATTCTTGTATGTAATTCTTCAAACCTAGTGTTTGATCAAGATGATACAGTTTTGATTGATTTTTTTTCTTATTACATACAGTATTATTGGATTGAAGATTGTTTTTTTAGATAGGATTTGTACACACTCATATAAAAAAATAGTCACTTGTACCAAACAGATATTCATAGACCTGGGATTCCATAAGCTGGAATATTTTATTCTTTCAGAAACTAGAATTAGTATGACAATGTTGATGGTCTATTTCTGCAGCAACTCTTCTCAGATCACTTCTACTGCTGTATTAACTGGCTTACTCTTTCACATAAAGAATGTGCACACCTTCTTTCGCCTTCCTCTCACTCGGTTTTAATATTCTTTTTAAATTTATTTGATACCATTGTTTTCATATATTCTAACCATCATCTCCTTCCTATAGCTTCTGGCAGCTATATTTGTCTTATTGTCATCAGAAATGATCAAGAATAGTCATTATTCATTTACAATGTTATCTTCAAAAAGTTTACAGCATGAGATCATACTCCTCAAGTTTTCTTTTCTTGGTGATTACATGTAACTCCCATCATTTCCATTGATTTTTTCTATTTCCAACAATTACTTCCTTTTTAATTTGTTTCTTTAAAAAAAAAAAAAAAAAAAACCACCACAAAAAAACCCCAACCAAACAAACAAAACCAACCAAAACCAAAAACCAAAACAAACCTTCTGTTTGCAATCTCACTGCTCCCTCTCCATTGCAATGATGTATATTAGCATGATGCCTCCCTAGGTAATATTCCTAATAAAATGCTTATGAATATCAACTTGTTTAACTTATGTTGCCAAACAGTTTCTGTGTTAAAATGCATTTTATCCTACTTGTAAATTTATTCTCCAACTGGGGTAGATGTCCCAGGCATCAAATCTTGGAAGACTATCTCTTTTTTTAACCAATATAAAAAAAAGCTTAATGTATTTTGCATTTTGAAGGAACTACAGATATACTAAGAATTCTTTTTTTTTTTTAAGCTTTTTATCTTTTAAAGGAGAACAAATGGCTGTGGACACATCTACAACTAAACTAGACCAGCTCATAACGTCTGAAATTCATAAATTAAGTGTCTGTTTGATCCTTTCTTTTTGGTGAGGCTAAGAAATGGCAGACTGTCATCATTTAACCTGGCAGGCAGCTATAATAACTACATAGCCTTCTGCTTACTGCCATCTCCCAGTGGGATGGGGGAGAGAAGCAAAAAGAAAACAAAAGGTAAGAAAGACTTGTGGACTGAGATAAAGGCAGTTTAATAGAACAGAAAAGGAGGAAGAAGAAGAAGAAGAAGAAGAAGAAGAAGAAGAAGAAGACGACGACGACGACGACGACGACTACTGATGATGATGATGATTGATGATGATGATGATGATGATGATGATTATTGTAGTAAAGAGAAAACACAACACAACAGAAGTTTTCTGGATTGTGTTCACTTGCCCACTGGAATTGCTGGCATTCAATCTTTGACAGCTTACAAAAGCTTTCAGCCTCTTCACTCCTTTGGTCTGCAGCACTGACTATGCATTCCCTGTTTAACTCATGACATTTTTTCTGCTCAGTTTCCGCAGGAAATAGAGTGAGTTTTTCGTCTAGAAGAAAAAACTTATTTTAAATTTTATACAATCTGAAAAGATATTAAAGTTTGGGGTTTTTTCCAAAGGGAATTAATTAAGTTTATCTCTCTTTTCCCTCTTTAAGATTCAAATGGCTTCTTGAAGCTTAAAAAGACCTAACAGAAAAAAAATCAGAATTTCAGAAAGGATACTAGAAAGAAAGCAGAAATAGTGAGACAGGCTTTATAAAATCTGTATTTGAGATACTGTTGTCAGTAAGTTGGCAGAAACATCTTTGATTGTCAGAAAAATCATTTTCTTGACAGGAGGATAGTCACAGTGAGTGTCATACAGAAAAATAAGAGTTAATGGTCCACCATGAAATTTTTGTTTCAAAGGAGAATTAATACTGGCAGCTCAAGTGAAGGCAGGGACATGCATATTGGATATCTCAAAAAAACAGCATCCCAGTTGTGTACAAGAAATACAAATAACCCGAATTCACATATTTTTTTGCACAAATGGCTATGTGGGTAAAATACAAATAGGATAAATACTGAGGATGTAAGCATATAATAGAAAAGATTTGGGGCTCTGTTCACTTAAGAGACAAGTACAAAGATAGCCACTTTTGCACCCAGAGGGTTTCATTCCAGGCCAAATTCCAGCAAAAACTATAATTATCTGATAGTTACTTTATCAGCCACAGACCCACTGCCTGGGAGGTGACATGTATCCTCACCATTTCTAAATCATAGAATCATAGAATCACAAAATGGTTTGGGTTGGGAGGGACCTCAAAGATCATCTAGTTCCAACCCCCCTCCTGCAGGCAGGGACACCCTCCACTAGACCACGTTGCCCAAAGCCCCATCCAACCTGGTCTTGAATGCTTCCAGGGATGGGGCCTCCACAACCTCTCTGGGCAACCTGTTCCAGTACCTCACCACCCTCACAGTAACGAATTCCTTTCTAACATCTAATCTAAACCTACCATCCTTTAGCTTAACACCATTATCCCTTGTCCTGTCACTACACTCCCTGATAAACAGTCCCTCACCATCTTTCCTGTAGGCCCCTTCAGGTACTGGTAAGCCGCAATTAGATCTCCCTGGAGCCACCTTTTCTCCAGGCTGAACAATCCCAACTCTCTCAGCCTGTCCTCATAGAAGAGGTGCTCCAGCCCTCTGATCAGTTTCATGGCCCTCCTCTGGACTCTCTCCAACAGCTCCATGTCTCTCTTGTACTGGGGCCCCCAGAGCTGGACACAGTACTCCAGGTGGGGTCTCACAAGAGCATAGGAGAGGGGCAGAATCACCTTGCTTGACCTGCTGGTCATGCTTCTTTTGATGCAGCCCAGGACACAGTTGGCTTTCTGGGCTGCAAGCACACACTGCTGGCTCATGTTGAGCTTTTCATCAATCATCAATCAGCACCCCCAAGTCCTTCTCCTCTGGGCTGCTCTCAATCCATTCTCCACCCAGCCTGTAGTTGTGAGACAAATGAGACAAAGTATGAAATGCATAGTTACAGAGAAGTTACTCCCAAGTAAACATGAGCCCTAAAAATCATCACAGATCTGTGATGTTTTGTGAGGTGGGAACCTAAATTAGGATCTTTGCTACCATTTATTTCCAGTAGGCTATAAAAACCTTCAGCTTCGAACACCCAAAATTCCAGTGGGAATCATTCCTGAAATGAACCCATATCTATAGTCTAATAACTAGAGTTATAGTAGTAGATTTGGAAATTGCATTGATTTCAGGCTTGTTGATGTAGGTGAATAATAAATAGCAAAGTTCTCCAAAGCTTACAAACCAGCAAATGGTCATGAATTTAACATTGTATTTGCTGCCTGTTTTCTGGATAGACAACAATACTAGCCATTCACAGATTTGTATTTGCATTTTTCTAAATCGAATCTCCTTGATACATTTCCATGCCAAACGCTTAAGTACACAGTAGTACAGGGTTCTTCCAAGCCTCACCTGCAAAAAATCCTGCATAAGAATGTAGGCATCCATTCACTTATTTTTCAAGCTGTTCTTGACTAAGTAGAAAAAGTGTGTAATGACTGAAAAGCATTGGCTAAGCCTTCAAGAAAGCTGTCAAGAATTACACCATGCTATTCAAGGATGGATGTACAAAGCTATCTTAATCCCTTGAAAGAGCTTATCCAAATGACAAATGTTAAAGCCATAAAGTTTTGAGCTCTGAGAGCCCTGAACTATATATTTTGGGTTGCTACATTTTGGTTTTGCTTTGAGCAAGTATTCTGTTCAGTGAGAATAATCTGGGTAGACACAAATTATATAGAGTGCATGATTCCCTTCCTGATAAGTTGAACTTTTGCACTGGCAAGGCCATTCTTTCATTAAAAGAACATTGAAAAGTACAGTTGATTATCTGCCTAAGTTCAGTGAGATATGAAATACAGGGTCATTTTTCATTTTCTTTTTTTCAAAGTGAAATATGCTGCTCATTGCCTACAATCAAAACTCAACTTAAATATTCAAAAGTCCTTCCCAGTAGCGCTTTCTAAAACAGAAGACTTCTCTTTAGGTGGGATTTGGGGTGAACACGTAAACAGTCTCACCTAAAGTTTACTCCTGAACAGAAGCAGAGAGCCCAGACTTCAAAAATTACCTTGTACAAAAGTTCTGTTGGTCTTTCTAGTGGAAAAGGCCTAAAAGAAATAAAGAACATAAACTGATCATACGTGTTCAATTGAAGGCAAGGACAGCAATTAGAATCCTTGTTTCATGGAAGGTAAATTTTACCCTGAGTCTTTCTGCACCACTAAATCAAAAAAAAAATCTTTGTGTTGACACTTTATAGTAGGCTGATTTTCATCTAAACAAGCATATGCAGAGAAGCAGAATAAGGCAGGGAAATAGTTGCTCAATGGCATGAATCTCTTCTTTCCTAGTAAGTGTAGGCTCCTGCAACCTTGCAGGCCCTTAAGAACAACTGTTTTTTGCAAAGGAATCTCAAGCAGGTTCAAAGTGATGAACATTTTAAGAGCTATGAATTCATCTAAATTGTATGTGCATCTTTTATCAGTGCCAGCATCTTTCACTTCCAGTTTTCACTGTGGCTTATATTTCCTGTACTTAAAAATGAGCTCTGTTCTGAAGTTTGCATAGTACATTATGTACTTGATGGATCAAGTTCACACTAAAGTCAACAAATTTGACTTGAGGTAAAGTGATAAACATATGTACAATAGGAACTATGATGAACATTGTTGTGATGACATAGTTCAAATTCTCTGAGAGTTGTTATAAAGACAACCCAGATCTCAGACAACCTGAACTTTGACAGTACCAATGCTTAAAAAATAGGTCCTCATTCAATCAGTATCAGAAGGTGATCAACAAAAAAGCAGAAACCTGCAGAGGTGTTGATAGATGATTGGAGCAGAAGAAGCAAGGTTTGAAGGAGAAGAGCAGGAAGCAGAAGTTACTGAAGGAGAGGAAGGAAGCCATGGTCATACCACATAGGGGACAAAGTGAGCTTTTGGTTAAACTTCTGCTTTGATTACCCTCATAGCTATTTAATCTTCATACGTTCTGAATGACAGGTGACTTTTTACCTATAAGCACAAGTTACAAACACAAAACTGAAGTCCATGAATGGAGGTTACTTTCCATTTTTTGCACTTTAGGAGAAAAATTACTTACAAACAACTAATATACCTGCATTATTGAATTCACTAAGTATTATGAGGAAACAACACCATTGCCATATGCACTGTATTGATTAAATACTTAATGAGGGAGATGTTAGGAAGGTCCTAAATCTACTAAGTCCCAGAAGAATAAATTTTTATAATCTCTGTCAGTGAAAAACCAGTATTGTGTTCCTATTGTCTTGGGTGGGTATGGCTCTGGATGGTTCACTTTATCTCTTTGTGCTTCAGTTTCCCTCTCTATGACATCCTCTCTAAAGCTCTTCAGGATATGGTGATAGGAAGAGCTAGCTAGTATTGCTATTGAGCCCCGAGTTCTGCTTGAGGAAGTGTATGAATCAAATGAAACAGTATTAATACAGAAGGGGCGTTGGGAAGGATTTATTTCTGTGGTGTTGTAAAATGTAGACTTCTCTACATCACTTTTTTACATATGGCTCCCTTCGCTGTACTTCTTTTCAAACACTGAATTTTCTGTGTCAGTTTAGATTGGGGGTGGGGGCATGGCTGGTGGTGTGTGTTGTGTTTTGTTTTCTTTTGTTTTGTTATTTAATCTGTTTAGGAGCTCGGGAAATTTTATAGGGTGAAGATTGGAGTTTTTGTCTTTTTTAATGTTGAACCTGAAGCATTTACTCCTGAATAGTGAATATTGAAATTGTGAGGTGTTGCAGGATGTAGCACTGGCGGTGCAATATAGTTTAGTTAGGCTGAAGCCTTCTGACAGATCATAAAGTGAAGCAAACATGTAAGTATGCTACAGGGATACAATTTTCTATTACAGTACTATAAAGCCCAAAATGCCGTATAGAAGTATAATCATGCCTCTTGCCTTCCTCAAATCTGAAAAGGATGAAAGAAACTTGACAGCGGATCCTCTGCCCATTTTTAGAATAGCTGACCCAGAAGATAAGGTACAATTTCATGCTACTAGTTTGGACTACTGTCCACACGTAATCCTAGAAGAAAGCAGAAGAACCTCGCACACTCTCTATGGTGTAGCAAAACTCGAGTTTGCCAGCATGCATATGGTCTGTGTATGAGATTAACAGCATCTTCATTTTGAAAACCTTAAGAAAACCACTGATTTGCCTTGGAGCTGTATATATCTTCTACGCCCTCCTCACACTCTCATAAGGCCTTTTCCATTTCTAATTTCACTTTAAGGGTTGAAATTCCTTTTTCCATTTGATTTGCTGTCTCAAAGTTTGCTAGATCAAGGTGTAGGCCCTCAAATGGACTTCCATTAATTTTCATTTAATTTCTCACCCTTTTGTCTTTTAGGGAATTGCAAATCATTTCTTTTTTCATTCCTCTTAAGCTCTCTGCATATTCATAATATCTTTCTTGAACTGCTTATTCCCTCATTTGAGTTTACACCCTCCCTGTAATCTTTTCCTTTTCTTGGGATACAGAACTCCCAAGTTTAATACTTTGACTGGAAGAAATGCCAGGCCTCTCTTACATTCAGGTCTCTGAGCTCTTCAGTCCAATTGACTTTACTAATGATTCCTTGAGTTCATCAAAGTTTGCCCTCTTTTAAAATCCAGAACCTTAGTTCCCTCCTTTCTTCCCCTGTAGTCCAATATGACCTCACAGCTGAATATGCCCTGTTCTCTTCTCTCTGTTTCTTTAGCTTTTTACCAACTTTTTGCTTTATGTTCTTGAGTTTCTTAAAGTATTATTTTCTTCATGACTGATAGTAGTATAAAGTGAGAACAAAAAGGGGTCAGTTGTCCTTTGGAAAAGTTTTCAAGGAGAGCACAGGGGAGTTCTATTTTAAGGGTTCTTTTTTCAGGTATCTATAAAGACAGAAATCCTTTGACTAAAGTTATACAAAAAGTCAGAAGTTTTTTCTATTGTAATATGCTGGGTTTTTTCTGATGACTTATCTTTCCAAAGCTTAGTTTGTATGCCAGCCCCTTTGATGTAACACATCATGCATGCTACTAAGTGTTCACCAGTGGGAGAAGCTGTAAGGTGAAGATGCCCTACCACATACCCTAATCCTGCAAACATGTGCTTCTCCTTTACGAAGTTAGAGATTTCATTGCAGTTTTCGCTGACAAATATTTCAGGAATTAAATGCATACTAGTGTTCCTTGGGATGTATCTCTAAAGGAACAATTTGTCTTGCTAAAACAATTAACTATTTTCTCTAAACTTACCAAATGCTTTTATCCATAACCTCCTGATGACCTCTGAGGGCCTAATTCTGAGCTCCTTTGGCAAGCCAGGCTCCTCAGAAGCAGTCTATTGCCTCTCTGGCTAATTGTCTCCCTTTGGTACATTTATAGGAGTAATTGGCTTTACTTTCTTGAGTATTGGCCTTTCCCAGACATCATTGTAGCCTGAAAAAGTAAGTCTTAGCAAAAAAAAAAAAAAAAAAGAGAGAGAAAAAAACCACGAACAAACACCTGAGTTAAATCATCTGAACAAATTAGAAGCCATAGCAAGAACTAGACTAAAATTTGTGGTTTCTAGGTATAGCTAGAAGGTAGATGCTGTTGCCCTGATGGCATTGGCCTATCTTAGCTGAAAATGTAGTTATTTTGTATCTAAATTTCTATATTATAAATTGAGTAGCTCCTGAAGAAACTGTTGCTTTCTCAGTAGTAATTTAAACTAAAGCTAAATGGGGCTGAATTTACCACTCTTGGGTTGAAAAGTCCTTTTTATTTCATGACTATATTACCGAATAAATAATTTAAAGCTATCTTTCATACTGTTTCTGGCTTGAATCTCAGAACATACAATAGGATTCTAGTTATGCTCAAAGCAATTGACAGCTCTTTTTCAAAATGGTCTAAAACTGCCACCTTCTGGCTGTTTTCATTGCTTCCTACACTAGTCGAAAGAAGAGCTACATTTGTTCTTTGGTCATTGCTTGGAACCCATTTGTTGCCAGTGCAAATAGTATAGAGTGAGATACATAGAAATAAAGCATGCTTACTGTTTTTATTGTTAGAGAGAAAATAAAAATATTATCAGTCTATCGGATGACCATCCAGGAGTTAGAATCTCCTTGCTCTTCAGAATCACAGTATATAGCCTAGTATACAGGCTCTGAATCAATTTTTCTTTTACTACGTATATTCGTTCTCCCTTTATGCATATTGTTAGCATCCATTTCTTTCTGTCTGCTTTCAGTGTGGTGCTCCTTCTGTCATTTTAAATCATCCATTTTTCCATTCTGTTCCTTGGTTATGTTTGGGTCAGTGCTTTTAGGGCCTTGTCTTCAGTTTACATATGTAGTAAATGACAGAATACATTGCACTTTCCACAGTGATATCAGAGGAGGTGAGTGAAGAAAAGAAAGCAGAGTATGTTCTTTCAAAGATGTTCAGAATTATCAGAACTGTTTCTAATGGGCATCCACAAAGGGTTTGGGTATTTTTTATTTATTTTTTTCTCTTTTCTGTACAGATAAAATTGGACCCCTATCAGCAGTGGAATTTTCTGGCTTAGTGTTGGGATGACGACATGAAAAAAAAATGTCATTGATCATTGTCCTTTGTCTGTAGGGCAAGAAACAATGCTGTATCAATCTGATTAATGGAGTTACCCCATAGTGTAAAACAGAAGTTCAGTCCCCACCCACAAGTACATATTGAAGATGCTTGGTCTAGTCAGAGCTGCTTCTGTGCAAAGATTTCCCCAGATGAATACAGCTAACTAATTTAAGTGGTTTTTTTCTCTCAGTTTTTGGACAGACTGCTGCTGTTGCATTTTGATTTTCCCACATCAGCTTGCAGTTACTAGAATACTAATATCTGGAGTTGCCTAAGAAACATATAGTACCATTGGACTTAGCAAATGAGTGCAAACTACATGAAATTAGCTGGTTTTTACAATATGCCAATATGCTGCTGAATCTTACAGAGAAGTTCCTCCTCAAGATGAAAGAGCAAAGAAAAAGCTACACACCCATAGAGCTCATCTCCAATATATTAAACAAAATTCCAAGGGAAAAAATGATCATATATTGTATTTTTTTCAGAAACAGACAGGTTTTTCCAGAAAGCTTCAAGGTTTTCTCTAAGATATATATCTTGTGGGCAAGAAAGGCAGACATGTAATATTTTCCATTCAGGTATTCTGCTCTCTCCTCTATTTAGCAAGGTCTCCCATGTAGGCAGTTAGTTTCTGCATTCACAGCAATATAATTCCTTTGGGGGGGAAAAACAACACAACAAACAAAAAAACAAAATAATAAAAAAAGAAACAAACCCCCACAACTTCTAATTTTCTACTGAAATAACAGATTGCCATAGTGCATGCATTTCTATCTCTAGAAAAATATTCAGTGTTAAAGCAGGACAGAAATATCTATATAATGGAAATATCTAATTTTCTTTTTCTTTCCTATTTTGTTTTTATTTTTGTTTTGGCTTGGTGTTTTTTTTGTTAGAGATCAGTCTGAAATTTGACAAAAGTATTATAATATTTAACTCATCAAAAGACAGTGGAACTACTCTGTAGTGAGGAACTACAAAAATACACATTCAGTTCCCCATGTCTGAATTTTCTCTTGAGAAAAGAGAATGAATAACCTATTGCTGAACACTGACCATCTGTAAATACACATACAAACAAACAATAAACCACTAAAGAAAACCACTTACAAAATCACTGTTTTCTTTCACCACATCCACCAATACATAAAATACCACTGCAGGGACACTAATTTTATTAAATTTAATATTTTGATTGTGAAAATGCAGGTCACATTTCACAATATGAATATGTATTCATTTACTGAGAGATGGTAAATATTATGTCACTTAAAATCTTCTCTACAACTCCTATAAAAATATGAAGCAATATAACAGCAAGTAAACAATTCTTCCAACAATCTTCTTTCAGGTGTTTGAGGCTTGTCTGTTTCCAGTCCTTCCATTTTTGTTTCAAATGATCTACCTTTAATTTTCAGTTGCAGGAGAAATTTTATTGTTCAGTTTATATGGTTTTCTAGGATTTCTGTGCAACAAAAAAGCATATTCAGACAAGGAATATTTCATTCCCTCCATGGCGTATTACTAGGTCAGATTTTCCTTCCTGTTTAGAATATTGTAATGCTACAAAAAGAATAGAAAAGTGAAGCATTTCACCGTAGCTAAGCCAGATGAATAATAACATCTATACTAATAGTATTAGAATTAAATTAAGGATATCAGATTCTATGGAAAATTGAATTAAATTGATTTCACTAGCAGCAGCTAGGTAAGATTTGCCACTACATCCAAATGTATTAGTTTAAATTAGAATCAGAATAATCACACTGCAGGAAAGATCACAGCTGGCTCAGAGCAGAGTTCCACGTCAGTTCTGTATCTACTCATGGTTTATGTAAATAAAGTAAAATAGTAGTTAGAAAACTGAGAGGTAGAATGTTATCCCATTATCGGATTATTTGAAGGTTTTTTGCAAGAGTAATATTTTTCAGTTTTTTGATTTCCAGGGTTGGGTTTAATACGAAGTAAATAGGTAGGGGCTTGAGAAGAACATAGAGCAGAGTTGGTCAGACAAATTTAGCTTAACATTCCATTGAGATGCATTGCCTAGCAAGGACACAGTTTACAGAATATCATTTAAATTCACCAAAATCATCACCTATCCTTTTTAAATTACATTACACTTACATTTTGTCAAAATCAAAGTCTTCGGTGTCAAATTGAAAAATATTTTATATTCCATAAAATTACATGAAGAAAAAAGCAGTTGAAATGAGAATAAAATGTTTTAAATAAGAAAACAAATGAACAAACAAACAAAAGACCCAACAAGCAAAACCAACCATCAAAAGCAAAGAAACCTTCATTTTCTGTAGAAGGAATGAATATTTATTGGTTTTATTCTTTTTCAGAAATTGCAGAATTTTTAAAAAGTCAATTATTTTGGAATTGCCCATCCCAGAGTTTAGCAAGATACACACATAGATATTTCTCAAAAACCATTTTTAGAACGTTAAGTTATCCTTGAAGTTTTTCAATGCATTTGCAAGCACTATTGGTGTGAGGGGATTTAACCCTTCTTTCAGAAAGGAATAACACTTTTCAAAAAGGAAATACTAATCACCCTAAAGAAGTTATTTTCCACATCTCCTGTTGAAAATGGCTTTGCTTAGAAAGGAAACAAGCAGTCACTATATAAGAGCAAGAGAGAAGAGGAAAGACTACAAAGAAATAGAGAAGTGACTTCACAGTATAGTATGTGGGAAGACCTGATTTATCATCCTATTTTGAAAACTGTTTGTATCTTCTGATACAAACTGATAACTGTTTGTTACTGAGTAAAACACAAGCGGTGTTCAAAACACTTGCACTTGCAATTAGAAGGTATAGGATCACAGGACAATTCAGGCTGGCAGGGACCTGGTGAGGCCATAGTCCCAGCCCCTGCCCTGAGCAGGCTCAGCTGTGGGCTCAGACCAGGCTGCTCAGGGCCTCACCCAGTCAGGATGTGAAATGCCAAGGGATGGAGACAGCCCAACCTCGCTGGGACCCTGCTCCACTGCTGGGCTGTCCTCACTGGGAAAAAGGCTGCTCCTCATCACCAGCCTGTTTCAGCTTGTGTCACTGCTTGCTCTCCTGTCATGCACCACTGTGAAGAGCCTGGCTGTGTCTCTTCCATTCCCTCCCACCAGTGCTAGGGTTGCTGTTGGGTGCCCGCAAAGCCATCCCTTCTCCTGGCTGAACCAGGCAGCCCCAGTGCCACAGCTTCTCCTCACCGGGCAAGACCTCCAGTCTCATTGCCTCAGTGGCCTCCTCTGAAGTCCTGCCAGCTCATATATGTTTTTCTTGCACCAGGGGCCCAAAATTAGGTACCGAAAGGGTATCCCAATGTGGTCTGATGAGCACTTAGTAGAGGGGACAGTCCCTGCCCTCCCCTGGCTCTCAGGGCCATCCCCTGCTCACACCACCGCAGGCATCACTGGCCCCTGTTGCTGCCTGGGTGCATGGCTGGCCATGGCTCAGCTCGCTGCCCACCAGGCCCAGGGCCGTCCCCGACAGCTGATCCCTAACCCCATCAGCCCCAGCCTGCATCCTTGCAGGTGGCTGTCTTCCAATGTAAGTCTTGGCCTTGTTCTTGCTGAAATTCATGGGGTCCCATTGGACTCTTCCACCCATGCTCATCTTCACCTGCATGGCAGCCCAGCCCTTTGTTGTCCCTTTGGTGTGATCTGCAAACTTGATGCATTCTGGAGAATAACAGTTCTGCTTCACATATTAAACCCTTGCAGGAATCCAGGACTAAAGCACAGAGCTGATAGACTAGAAATACGATGGATTTCAAAAACACAACAGTAAGGATTGAAATGCTTCTGAAATCCTTCTGGCACACATATCAGACTGGAGTGGGGGATCTGTGTGACATACCCCAAGTGGAGGATGATATCTAAAAGAGGCAGTATGGCAGTGGCAAACACTTTGACAGAAGAGGACAGGTGAGTTGTGGAGCTTGCAGGGGAAATGGTCTTTTAGATGCTCCACAGGAGACTACCCAGGTTGTCTGTCATTCAGTAACTTGTGCTAACTTTATACCCCTGAGCCAGGCCCAGCTAGGAAAACACACTATCAGGTATATGTCTTATGACAAGGAATTTCATGGCTGTTTCTACAGAGAGGAAGTATAAGGTCATTATTTTTAGAAAGCATTGTTTCAAAGGGAACTGTTGTAAACTATTGCAGGTGACTTCAACTGCAATAAATGATATCGAGTCATAGTTATCTGTAGCCAATATGATATTAACTTGTATAGCTTCTGGATTTTTGTTACATTTGTGCTGTCTGGCTTTTGGGGGGTTCTCTTCTCTTCTCTTCTCTTCTCTTCTCTTCTCTTCTCTTCTCTTCTCTTCTCTTCTCTTCTCTTCTCTTCTCTTCTCTTCTCTTCTCTTCTCTTCTCTTCTCTTCTCTTCTCTTCTCTTCTCTTCTCTTCTCTTCTCTTCTCTTCTCTTCTCTTCTCTTCTCTTCTCTCCTCTCCTCTCCTCTCCTCTCCTCTCCTCTCCTCTCCTCTCCTCTCCTCTCCTCTCCTCTCCTCTCCTCTCCTCTCCTCTCCTCTCCTCTCCCTTTTCCCCTTTTCCTTTTTTCCTTTTTCTCTTTTCTCTTTTCTTTTCTTTTCTTTTCTTTTCTTCTCTTTTCCTTTCTTTTCTTTTCTCTTTTCTTTTCTTTTCTACTCTTTTCTTTTCTTTTCTTTTCTCTTTTCTTTTCTTTTCTTTTATTTTGTTTTCTTTTCTTTTATTTTCTTTTCTTTTCTTTTCTTTTCTTTTCTTTTCTTTTCTTTTCTTTTCTTTTCTTTTCTTTTCTTCTTTTCTTTTCTCTTCTCTTCTCTCCTCTCCTCTCCTCTCCCCTCCCTTTTCCCCTTTTCCTTTTCCTTTTTTCCTTTTTCTCTTTTCTTTTCTCTTTTCTTTTCTCCTTTTCTTTCTTTTCTTTTCTTTTCTTTTCTTTTCTTTTCTTTTCTTTTCTTTTCTTTTCTTTTCTTTTCTTTTCTTTTTCTTTTCTTTTCTTTTTTACTTTCCTTTCCTTTCCTTTCCTTTCCTTTCCTTTCCTTTCCTTTCCTTTCCTTTCCTTTCCTTTCCTTTCCTTTCCTTTCCTTTCCTTTCCTTTCCTTTCCTTTCCTTTCCTTTCCTTTCCTTTCCTTTCCTTTCCTTTCCTTTCCTTTCCTTTCCTTTCCTTTCCTTTCCTTTCCTTTCCTTTCCTTTCCTTCCCTTCCCTTCCCTTCCCTTCCCTTCCCTTCCCTTCCCTTCCCTTCCCTTCCCTTCCCTTCCCTTCCCTTCCCTTCCCTTCCCTTCCCTTCCCTTCCCTTCCCTTCCCTTCCCTTCCCTTCCCTTCCCTTCCCTTCCCTTCCCTTCCCTTTCCTTTCCTTTCCTTTCCTTTCCTCTCTTCTCTTCTCTTCTCTTCTCTTCTCTTCTCTTCTCTTCTCTTCTCTTCTCTTCTCTTCTCTTCTCTTCTCTTCTCTTCTCTTTTCTTCTCTTTTCTTCTCTTTTCTTTTCTCTTTTTTCTTTTTTGTTCTCTTTTCTTCTCTTTTCCTTTTTTCTTTTCCTTTTCTTTTGTTTTCTTTCATTTTCTTTTGTTTTCTTTTGTTTTCTTTTGTTTTTCTTTCTCTTTTCCTGCCTTGCCTTGCCTCACCTTTTCCTTTCCTTTTTCTTTTTTTTTCCTTTTTTTTTTTCTTTTTCTTTTTTCCACAACTGCTATGCCAGAAAGAAACCCTTCCAAGAAAAAAGAATACATAGTTTTACTACTGGCCTCTGTTGTTCTTCACAAGAAGGTGATGCTGCCTAACATACTTACCCTGAGACAGTACTTTTCCAATAGCAGCATTACAAAGTGCCATTCCAGTGTCACCTAAACAAAGATTTCTCGTCAGATCCTCATCTCATATTAATCAGTCTAACTTCATTTACTTTAGCAAGTTATTTAAGACCATCTAAGCATGGGGTAGACTCTGATTAGTCAAGTGTTGTTCAGTGCTCATTCTGCTTCACCTATCCTACTGTTTCTTGTGAGAGGTGCTTGCCCTGCTGCATGAGTTTCTGATCCAGCACCTCCTATGCAGCAATGCACTCTTCCTCTGCAAACTTCACACACAGCATTTAGCTTTAGTAAACATAATAAAAAGACTAAGAAATGTGTTAGCTCTGCTAGGGGCATCCTAGGCAGCTGGTTACAGTGGGCTGTTTTTATTAAGGTGTGATGATTGGCATTTCGCCACCCAAAGAGAATTGCACACAGCATGCAAATAATGAACAGTTTTAAATTATCTCTCTTTTCCCCCACTGTGTGGCAAGCAGTTTAGGTGTAAAACCTCTGAATATTTGTGTGGAAATAAAACATAGTCATCCACATTCTCCCAAGATGATCGCATAGGTTAATGTGTTTTTATGCAAACATTTGCTAGTAGCTTCCATTAAATATAACATTCTGTTGGGTATGTAGTATTTTAGAAGATGTTAATACACCAAAACATGACTCAAACAAAAATGAACCTCTTGTTTAGCAGCAGGAGGAATGCATTTACTTTGGGAAAAATAAACCATGGATCAATATCAGGAAAATGAACAGTGATTGTGTGTTGAGTTTTCAAGGCTAATGGAGGTACTTCATGGCAGCTTATTGAACTCATAAATCCCTCCTGCACAGACCAAATAGAGTTGTGGTATATGAGGAAGAAAGAGAAGGAGAAAGGGAATAAAAATATTTTCTTGCTAGGTCACATTCTATTGTATGCTATTCTGTGACCAGAGATACAGAATAGACTAGAGCTATTAGTAAAAGTAATAACAGGGAAATAATTTTAACAATTGTAACATATACACATAACACTATGCTTTAAACATTACACCAACTGCTGAATTATGTTTGCTTTTAAGTTGTCAGCATTGAGACCCAGCCACACTTGGGTCTCAAGTCACAGATTCTTTTTCAAACACTCATGTTTGGGAAAAAACTTTATACTGTGATAGTGGTCAAACACTGACACAGGCAGCTTAGAGAGGGTGTGGAATCTCCATCCTTGGTCATATTCAAAGACCAGCTGGGCATGGCTCTGAGCAACCTTCTGTACTGACCTTGTTTGATCAGTGGTGGGACTGTGCAATCTGCAAAGGTGCCAGCCAGCTTCAGCCATGCTGTGGTTCTGTGGTGCTGCAGTATGCATCACCCTTATGTACCTGATCCACCAGACCTTCTTCACCTTCATACCTTCAACATGCTGCTTGTCAAACTTTCACATACATTAGTATGAATTATGGATCTGAATTTTAGCTCCTCAGGGCTGTACAGCAGAGAAAACAAACACAGAAGTCATAATCAGTCCATGTATACTTCTTATCTGTCAAATTTATGAAAATAAAAGCATTGTTGGACTTTCTTCAAAGTTCTGCATTGCTGTATGCACTACAAGCTGAATTTCAATTGGAATTTGAATCAGAATGTGGTTTAGTCTGTTTTCTACATTATTTTTTTACCATGCTTTTGAGGTGTTTTTACGGATTTTCAAAATGCTTTGTCAAAACTACATAAGACAGCAACAAATACCAGGCAAATCACCACAGCGCAAAAATGCAAGACAGTCTCTCTTCTCGTAACATCTCTCTTGGGAACAAATATTTCTCTTCCTTGCCAATCTATCTTCTCCTATAAATAAATGGAATATAGTTCACCTGCATTGTGCAAACTTTTTGGGTTTTTTTCCCCTGAAAATTGTATATATTTGACAATATATTTGTCTTGTGGTAATGAGACAAAAACTGTCCTATTCATCAAGGCTCAAGCTTTTCCTACAACATAAGGAAATGCAGCCCACTGGAAAGAATATATATTGAATTGGTAAACTATGCACCTTCCATTTCATAATGCATACATTTTGATGAAACTGGTGTTAAAATAAATCTAAAATAAAGACCTTGCCAAAAATGTGTCAAAGCACCAGATCTGGTGCTGGTTTCCTGCTTATTCTACTCCCCTTCCTCTTTCTCACACCTATAATAGGAGATCTCTAATACTAATTGACCAATAAAATTCAGAGAAGTATAACAGAGTTTTGCACAGTGGAATATCACAGTTGGATAGTCAAGTGAAAAGAAATAAATTAGCAAATTGCAGAAATGCTTGTGTTCCTAAGGTATGTAGGAAAACCCTATGAGGGATAGATGGCTAAAGAGATGGTGTCAGGTATAGGGTAAGAAAGATGTGCAAAAAAAGAAGACAGCTTTGGAGCATTTCTCAATTGTAGAACATAACAGTTCCAAGGAACTGAGGAAATGCTCATCCACCATGGAGGAGTGTGACTGAAGCACAGAGGGGGCTATCTTATTATGATCAGTTTGAAGAAAAAATATAGATTGCCTCGTGCTAGGCTTTATCTAGGCTTTAAAGAGCCTTTTCACCCTCCTTTACTTTTGGCTGTGTTCAGCTGCTCCTTTCTATTATCATTTTTCAGCATTTTTCAGCAGCAATTAATTCAGCCAAAATTATCTTATGTGAGGTCTAAATGTTATTGGGAAAGCAGAAAGTGTATGCAATACAGTATCACACAGCCAAAAGAAGAATAAGACTGTGACCTTGAGAAAAAGAAGCGACAGCTCCAGTAAAAAAACAGAGATAACGAAGATCCACATCTAAAAGGAAACATGGGTCTACAGGGACAAGGAAAGTGAATGCAGGAAAAACTGAGCCTCCCAGAAGCACTCCCCAACACCAGCTGGAATGAAGTGGTCACAGGCAAAAATGGGTCATAAAGTTCTTTAATATTTCACAGCTGTGCAATATCTGTACAAAGTACAGAAAGTACTGGCTATGAAGAGAAGATACCTAACTACAGTTTCTGTCTTACCTTGTTTCAGCTGAATACATGGAAAATACTGAAAACCTTAACAACAAAGCAGTTGTATTTTTCCAACCCTCAAACAAACAAAACTTTCTGAGGTATTTGTGGTAGTAAAAACTAGAAGAGAAGTATTAGAGAAAGAATAGCTGTAAAATTTGTGTCTGAAAAATGACCAGGGGAAAAAAAAAAAAAAAAAACAAACAAAACCACAACAACAAAACAAACCAACAACAAACAAAACAACTGGGGAAAAAACCATAAACAAACAACAACAACAACAAAAAACAAACCACACACAAACAAAAAAACCTCAACCAACAAAGACAGTGTGGTGAAAAGACTATAGCCTCAAGAAGCAAACCACATCCGAATGACATAAGTTCTCATGTCTAATGTTTCCAATTGATTGCTTTTAAGATTTGACAGGCAGCTAGCCAATACTAAACACTAAGAAAAACATTTTAGGTGGAATTCAGGCTATATGCATCAGTAGACCTATAAATTTTGTCTTACTTTCTATCTGTAGTTAAACTGTGACAGCTATGATACAGCTGTAATTGCTGTAGTTTAAGAAGTTTTTGCTACAAAAACAGAAGTAGTTGACTATTGAGTCTTGGAAGTAAGAAATAAATTATATGAGACCTGTAAGAGACAAGAAGCTAAATCCTCATGCTTTACACCAAAATTTATTTATCCCTAAAATCTCCAATTAATAGGAAACTAACTAATACTTCTATTTGTATCTTAACTTATATATTTGCAACAAAGAGAGAAGGCTTTGCCTAACTATTCTTTCTGTTCGATTTCTACTTTATTTGCCTTGCCACTTTATCAAATCTTTCTTTGACTGAAGTAACTCTCTACTCTTTACCCGTTGATAGAGGTCCTTTATGAAACACTACACGTGCACACAAACACACAGGATCTTATGTGTGTGTATATGTGCATGAGGCTGACTCAATCTAAATTAAGTATAGGCTTAAATGAGAGGAAACATTTTTTAAAGATAAAATTATGTCTTCAAAGGGCAATATTTGACAGTGTAAATACTTTCCCAAATTCAGACAGGGGGCCATTCAAAGTATTCCCACCTCCTGCTCTCACATTGCAGCAGCTTTCCCTGCTAGCCCTCTAAACATAATTCTTCCCATTGCTGCACTGTGAATTGTATCAGGGAACCAAGATGGATAAAAACCAGAAAAATTAGGTCACTTATGTGGGGTTTTTTTGTTTGTTGATTTGTTTTTTTTAGTGACATCAATTTCATCATATGGTCTGTACTGCAGCCCCATAAACAATTGTGCTAGCACAGATGAAAAAAAAGAGCAGGAATGAGGGTCCACAACAGAAAGAATGCTCTAAAATGTTGTTTAAACAGGCCCTACTGTTGCGGCAATGAGCATGGAAACACACAGTAATATTTTCTCACTTTCTCTCTGTAAGAATCTAAGCAAAATAATGTAATATTAGCTTTCAAATGCATAAGATAAGAAATACTTAAATTACTAATACTTAAAGTCTTCAAATTACTTCATGCCCAGCTTAGCTGAAGCAGACTGCTTTTGCAGTATTGTGCTTTACATGTAGAACTGTATCGTGAAAACAAATGCAATAATAATTTTTCTTGTCGTGCAGTCTACTGGAAAAGTACCTGAGGGCCTGAAGAACAATCATAACCCCTTTCATATGAAATAGAATAACCCAATTTTTATCAAAATTGTACAGAGGTTAAAAAAAAAAATAAAATAGCAGCAATCCTCAGGCAAAAGGATACATTTAATCCATTCCCTTTATTATCTACCTTCACATCCTCAGATGATGTTATTTCTGATTTTTAAAATTGGACATGAATTTAGGTCTGCAACAGTTATTCATACATAGACCATTAGACATTTGGCCATAGATATGTTCAGGGGAACTACTTCTTGGTCATATTGCAATTTGTATGAAACAAAACAGTCAAAGCAAGTGAATTTACAAAGTTCAGTAGTATGTGGGGAGATGTTGAAGAGCCAGTGTAGTTACAAGTGTTCACCATTACAGTTGCCAGTGGGCCCCTACAGTTGATGTCTCTTCAGCTTTCTCATCAGACTCATAAGTTTTGTTTCAAACATGCTTTGAGAATGGATAAGGCTGAGTTTTGTTAGTGTCTGCCATGGTTTAACCCTGGCCGGGAACGAAGCATCACCCAGCCACTCACTCACTCATTCCCCCCTCCCCCAGTGGGATGGGGGAAGAATTGGAAGGGTAAAAGTGAGAAAGAAATTCATCAGTTGTGATGAAAAGAAATAATAATAGTAATAGTAATAATATTTTTTCAAAAATTATAAGGAGAAAAAAAAATTGAAAGGAAACTAAAACCCAAGAAAGACAAATGATGCAAATAAAGACAATTGCTTGCCAGCAACTGACAGATGCCCAGCCAGTCCCTGAGCAGTGCCACCCCCCCGCCAACCTCCTCCACGGTTTTATTGCAGAGTGACGTGGTTTAGTCCCAGCCAGCAGCTGAGCATCATGTGTCACTCCCTCACCCCTCACCTGGCAGGATGGGGAGGAGAATGGAAAAACAACAGCAAAGCCTCGAGGGTTGGGATAAGGGCAGTTTACTGGGACAGCAAGGGAGGGGGAAAACAACAGTACTGACAACAGATATTCACAATGGATGATGACAGAGAACAATTTACCAATCCAACAATTTACTGACCAACCAGACACTCCACCCATCCCGGAACCGCACCGAGAACCACGCCACCCCACCACTGCCCGACTAGCCCCTTTTTATGGTGAGCATGACATCACATGGTATGGAATAGCCCCCGGCCAGCTTGGCTCACCCGTCCTGGCTCCTTGTGAAATTAACTCTATCCTTGCCAGAACCAGGACACAGAGCATGACATCATATGATATGGAATATCCCTTTGGTCAGTTGTGGTCACTTGTTCCAGTTGCGATCCCTCTCAGCTCCTTGTGCACCTCCAACCTGCTCAGTGGTGGGGCAGTGTGAGGACCAGAAAAGACTTTGACACTGTGTAAGCACTGCTTGGCAGTAACTAAAACATCAATGTGTTAACAATAGTATTATCATATTATCATATATTACCCAAAACATAGCCTCATACCAGCTACTATGAAGAAATTTAACTCTATCCCAGCCAAAACCAGTACAGTGTCAAAATAAAATAACAGCTTTTTAACATACTTTGCCATTTGTGCAAGTCATATTACATTCACTGCAATTTCATATCTCTTCCATAGTCAAATCACTATCCTTAAAAGCAAATGGATTCACGCTTTATTTGGTATTGAAAGCATGTTGAAGTTGTGAGGCAAACTTAGGTATAGCATAACTATGATATCATCTATAATGTATTGCATATGACATAGGCATAATCTATGAAATAGAACTAAGCTCTTACCACTGTGTTCTTTTGCAACTGTAAGGCACATAAAACAATAACCAAAATCATTATTAAGGTACTTGTGGTCTTGTGTGGTCCACTGAAAATTATGTAGTTTCTATTTCTCCTGGAGAATCAGAATGCAAAACCAAGTGCATATGATGCAAGAGAACTCCTAAACGCTGTGCTGACAGTGTTTTTTAAGTAGATACCCGACCAATTTGTATAGGAAAGATATATTTTAAATGCATACATGGAATTTAATTTATGTTACAGACCTACAGTCCAAAGGGCCAAGTATAACAGAACAGACGAATACCGAAATGGAATGAAGACGACTTAATTTGAACATGAATCGCAATAGGCTAAATACATGATGACATATAAAACTCTTCTTAGGAACCTAAATGTCACAAACACTCAGATGACATATGAGTGAACATGGCTTGCTTCCCTCAGAACACAATAAGAGATGAAAATGAATGTCATTGAAAAGCAAAAAAGTCCAGGAAATATCTGTCTGTTCCTTAAAGACAGATCATACAGTCTAGAATCAAACACATCTGCAAAACCGTATAATGAACATTAAAAACAAATGAAAAAATTGTCTGTTCTTGAAGCTACTGTACATCACCCATCTTGAAAGCTGTACAGTATAGAGTAAGATATCTAGAATTATTTTAGCGCTCTGTCAGTATGTAGACATCTAAGGTTCATTGCTTCCTTCATTGGGAAGTTATGATGTTTTATCATTTCCCACCTACAAATTTTCTTAAAGACCTGCAGCAAAAATGTGTCACAGAAATAGAAAGTATTACTTTAAAATGAGTTAGAAGTTTGTGTACCATGTACATTTTCTCCATAGAATTTTTATCATCTGTATGATTTCTTGTTCCGTAAAGCTAGGATATATTTTACAATAGACAAGTCCATCTATTTCACAATAATTAAATAAATAGATGTTGTATTCAGTGTTACGCCAAATTACATTTGATTTCATACTGTAGTATTTTCTTTGATTCCCTGGCTTTCAATGCAGACAGCTCTAGCAGAAAAAAATAAAAATCAAGATATTCTTTTATTAGGGAATTTTTATTAGGCAGTTTAGAATTATGATATACAGACATTTTATAATACTAGGGGTTTTTAATTTGGAAATACAACATTGACTTTTCCAGCAAACTGAATCACATTTTACAGCTTGCTAGTTCTAAGAAAGTGATTGATCATTTCCAAAGTTTATTGCATATTTTACTAAATAGAACTGCTGTGCTCATTTGAAGAAGGAATATACAAATATTCTGTCCTAGGTGGTATTTTAGGGTTTGAGTGAGATATTATACAGTAAACCAGTTCTTTCAAATTAAAAGGTAAACTGTGGCTTTACTGTAAGCAACATAGGTAGAGCAGTGCTAGAGTAGTTCTTAGATGGCTTTTGTCCCCGAAATAGCCTACACCTTGGTTCCTCACCAGGTGTAAGAGAGACACATTCTTGATCCAGGCCTCTTCCCAGCCCAGCATACCTCTGTGATCTGCCTACTGTTTGCACAGAAAGAAAACTATGCTTCTGCAAGAACTGCATTTGCTGCCCTTGTTATTAGTCAAAGCACCTTACTGTTCAGATTAAGACTTTTTAGCAGTATGAGTGCCTGACCATACTCAGGTAGGCATATCAGAACTGCGTGAGGACACACGCTGCCAGGAGGACTTGACAATCCAGTGGTCACGTTGGACATGGGCTAACAGTTTCAATATGTACCAAAAGCTACTACAGACTTCTTGTCTTTGTTTTTATTGTGATTTGTACCATCCAGAGCAAAGATTCTGTAAGTGGTTTTACTCATGCTGTGTTGGCATTTAAATCTCAATCTCAGAGTAACTCAGAGGTAGCAGTCACATTGCTGACTGTGGTTAATATTGGGATGGGAGAGATTAATTTTCAGATTCAGATTTTGATTGGATATAATCAAGACATGGAATTCATCTAGCACCAGAATCTACAAGGTATCAAAATGTTTTCCTTATATCTGAAATTATAAATACTCCTAACTTTTTGTTCTTCTCTAATGTTATAATTAAACCTTTTCCCGAACTGAAGGCACAAAGTCTGGTGCAGCAAAAAGTTTTATTTGTATGACTCTTTCACTGCATTTTATGAAGGGATTTTAATAAGGCTTATGGTTTGTAAGTGACTATCATGTGCACTGTTATAGGACAATTATTACCAAAAGGCATAGAACTAATGAATTCAGAATGAATTAGGCTAAAAAAAGAATACAGGCTATTGCTAAAGGTATATACTTTATTAAGTAAATAGCATTAATAAAGAGGTGCCACAGAAACAAAAATTAGCAATTACTGCAAGCCTGTAATTTGTATAGGAAGTATTTCAAGTTTCAGTATGTAAGTCATCCTAGTTACGTTGAACACACTCTTATTGCAATGGGGTGATTCCACAATCAGTTTTCAGTACCAAGTGAAATTCATCACTGTATGAAAATAACGCACCTTCTGATTATACGTCACTGTAGAACAACAACTGTTTCCTACAGATGTTATACTTGGACAATATTAAGAGATTAAAAATTGTGCAGGAATATCAGAAAATTAGTCCAACATAAAGGGTGTAAAATGCAAACTTAACACTTAGAACAAATCTGTTGTGATAGTTAAAGGCAAATCAGAGTGCTAAACTTATGAAAGCTTCATATAATTTCAAATTTGTTTTAAAAATTGTAATAAAGAAAACTTTAAAGCCAGCTGTTAATGTCCATTCTCCTTGAACTAGTCAAATGGAGTTTTCTTGGGTGTTACACAAGTATACACCTTCACTGAAGTTAAAGGAATTGCATGCGTTTCACTTACAGTGAGTTAATAGTTACGAGATGACACATTCTAATCACATTTTCCCTATTACAAAGAATGTGTTATAATTCAAAAGACAAAAAGCATTTTTTTCAATGGAACACTACTTTTAAAGCAACCAATAACAGCTAATGGAGAAAGAAACAAAATAAAAAGAGGTATGCAAAACTTTGTTCAAAGTATTCAAATACTGAAATATTTACATTTTGCATGATTGCAATTTCATACATTTTTATGCCTATCTATTCCGTCCACCAACTTTCTAACCTCTTGTGAAGTTTCTTCCATTTATATGCTTTTCTTCCTCATATTCAGGGATTTATTCCCTTTAGTTTCAATGCACCCTGAATTCACAATTTTTGTTTTGGGGACTGTTGAAAAGTAAGACAACTTAGAAAAAAATAAAGATCAGACAAAAAAATGACCCAATTAAAAGAAAAATATATGGGCAACCTATAAATGAAGAAGTACAATAATTCTGTACAACCTTCACTACTGAATTTCTCAGCTAAAATCCTCAAGAATAAGCTCTAACAAGATATTTCTATGTGCATTTTCCTGATTCCATGCTCCTTTTCTACTCAAAATATTGCTCAGAATAGAATAAAAATCAATATTGTAACATCTGCATTGAAATGGTACAGGGCATCTGAAAATGAAATAGTATGACTCCCAGAGAGAACGACCTATGCAACAATCCTCCAATCAATTCATAACTAATTTGCTCAAGCAACTGTTTTTCACCAGTTACTGCCCATGATTGTACATGATCTATTTGCAATGGGAAAGGAATGTGGGAGGTGGAGACATGTTGAAACTTCAGCCGCAGGATTAAAAGCAGCAAGGAAGAGAAGAGAAAGGAGACTCCAGACACCTACTAGCCCCAGGCCAGTGCTTAACAAACTCCAGAAAACTGACAGAAAGGCCAAGGCCCTTAAGAAATGAGGCACTTTCACAGTCCTGCGTAGAACAGCACAAAATATGGAGAAAAAAAAAAAATCCTCACTTCAACTTAAAAGACAGTACAACATGATCCACGAAATTTATGGGATCCACAAGGGAGCCTGATGCCAGGCACTTAAGTTAAAGGTCACCTCCCAGATGTGCCCGGTGGGCCTGAAGTTACCCAGCCTGAGACCTTACACATCATTAGAGGGTAACTGCAACACCCAAGGTACAAGAGGCCAATCCTAGTGTCAGACAACCTGATCACACAGTTAACTCACCATCCAAACTGACGTGATGTCAGGAAATGATACAGTCAGAGTCCTCTTCCTTCTTAACATATGGCAGGGTAACTAAAAAACCTGTGAGAATTGCAGGGCTCTGCTTGTAGGGCTGTCACACCTGCAAAACTGGAGATCCCTGTGACTCTGAAAAGCCCGGACTGAATTCCATTAAATACCATGCCCCTCATCCTTACTGTAACAGCAGCACAAAGGATTCACAACATCTAGGAGAGCCTCTGTCAAAGCGCATCTGTTTTATGTGCACCTTAATCTGCCACAATGGCACACAAACACCTAGCAAGGACCTGAAACTCCACATACAAAACCCATTGCACAACATGGACTGGGATAGACCCTGCTTGCAAGTTTTCCACCCTCAAACTCTGTATGATGAAACCATATAAGCAGAGACTCAGAGGGCCTCATTCAGAGGCCAAACTATTTGCTACTTTTAAAGGATGTTGTGCCCCCCCCAACAAAGCAAGCCATCCTCAGTTGCCTTTTGATGACAAGGCACCCCTTCGACTAGCCCTCTGAGGCAATAAGAGACACAAACAACAAAGGAGCAAGGCTAAGAACCTGGATTATAAGTAAACCATGCTGTTCACAAGACAAAAAAAAGAGGCTCCACTGCATGAAGGGCATGCACTGGAGGAAGAGTCCACTTACTTTCCTGTATTATCGTTCTTAGCAGATCCTGTTCCTGTCCTCTCTTCTCCAGTGTATTTGAAATTGCTAGAAACCAAAGGATATATAGATGCAAACAGTCAAGAATACCTTGATCTAAGTCTCAGCTCATATCTCTTACCTTAATTATCCTTTACCTTAATCATATCACTATTATTGAGAACTAGCAAAATCCTGTGTAGCACTTAGATCCTTGTCATGGTTTAACCACAGCAGGCAGCTAAGCACTACAAAGATGCTAGTTCATCCCCGATTCCTGCAGTGGGAGATGGGAGAGAGAATCGTTAAGGGTAAAAGTGCAAAAAATCATGGGTTGATATAAAGAAAGATTAACAATTAAAAAAAAAAAAAAAAAAGCAGTTTAAAAAAAACCCCACAAACAAAAGTATGAGAGAAAAAACAAAACTAAGTAAAACAAATGATGCAAAAGAATACAATTGTTCACCACCAACTGACTGATGCCCAGCCAGTCCCTGAGCAGTGGCAGCCCCCACCAACCTCCACCCGCCTCTAGTTTTATTGTTGAGCATGACACCATATGGTATGCAAGATCCCTTTGGTTAGTTGGGGTCAGCTGTCCCAGCTGTGTCCCTTCGCAGCTTCTTGTGCACCCCCAGACTACTTACTGGTGGGGCAGTATGAGAAACAGAGAAAGCCTTGGCTCTGTGTGAGCACTGCTCGGCAATAACTAAAACATCCCTGTGTTATCAACACTGCTTCCATCACAAATCCAAAACTTAGCCCCATAGTAGCTACTATGAAGAAATTTAACTCTATCCCAGCCAAAACCAGTACAATCCTTAATCAGCAGATCCTAATTTCTGTCCCCTTATTTGAGTCTGTGTAAATGTACACAGTGAAATAAATGTGAGCACACTATGGCTTGAACTTAATTAAGAACATCAAGTATTTCTATTAGTCCCACAAAAGGGGCCCGGTTACAGGCATCTTCATTACTGAGTTATGCAGTCCTGTTCTCAGGCGATCAAGAATTGGAAACAATCACTCACCCCGCTTCATTACATATGGCCAAGTAATTAAAGCAATTCTATTATGACAATAGAATTATTATTGCCAACATCTTTGTTATAGTGTTTTCAGACTCCAGACTGCCACTGCTTACATATCCATAAATACAGTGCTGAGCCTTTATTACTGCATACTGCCAGATTAAAATAATGTTGTTTGAAGCCAGTCCATACTGTGTTTTCACTACATTGCTTATTTTTCCAAAAAGTTTGAGTATTCCCTACACTTTCCATTACAGTCCTCCTGTTTTCTTCCTCTTTAAGATTCTTTTCTCCCCAGGCTCTTTGGGACTTATGTAAGATCCCAGGCCAGACACTTCTGCTTTTCGAACCAGTGTTCCCTCTCCAACACCACACACTATCTCAGCACTTCCTTTTGTATTCCCAGCACCACATTCCTAATGATGGGATCAAAATATAAATCAGGCAAGAAGGGACATCAGTGTCTAATCCAGCCTCATGCCCAACACAGAAGAGCAGACCAGTTTGATCAGGGATTTATCAAGTCAGGGCTTGGAAACCTTGAAGCATGGAGATGGAATAATATCTCTGTTTCTCAGTTTCACTTCTTGACTTTTGTAATCATGATAAAGGCTTCTTATCTCCAGCCTGAGCCTCACATGTTTCTGCTTCTGCTGACTGGACATTATGAAGCATGTCTTTACTGAGAGGGTGGTCAAACCCTGGAACAAGCTTCCTAGAGAGGTGGTCGATGCCCCAAGCCTGTCAGTGTTTAAGAGGCATTTGAACAATGCCCTCAATAATGTGCTTTAACTTTTGGTCAGCCCAGAAGTGGGCAGGCAGTTGGACTAGGTGATTGTTGTAGCTCCCTTTCAGCTGAACTATTCAATTCTATTCTATTCTATTCTGTTCTGTTCTGTTCTGTTCTATTCCATTCCATTCCATTCCATTCCATTTATTCTATTCTAAACTTCAGCTTGAATGGCAGCCCAGCCTTCAAATGTATCATTGATGTCAGTCTGAAAATACCAACTTGATTTCATCTGCAAACTTGATGAATGTTCATTCAAATTATTCTCTTGGGTCATTGACATGTTATTAAGTAGGACAGAGCCCAGGATAAGACCCTGTGGTACCCCATGTATCACCAGCATACTGATACAGTATATCCTATTACCTACTGGCCTCTGAATCCAAACGTTCAATCAATTTTCGTCCATCCAGACCCTGGTGGGTTAATGCTGACTGTTTCCATTAAGATTATTCTTCTTCATGTGCCCTGAAATGACTATCAAGAAAATTTGCTCAACTGTCTTCCCTGTGACCAAATTGGGGCTGATCAGTTTATAGTCCCCAGCATGTTTTTTTGCCATTTTTTGAAAATAGGAGCAACATTTGCATTTATCCAATTGTTGGGGACTTTCCCTGATCTCTATGGCCTTTCCGAGACGATAGCTTTCTGATAATATCAGCTGGCTCTCTCAGCACCCTTGCTTGCAGCTTGTCTGGTCCCATGAACTTATATATATCCAGTTCTCTAAAGTAGCCCTTGACTTGAACCCTGTCCATTACTTATCCATTTCTTCCTGGAACCTTGTCATTACACTCAAAATACTGAAAGGCCTTGCCATTGAAGACCAAGGCAAACAAGGCACCAAAACTTATCTGCCCCTACTGTTTGTAAAGCACCCATTCAGCAGAGGGACCACAATTTCCCTGTTCAGAATTTTAATACTAATATAACACTAGAAACAATTCTTGCTGCCCTTTCTCTCCCTTGCAAGGTTGGAATCTAGTGGAGCTTTGGTTTTCCAAACACCATCCCTATGTGTCCCTGAAGTCACAGAAGTCCTTCTTCTGTATTCCTCCTTTGTTGCCCATCCCTGTTTCCACCTCCTATACATGTTTCTTTTCCATCAGTGCTATTTGTTGCATTGGTTTCTTGCTGTGTCTACCTCTTTTTTCCACTGAAAGGAACCGTTCTTGCAATTGCAGGATGCTGTCCTTAAGACCTGACCAATTTTCTTTGTCGTTCAGTGCTGAGTTGAAATGTGATCATCTGAAGCCCCTGGTCTTTGCTCTGCTACTTACCTCCTTTGCTCCTTTGAGTAGTGCAATACCATGGTCACTACAGCCAAGGCAACCATTGTTACATCAACAACCAGTTCTCCCTTCTTAGTTGATAGCACATCCAAATGTACATCAGCCCGGATAATCCCATCCAGTACCTGTATCAAGAGGGTATCTGTGATGTCCTCCAGAATTCTTGACTGCTTACACTCAACAGTTTTGCTTTGCCAGCTAATATCAGGGAAATTAGAGTCCCAAATGAGAATCAGGATTTGTGACACAGACTTCCTCCAGTGGTTTGAAGAAGGCTTCATCCGCTTCTTTCCTCATGTTGGACAGACACACTCCCACCATGGTGCCACCATTACTGGCTTGATTCTCTGTCCTGGCCTCTTGAGGTCTCACCCTGCTCTCATCAGCTCCCGACTTCTTCCTACACAGCATCTCTTCCCATCTTCATAACCCTGTGCAAAAGGCCCATCATATTGAAAATGGTCACCAAATCTCAGTTGCCTTGGCCATATTGGGTTTTCTGGCTGCTCGAGGAGTAAGAGGGAGAAAGTTTCATGAGTAATGATAACAAGTTCCCACTGGTGCACTGACTATACAAGCACCTCCAGTTGTACAGTGACAGTAGGCCTGTAGTGTCCTGTTTATTTCTCCACACTGCTTCTCAAAACATCAAATAAAACTCCCAGACAGCGAGGGTACAGTGATTCTGGCTGGCACTGCCCATGCCCACAGCCTTCTCCTCCTTATCCACACATCCAGCAAAAAGAATAGTTCCCCAAAGCCGTGTCTCTACCGTCCGCCTTTCATTTTAAAGAGAAGAAATTGCAGGCAGATCAGTCAAAATTCCTCTTATTCTCTCTGTTTTCTTGCAAGCTCTGAAAAGAGATGAATAAGAAAAAAAAAATCAAAGTACTCCAGACTCTATGCACAGCACTGCCTAACTGCTAGACTGTGGGATTTGGGGCTTGTAACTGTTTTTGCAGTGAGCTTTTGGATCACTTTCATTGCTCTTTTTTAAAAATTTGCATAAAAATCAGGGGTTTGATTTCTTACTTTCCTTAAATTATCTTATTGCTACCCAATGGTAGTCTCTGGTCTGTCTGAAAGCCCAGAATTATGAAAAAAAAATAACACTGCTTTATATTTCAGATGTGAATTTTAAATCTTACTTTCTTTCTAAATCCTCTACTTATAATGTAAGCCATACAATCTGGAACTTATCCCAGGCAGGCAAGAAAGGAGTACCTGAAGAGGGGAATAATTCTACTTTAGCACATAGTTTCCCATGCTTCCACATTTGCTAAACATGTGTTTTTGTCTCAGTTTGAGGTATACTATTTTTAAAATATGTTAGTAAGAATAATTATTTTGGGGCACCACCAAGCAAGACATGAGGAATAGAGAAAAGTGCCACTGGAGATGTAGAATCACCAAAGACTGGGACTAACATCCTGTTTTCTCGCTTGGTTCCTCACCCGGAACAACTTTGTGAATTTTCAGTATTGTGTTAAAATTCCTGGCACCTGACCATTAAACACTTTTTAAAATTTTATTCAGTGTCCTCTACATTGAACCCTTTATTCTGTGTTTGCTGAAATGCATTTTCTAAGATGACCATGATCTTGAAGGAAGAGATACCTTATTTTCCAAAACACCTTGTCTGATTACATATCATCTGTTTCTCCACTTAATGAAAGGACTATTCAACATATGGTATCTTTGTCCCCTGAGAAATTAATCAGTAATTAGACAGGATGGGTGTGGGGAATGTTTGGTTTTGGTTTAGATATGGTTAGTTGAATTGTTCAAGTTTTTTCATGTTAGGCTTTTTCATTATTCCTGAAATGCCTTTTTTATCTCTTGCAGAACTGGGTTGGAGTATGGTTCAACACATAGACTTGTTTTCCTAAGAGGACTTCAGATGGCACTGAACTCTGTATATGTAATACACCATACAGCCTGGTGGAAGAATTCAAACAGAAAAACATTAATTATGTGGCAAAATTGTCACGTGTGCATTCCAATGTCAACATTCATTACATCTATTTTTTTTTCTCTGTTCAAATATCATGACTCAAATTTATCTGTTTCATAGAATCATATAGAATCATAGAATGGTTTGGGTTTGAAGGGACCTTAAAGACCACCTATTTCCAACCCCCCTGCCATGGGCAGGGACACCCTCTACTAGACCAGGTTGCTCAAAGCCTCATCCAACCTGGCTTTGAAGTGTAAATAAAGGGGCAGACTAACTATAATGGCAAAATGATATAGACCCTGGCACATTTAGACAATGTGCAATCTGGTTTTAGTTGTCCTTCTGTTTAATTTCATACTGTAATTTTAGATAGAAGTGAAATATTGTCACTAGGACGAACAAGTACTCTGTGGCATATACATAAAATGCTGGTTTGTCTCTAAAAATCTGCACATTTCACAGATAAAGTACAGTAATATCTAAATGGCAAGTAGCTAATTCTCCAGCATAAGGCAGACATCAAAAATAAAAAAAATGTTATGAGACGTAGATAAAAGAAGGGTTTCTGTATTTATGAAAGGGTTAACAAGCTCCTCCTTTTTTGTGACTATGCAGTCTAGCAGAAAAACCCTCATCATCATCTTCTTTACCACTTGGGTCAGGAACTTGTCATCAGTGCCCTCCAGCAATCTCTTGGATTGCTTATGCTCTGCTGTACTGTCCTTCCAGCAGATATCGAGGTGGTTCATGTCCCCCACGAGGACCAGGGCCTGTGAATGTAAGGTTGCTTCCAACTGTCTGAAGAAGGCCTCATATACTTTTCTTCCTCATCAGGCAGCCTATAGCAGGCATTCACTATAATGTCACCCATACTGGTCTGCTCTTTTATCCTTACCCGTAAGCTCTCATTGACTCATCATCCATCCCCAGGGAGAGCAACATGTACTCTAGCTGCTCTCTCACATAAAGGACAACTGTCCATCTTTGTCTTCCCAGATAGTTCTTCCTAAAAAGCCTGTACCCATCCATTATAGCACTCCAGTAATGGGAGCCATCATGTGCCTTGCTTACACGCAAACATTTGACGTGACTCTGCTTAAGCCCTGTTTTGCTGCTTAGATGTGTTTCCTTTTTTTCACATCACCCCAGGCCCTTTGCTTGGACCTTGTCCATCACCCCCTCACAGGGCTGCTGATAACTCTCTCCTTTCTCCATAGTTCTGGTTTAAAGCCCTTCTTATCAAGTCAGACAATTTGAGTACTCAGCTCAGGAACAGAGCAGCAGCAGAGCGCAGCCAGTGGCAGCTCATCCAGTAGAGGTCACCCTCCTTCTGCACTACCTGAAATATTGATGTCACTTCCATGCTGCCCCTGCGGTTGGTGGGGACCAGCTGCCACCACCTCACGTAAGAATTGCCAGTACTAAAGAAGGCAAAGAAGAGAGAGAAACTATGATCAGAGCCCGGGTTTTAGCAGACATTCAGTCTTTATGTCATTCTCTCCTTTTTGTGTGTGTGTGTTGGGGGGATATTTGTTGAATGTTTTGCTTTTACTTCCCTATTTGGTTTGCTAATAACAGAAGCAAAGAGGTCTGGCATTCCAAATACCACACGCATGAGACTGTGTGCTTTAGCTAGGTGGAAATCAAATGTCTTTGTGTGACGAAGAGGAAGATCTTCAGAAGTATATATAGCGAAAGTAAGACAATGGGACAAGTCTTGCCAATACTTGCTGACATTTGCTGCACTAGTTGTCTGCTGCTGTTCAAAAAGGCTCTAGAAGTCATGGCAGTCACTGCTGCTGTGTCCAGGAAAAGTCCATACCTCCTGGCACCCTTTCCCATTGCAGGGTTTCAAAGAGCCTGGACTGAGAAATAATAAAGAACTGTTTAAAAACAATATGAAGTTCCTTTTTGGTGAAATGACTGCTAAAAGTTTTGACAGAAATACAGATCTCCTTCTCATCCTCACAAATACATTGATACAGCAACCACATTGCTTTGCTGGGCCTTTCTGTACAGTGCCTGTTCTCTGAATGCCAAGTTTTGCTGTTACTGAGTGGAGTATCCTATAGATTGTCATTTCCTTGACCCTGCAAATCTCAGTCATGTTTGTGCTATGTGAACTGCAAAATCTGGGTACCTTATCACATGGGGATATCTGCTTCAGATATCTGCTGTGGATAAAAGACGCACGATGGGGCAAGACATGCAACATCCTCACTGCTCCTTTCTTCCGCTGAGCACTCCTTACTAACTGGTGAATGACTAACCTATACATACGTTACCTTCAGTATAGCTTGTAGAACTGGGACTTGCAGGTCTGTCAATGGCTTGAAAGACTATTGCAATATGGAGGGAGCTTGGTGTATAGTTTATTATTACACAGATTTTTCCACTCTTTAATTCCACTCCAGAAGATGACTCGGACAGAAGTGCCTCACCCCTTTTCATTCCCAAGCACGTATTTGCAAATCACCTATGTTCAGACCTGAGCAGAATGGCACAGTCATTGGTACCCTCTTAAAATGAAAAGAAGCTACCAACTGAGAGTGTTTAATTATCATATTCAAAGATTATTTCTTTTACATTCTTTCAATCTATAGATGCCAGGAAACAAAGTACAAATTCAAACTGCAAATCTCTTGTAAACTTGCAAAGCCCTAAGAAGCTTAGTCTCCCTTGTAGACTTCTTTGCATACAATGCGTCCTCACTGAAGAGAAAAAAGGAACATTGTTAGAAAAGACCCAAAACAAAACAAAACCAAAAACACAACAAAAAACCACAACCCAATATCTATGATAATAAACAAGAACATCAACATACAAAGAGCCCAAATACTAAGCACTGGTCAAGATACTGAAGCAGTATTTGTAGTATATGATCTTAGGAAAACACAATTGCAGTAAAGAGTTAAAAAGAGGACTGGAAAAATAAAAAATTAGCTTCCTTCCTGCCTTCCTGCCTCACTCTCTCCTTACCTCCCTCTCTTTCTTCATCCCTTCCTTTTTCCCTCCCTCCCTTGATTCCCTTTTTCCTTTCCTTTCTTTCCTTTCCTTCCTGCTTCCCTGCAGTATAGCAGCTCCCACAGGCAACAAATCCTGGGTAGAAACTCATACTTGCTTAGAAGAACAATAGGTTATTAATTTCATTCTGTGAATAAGCAGCATAGAAAAAAAAAAGGACTGAAAAAAGCAAAACTAGTGTCACACTCAGTGGCATCAGTCCATACATAAGTACCTTTTAAAAGCAAAGTTTCACAAAAAAGTGATTGAATAACATTTCACATTTTTTCCCAACTCCTATCAACAATGATATCACCTATGCGCTTACACTTAAGCACACAGAGGTTACATATAATTCAAACTTTTGCTTGTTTTTTCATTTACTTGCCAACATTTGACCTAAAAAATCCAAATATTTTCAAGTTAGACTTTCTCTATTATAACGTATTTCCACTTATTAACAACCTATTGACTTTTCTCCCAAAGATTTATATTAAGAATAGAAATAATGTAAATAAATTATGCTTATATCCAGGTCTACATTTAGTAACAATGTAAGATAAACTATTTTCATAATATAAAATTAATTCTTTATATAAAAAAAAGTCAAATATTATTTTATGTGTAAGCAACAGTCATAAAATCTTAAGCTTTGTGATTCCATGGTAGACCAAGTAATAAAGGCTATTTGGCTTTCCTTTTAACTTTCTACAGAATTGCTCTTATTTTCCATTGCAGATTATATTTATTGTGCTAACCATTCTCATTTATTCACTTACAGTTTGTATAAAAGTAGAACCTTAATATCTTTAGCTGATGATCTCCATATGATCTGAGACAAATACAGTGTGTCATTTATTCACATAGCAACTCATGACGTATTTTCACAAAGTGATCCTTTATTACTTTGTGTCACTTGATCAGTCATTCAGCAAAACTGGGTTGCTAATGTCATCAGCAGAGACCTTTCACTGTTGTTCACCAGATCCAGCTTCTGCCAAAATTCTCATCTGTCTCCTTTCATTGTTTAGCATCAGTTTGCAGAACTCTTTTCTTTTTCTCTTTTCTTTTCTCTTTTTTTTCTTTTTTCTTTTTTCTTTTTTCTTTTTTCTTTTCTCTCTTTTTTCTTTTCTTTTCTTTTCTTTTTTTCTTTTCTTTTCTTTTCTTTTCTTTTCTTTTCTTTTCTTTTCTTTTCTTTTCTTTTCTTCCTTTCCTTTCTTTCCTTCCTTTCCTTTCCTTTCCTTTCCTTTCCTTTCCTTTCCTTTCCTTTCCTTTCCTTTCCTTTCCTTTCCTTTCCTTTCCTTTCCTTTCCTTTCCTTTCCTTTCCTTTCCTTTCCTTTCCTTTCCTTTCCTTTCCTTTCCTTTCCTTTCCTTTCCTTTCCTTTCCTTTCCTTTCCTTTCCTTTCCTTTCCTTTCCTTTCCTTTCCTTTCCTTGACTTCCCTTCCCTTCCCTTCCCTTCCCTTCCCTTCCCTTCCCTTCCCTTCCCTTCCCTTCCCTTCCCTTCCCTTCCCTTCCCTTCCCTTCCCTTCCCTTCCCTTCCCTTCCCTTCCCTTCCCTTCCCTTCCCTTCCCTTCCCTTCCCTTCCCTTCCCTTCCCTTCCCTTCCCTTCCCTCTCCCCTTTCCCCTTTCCTTTCCTTTCCTTTCCTTTCCTTTCCTTTCCTTTCCTTTCCTTTCCTTTCCTTTCCTTTCCTTTCCTTTCCTTTCCTTTCCTTTTCTCCTTTCCTTTTCTCCTTTCCTCTCCTCTCCTTTCCTCTCCTCTCCTTTCCTCTCCTCTCCTCTCCTCTCCTCTCCTTTCCTTTCCTTTCCTTTCCTTTCCTTTCCTTTCCTTTCCTTTCCTTTCCTTTCCTTTCCTTTCCTTTCCTTTCCTTTCCTTTCCTTTCCTTTCCTTTCCTTTCCTTTCCTTTCCTTTCCTTTCCTTTCCTTTCCTTTCCTTTCCTTTCCTTTCCTTTCCTTTCCTTTCCTTTCCTTTCCTTTCCTTTCCTTTCCTTTCCTTTCCTTTCCTTTCCTTTCCTTTCCTTTCCTTTCCTTTCCTTTCCTTTCCTTTTCTCAAATTTAAATCAGTGTCTCTAAGTTAGCAAAAATAATTTTTAAACAAAGCAGGGGTGTATTTCTTCAGCATCATGGCCTTCTACAGGACATTTTTTATTGGAGAAGTGCCAGTTAAGACCAATCACTTCTTTTTGTCTTTAGCCCACGGTCCACCACATGTAGCCTTATTGGTATGTTTTCCAGAGATGTGTGCCCATGGCTACATCTTATTTGGAATACTTCTGACAACAGACTTTTTTTTTTGTTGGAAAATACTGTCTCGTTGAGGTGGAACTATTTCATGAAGACACATCAATTGCAACAAAGTTTTTGACAGAAAGCTTTACTGACCAAAGTTTTTCCAATCAGAAAGAGAGAAAGAGAAACCTGATAACAGACTTTTAAAATTTTTCTGCTTCTTAAAAGCAGCCAGTAGTTCTGGTACCTCACAGAATCACTCCTGTAATAATCTCAGAATGAGTTGCATGTTTGAATGGTTGTCTTCTACCAGCAGTCTAGAGTTGGAGAATTTATTTGACTTATTGTCAGATGTCTTGTCAGTCATCCAATCCTAACTCAGGAATTGTAAAAAGCAAAACATGAACATTAACACCTATGTCCTCCCCATTTATAAAACCTTCCACATTTACACTGCAGGTTATGCCTCCAGCTTAGGTGGCAGGCAGCATAGACTGTGAGACTGCGTGCCTGATGGCTCCTTTTACCCTTGGTTAGGATCTCATGCCTTTTTGATCCCTCAGGGGTGTCCTCCCCCCAGTGTGGGTCATCCACAGGCCAGTTGGGGGTGTCTTGCCCTGGCATGAGTTAACCATGGACACAGTCCCTCAGGGGTGACCCGTTGAAAAGTTAGTTACTATTCATGCTGTCTGTGCACCTTTTTTCTTATTCAAACTTTATCTTCAAATTTTGGTCATAGGGCCACGATATGTCTTCATGTACTAAATTAGGAGCCTATGTAGCTAATTTTAGGTTGTAGTCACCATCCAATTAAATGGTCCCATGAAAAAATTACTAGTAAAAGTTTTTATTCAAGAACACCTTCTTCAAACCATAGGAGGATGTCTCTGTATCATAAACCCCAGTTCTCACGGGGGACTGTAACGCCCCTGACATCTGCTGGCAGGGCAGTGCAGTGAGCTTCAAGCAGTCAAGATTTCTGGAAGGTGTTGGGGGTCATGTCATGATCTGGGGTGACATACAGCTAGATCTGCTGTTCACTGACAAGGGAGAACAGGTGGTTGATGTGATAGTGGCTGGCTTGTCTGCAGTGAGCATGATATAGCAGAATAGTTATGAAACAAGATCTAAATCATTTCGTCTTCCAGAAAAGCATGACAGTGCCAGGAGAAATAGCGCAAAGGTATGTTAGTCTGTAAAGGCAGCTGACTTTTTTACTCTGAAAAATTGCTAAGTGATTGCATAATTAGAATGATGTGCTCAGGTCATGGTTTTCAAGATACCCTAGGAGCCACACAGGATTTAGAATAATTAAATAAAAAATTAAAAAAAAAAAAAAAATGGTTCAGCTTGAAAGAAGGATTTCCTTACATGTAACAGTCAAATGAAAATTCTGTCATCTGCAAGATAATGAAATGGCACACCTCCTCTCTTGCTCTGCATGTACGCACGGTGTGTTGGGTTTTTAATAACTGTTATTTTAACAGCAAGGATTACTCCCTTGATATCACATCAGAATCACATGATAAGGATTTTCATTTTCTTTTAGTGTGTTTAAAGCTTTGTCTAAATGAAATTAACTGTGTTGACTGCTATGTATGAGATGTATTCATCTTTTTTGCAACAGAAATAGGACAGCAGAAGAATATTTTGGGCCAAAGACACTGTGGAAGTGCATGTAGATGATGTTTAAGGGATAAAGCAGTATAGATGATGAAAAGAAAAAAAAAAATCCTAAGTATATGCACCTCAGTACTAAGTTAATGTTAATTCATGATCAGTAAACAAATTATTTAGTAATCGCATCAAAAGAAATATATGAGCTATTTAACAATCCCTCACTTGACTTGGCAGGGTGCTTGTCCATAGATAAAGTACTATTTACTGTAACTACATAAGATGGACCACATAATTACAGTGGTTTTGAAGTAGATATTATTAAAATAACAATTCATAAGACATATAAAATAGTAAAAAAACTTGAAAATACAGTTATTTATGCTTACATATGAATACATTATATCCCTACATGAAACGTAGAACTGTTTGCACTAAAGTCTGAAAACTTGTTAAAAATCTTAAGAATCCTAGAATGGTTTTGGTTGGAAGGGACCTTTAAACAGTCCAACCTCCCTGCCATGGACCTTGGACATATGAGAAGAGTCATTGCCAGTGAAAACTGAGGCCGAGAAATTGTTGAGGACCTCAGCCTTCTCCACATCACTGTCACCAGTTTTCCTGTGAGCAGGAAGATTATTTGTGTTTGTAAAGACTAAATATTTATTTATGTTGACACCCAAGCAGAAATTCAGAAGAGAAATTGAACTGCTGGACACAATGAGGTTCTCCATATTCTCTGAGATGATAGTATATTTGTCTTCATTGGGTTGACATAGCTTTAGATGCAGGGAGGGTTCGAGTAGGAAATTGCTGCAACTGAAGTAGAAAATAGGATATATTCATTGATAACACAACTAAAGCTGTTTTGGAAAAATCCTACCTCTACAATGAATTCAACTAAATGAGCTCAGGGATACAAAAACATAGTTTCAATATTGTAAGTGTCTTTACTGGAAAAAGAATAAAGTCCACACAGTATTTAAAAACTTTTAAATGCAATTATACTATAATTGTAAAAAGTAATTGTAAAAAGCTCCTCCCCCCCCTCTTTGATTTGGAAAATGTATTTTAGTTATGTTTATATTTGTTTAAAAAATGCTAAGAGACTTTTGGTTCTGACCCTCCAGGTTCATAGTCATATAAGTATTCTTTGTTGATAGAAGAAATGTATGGAGTTACTTGTTGTGCAAGAATTGCTGATTTGCATAAATGTGTCAGCCTTGGTCTCTTCTGATGTCTTTTTTTTCAAGTCATTATCAAAATGACTTCTGTCTTTCCATTTCACAGCAGGTCCTATAAGAAATTAAATGGGTATTCCTTTGGTATTCTTGACAAGAAATCCATTTGCTTGCCTCTATGAGAGATGATGTCCTTGAGTAGAATGAGCACAGTTCATCATTCTGTTCCCTATTGAACTCATGATCTTGAAGTATTCTTGGGCACAATGACAAATCCCACATGGTAAGATTAGAAGATAATATATTGATAGTAATCCATTGCAAGTACTCAGTTTTCCTGACAAAGAGTAATCTAATTACAACTACACTGAAAATTAAACTTTGTAGTTGATGTCGTTATTATAATTTTTATAATATTCCATGTCTTTTCTCATATGATTATTACACTGGAAAGAACAATGGAATTATTTTCTCCATTTTTCTTTCTTCTTTGAGCAATGAGTATGTTTGAAAACTGATCATGCCATTCATACATTTGACATCTTGTGAAGCTAACATACGAGCCCTGAATACATTGCAAAAATAGCCCAAGCAGCCCCATTTCACATAGGAGCAGAATCTGGTTTTACTTAATGGTTGATTTCAACCATTACTTTGATTCTTGCCTAAAATATACAGAGCTCCTTTGACCATAATATATTGTATTACACATTACAACTTTATTTAAATGCTACATTGGTATGACAGCACAAAACCAAGCTGTTAACTGAAAAAAGTTTGAGGTCTGAATGCTCAATATCTCTAAAAATCAGACCTTTGGTGGTGTTCAGGGAAAAGAGTAGTATAATTTATGGATTGAAATTACAGTAGACCCAGATCATAGTTTAGCCAGGCTCAGTTTTATCACTTGGAAAACAGTGTTCATTTTCCACCCTTGAGATGACCTCAGTGTGGATGATGATTACTACAGAGCCCTCTTTTATGGAAAAGAAGTCAGATTGTATCATAGGGTATAAAACAAAGATCTTTGTTTAAAATGCCCTTTCATAAAAATAAAAAATTTGCACTGATTAACTTACTTTTTAGTGAAAAAGTCTATTATTTCACATGTTTTCTTTTTTGGTGTTCTGCAATAAACCTTTTCCATGAGATAAACTCATGACTGGTGTCAACGCCTGCCCATATCTGTCTTAATACCTGTAAGAATTCCAATCTCCTACTCCAGCCATCACATGACCCAAAAAAACCTCTAAATGTTTAATATCTACAGTGAACACATATAATTTCAGCCAGTGTTCAGGAGTTTAAGACCTAATGTGACATTTACACAAAATATGGGAATAAAAAAGTAGTGGGGTAATTAGCAGTTTTAATTTTAAAACTCTTCAAAATATTTTCATGACAGAAAATGAAACAGAGTTTAAAACCATTGTACAAAGCTCCAATAGCTTTTCTCCAAATCAAATATGTTCTAAAAGTTTTAAACCAAGATGACTTGTATTTACCCACAATTTTAGCTTGCATTGGATTTTGCTGCTGTTTAGCATTAGTCTGAATCAATTTATACAGAATCTATACATGTTAGAGAAAAAAAAACAACTTTTTTTCCTTGTTTTACTTTAGATCAGGGAAAAATCTTACTCAGTTTCAAACTTTATTCTGCTCCTGTAGGTGGAAATAATCACAGAATTTATTTTACACCTTTTCTTCTTATTCTTCTTCTCTGCATTTTAATAGTGGAGTATTTCAATATTTATAGATTCCAGTGTTTTCTTCAAATAACTTCAGGTCTCATCTGTGGGAGATAGGAGTGCCCAGGAGAAGATAAGACATGCATAGTGGATGGGAAGTGCAGGGAAGCCTGTGCTGCTGACAGCTGCTAAGCTGGCACACTTGTAATATCCAACACACCTGAGTTTTTGCTTACACTTGGATTTGAAAATAGATATGGATTAGTTTTCTGTTTGCTCTGTTTCCTGAACATTTGCATGAACAACTGTTTGTGAAAGAGGGTCTGCATACATTAATTTATTATTCAGATTTGTTTTCCAGCTACACAGGCTTGAGCAACATGCTTGCTGAGGAACACAAATCAGGACATTATATGGGAGACTGAATAGGAATAGTTATTTTTCTCTTCTTGCTCATGCTAGGACCTGCAGAGTTCCAGTTTGGTCTCTCACTCAAATTAGATTTGCCTCAGGGGTCCCAGACTGCACTACCATTAACCTCTCAATGTTGACTTTATTATGATGCTTTAATAAAGTATCTATTACCCCACTACACTCTTTATACTTATTTTAAATGTTCTTATAAGATTTTGCTATCCTAACAGCATTTGTTTTTTCATTTGCATATATCACTGTCCCTATTTTTAAGCAATATGAATATTCAGCCTACTGTTTATTTTCTATTTATTCATTTTAATCTTTCCACTATTACAATGTGGTTTAGGTGAAAATCGCATAATGATATATATTTCGTTTCTTTAAGATGCATAGTCATAATTCCTGACATTTAACTATTGAGAATTAAAATTATTTTGCACAATGATAATGGATTGCATTGGTAAAGACAATCTTTCCTGGAACTGTTTGTTAAGAACTGATTAATCTTATCAGGGACATAGGAATCTAATCTTACTTCATCTTGTATAAAACAGAAATAACTTTCCTAGAATTTCACAGCAGTGTAAAATATGAATTTGTCATATCATTGCTGCCCAAAGGAACTTAGGCATGCTGAAAAGAACAGTCTGAGGAATACTTTAATGATGTAAGTCTAATGAATGACACTACTTTTTTTCTCGGCATTACTTTTGTATTATGAGTAGAAGATGATAAAAGTGTTGCTTATATCAAAAGTGTGGGGGGAAGACCAAAGTAGTCATTCTTTTTTATTTTAACTCAAACATTCCCAATTTTTAATATTTTCATGTGACTTCTTGGAATAAAACTAAAAAATGTTCAAAGGTATTTCTTCATGACTAGAAGGATGTATATTTTCTTATAGTTTTAAGTGAAGCAGCTCTACCTTTATTAACCTTTCTGACTCAATACAGGAATTTGTTATAGAAGACTGGATCTCTTCTCCAACAAGGAAGCCTCTTGCAGTTGGACCATTCCCAGATAAAGACTTGGTCCATCCCCTCTAGAGAGACCCACACAGAAGAGAGGAGCCCCTAGTCTACTAATTGAACAACAGTAACACTGAAGACTCATCCTACAAGTCTGACACCTGCCTGCTCTTTAAAATCTCTTGTACCGCTTTCTCCATGAATAAGTGGCTGTCATCCTTCAGTATTCAAGACAGAGAGCCTTTCTGGGCCTTACAACTCATAGTTTAGGCCCATCACAAATTATCACCAGTGTTTGCTATTTGGTAACACTTGGGAAAACTTAGAAAATCCTCTAAAATTACTAACCTACCTTGGAATTCATTAGTTGAAATACCAGTGTACTTTCTGGCTTTAGACTGTTCTCTGTATATAAAATAAGGCAGTACAAAGTGCAGGCTTATATATTATTTATGACCATTTCCTTCTATGTATTTGATGTTTTACAGTATGTCTTTTAAAGTTTAAATTGTGGATATTATCAGTCATTATCATAGCAATAAATGACTTTGTAGAGGGAAAAAAAAAAGTTTATCATCTATTGCTATTATTCATCACTGTATTCTTCAAAGAATAATTTTTCAGGACCTTGTAAAGCATATTTCACAGAATCTCAGAATGACTGAGGTTGGAAGGGTCCTCTGTGGTCTTCTGGTCCAAACCCTCCACTCAGGCAGGGTCACCTGGAGCCAATTGCCCAGGACAGGGTCCAGGCAGCTTTTGAATATCTCCAAAGAGATATTGTACTGAGGACCCCAGAACTGGAGACAGTACTCCAGGTGTGGAGTTCATCAGTGCTGAATAAAGGAGAAGGATCACCTCGTTCAACCTGCTGGCAATACTTTGTCTAATGCATCCTAGGACCCCACTAGCCTTCTTTGTGGCACAGGCACATTGCTGGCTCAAATTCAACGTGGTGCTCATCAGGAACCCATGCCCTTTTCTGCCAAGCTGCTTTCCAGCTGGGTTGTCATATTTACTAGCAAACTTCATATAATAATTGATTTGCCAATGATATCCCGAACTATCGCATGGTGGATATGACACAAACCACCATACTGCCTGTTAATAAAGGGATCAAATATTTTACCTTTTGCAAAAATGCTAGGACTACATCTTAGCATCTCAAAGCATGTCATAACTGTTTACAAGGGCATGTAGCGATAGGACGAAGGGCAATCGTTTTAAACTGAAGGAGAGTAAATTTAGATTAGATATTAGGAAAAAATTCTTCACTGTGAGCATGGTGAGGCACTGGAACAGATTTCCAGTGGGGCTTTGGGCAAGCTGGTCTGCCCATGGCAGGGGTGTTGGAACTAGATGACCTTAACCCTAAACCATTCTATGATTCTATGATTCTACGATCAAAGACATCATTTAATAGAAGAAATAACACTTCATATATCTTAGAGTCACTTTGTATGATCATTGTAGGGTCTAATTAAAATTCAAAAAATTTTTACACACACAAAGGGATGTCAAGTGTACAGTGCAAATAAATGTCAGTAGGATTTATTGAATAAAAGTATGTCAGGAGCTCAGGGTTCAATTCATGTATGCTAACTTTAGTCCTCCACACCTAAATTAGCTGTGTATGGTTCTTATTGCAGGAAATGGTGGGAAATAGGTGTTGTTAGAACATAATTCAACTGATCTATTTTATATATTTATTTTAGAAATAAATATATTGCATTCTGAAAGTAGCTGTTTCTTTCCGTTGACTGTAAAATGAGCCTACAGTGACTAGTTCAGATGTTGACATACACAGCTAGACATTATAAATCCTAGCCCTGGTGCCTGATGGGCCATCATGTTGAGGCTTAGCAGATACTTCTGTTCTCTTATGTATAGTGTATCAGTCTCTTTCAATTCAACCGTTAACAGTAAAAACAGTCTGAAGAAATAGGTAATCTTAGCAAAGCACACAAAATCAAAAGAAGTGGATACTTTCAAATGGACAATTACCTTTCTTTCTGACCTCGTCAGAGACTAAAAAACTCAAGCATGCTAGTAGTTCTCAATTGTCAGACCCCTCTTCCAGAAATTGCTGATCACTGATATACAGCTACAGTCACCTTTTAGTATCAGCCAAGCTTCCAGACTAATGAAATACAGCTTCAACAGCTCATGCAGTTTGCAGGAATCAGGGCAATGGGTGGAGGTGCTCTGAATGAAATCTGTAGCATTTCAGCAATCCTATTCCCAGGACATCTCATTGAAGAAGTCTTCATGAAGTGGAGGAGAAAGCCATCCATCCATCTGTTTCTTTCCCTTCCCCGCCCCCCCCCCTTCCCCCCCCCCCCCCCCCCCCCCCAAGATAGTCAATGGCATGTTTTCGGACAGGTGGGTAACAGGCCATATTGTCTGTCATGTTGACTAAATTGTTTTGAACAGAAGCTCTGAATTTCTGTTCTTTCAACAAACATATTTTCTGAAAGATGACACAAAATATGGTTATCAATTTTCTTTTTCTCTCTCCAGTAACACTAAAAAAAAACCCCTTATGTAACTTACATTTATTTAGTTTCACTTTTTCTGACCATGTTTATTTATAAAGATAGATGTAAAAGTAATGTGTTTAGTGAAATGTTGTGAAAAAGCCTTACCGAAGGCCACTTGATCATCCAGTTTTAATAGCTATTGAGCTAACAATCTAAATTCATTACATGATTCCCACATGTGAGCAGTCGATTGTATGGACTCTTGCTGCCAAAATGACGCCACTGCATTCAGAGCACTCTGGCCACAGAGGTCCAAGATAACTCATTCCTTTGGAAATGTCCCAGTGAGCACAACTGTAAAGCACATCACTTTTTATTTCTGAAAAGTTGTACCTTCTTTTTTTTTCTCTGAGTATCACATCTTGCCATAACAAGTGTTACTTGCAAATATATACAAAATTAAGTCTTATATTTAGTTTTAAAAGAAACATTTGTTTAAAATTTGGCCATCAGGATTAATTTACAGGCTCCTTGACAAGTCTGTCTTTCCTAATGAGAATAGCCATTCTTGGATATGTGAGGTACACACAGAGATGGGACAAGAATTTTTAAGTATTTTTAAGTGATACGTTTTATTTCTCTTTATAGAAATCACAAACAGTGTTTAAATACATCATCCATGTATGGCTTTATGCTGGAACACCATAACACTTTGTTCTGTAGGAGAAAAAAAATCTAGCTTTCCTCAGACTCAACGAACAGTTTTCCCTGTCTTGAAAATTCATTATAGATTTAATATATCTGCTGTAGATGGTCAGTGATAGACTTGACTCTTGCTTAAGCTATAATTCAGCTTTTTCATTACTGAATAGCTATTCAAATACTGGAATCACATCACTAAATCTGACATATGTTCTCAAACATGCAGGTATTTTTAAACTGAATATTACTTTTCTCTAAGTGACATAATGTTATTCCCAGTGGTACAGTCCCTTATAAATATTGTGTTTCTCTATCAGTAGGGCATAATGAAATATATTGCTCTAAATTAACTCAGTAGTTACTACTGCTTATTCCGGGGACCACAGTGAATAATACTTAATGCAGGCTGAGAACCAAATCCTCTTGTATTGCACATGGACACATTCTATATTGTTTTCAACCCCTACTTTACAATTAACCATTTAACAGGGTGATTGTCATGGAGATTTTTCCCTTCAATAGGAACATATGAAGTTTTCAGATTGGAGTGATATTCATGGTCTTTGCTAATTTCATGTCAACATTTTTTCATCTTTTGCATTTTCTCTGCCCTATCAAAACAAAAGCTAATTTTCTTCCCTTGAAAGACTCTTCCCTGCCTAATTCCCTCCCTACTAACCATGTTTCATTCACTACTGGGTATGATCATGTCACCTATTTTTATCTGCCCACAGAGTCAGACATAATTTGTCTTTTTTTGAATGCAGTCTGCTTTTCCTTAGGCTGTCATTCAGACTTGGCAGGATCACCTATACTCACATATAATATTTTTTCATTTATTTTCTTCAAATTTACCTAGCTGCGATGTCCACTAAAAGGACTAGTAATAGCTAGTCTGCTATTCTGCTGAAGCTACACCCTTTAGTATGACAAGTATTGTCCTGTGTGTTTTTTCTGTTTCTGTACATCTACAGTTTCTTACGTCGGGTTTGATTTTGTTCTGGTTTTTACACATTTTCTAAATTAATTAATAAAAAAAAAGTAATTGATGAATTTAACAATGAGCCCAGTGCCACCCACACCCTGCCTTAAAAACGCCGTATGAAACTTGATTGATGCACTTGCAGTCTTATGGGAGGAAGCAGCATAGGTTAAACAGTGAACCGAGAGAGGAACTTTCATCTGGAAAATGAAAGATATAGTACCTCCATAATGCTGTAATGCATTCAAAAAGGTCTAGAAAGTGTAAAGAAACTGCAACATTAGACAGAAATTTTATTCTTCTCTTTTACTAGTAGAAATGTCTTCTTTGTTTACTAGATTAAATTTTCCTGCCATCTTACATTTCCTGCCATCTTACATTTCCTGCATTTGACAATATTTTGTTTATAGAGGAGGTCATTGTTTTCTCTGTATTCAAGTCTATCACTAGATGAAGAGAAAATATTCTTTAAAGACACTGAAAAGTTGTGTGAAATGCATGTAAGTAGCTCAATTCGTTGAAATAAGATGTAGCTGGTGCTATGAACTTCGCAAAATTCAACAGCAAATAGGTATTGCTATTAAATACAAGAAAAACAGGACTGAAAATTCTGCGAGAGGTCATTTCTGCTTGAGATTCCAGCACGCTGGAAGTGTGATGATGGTGAAATAGCATGCAAAAGAAAAAATGAAGACGACTACGCTGGTCAACTTCACATCAATCCCAGGGGAAAAAAAAATATGGAAAACTTAATAAAGTATCTACCTAAGGTATAATAGAACTATTGGAAGTCCATATCAATACAATAATCTTAGAGAGAGAATTTTTTTTTATTCAAAATCTATCACAAGCATATCAACAAGTTCATTTAAAAAAATGCAGATAGATATAAGCAACAAATTATGGCTAAATGTCCTCTTATTTAAGTCTGGCACAAATTCAGTGAGAGAAAGATTACTATCCCAAAAAGATCAACTTACTCTGAAAAACTGAAAACACATTTACAGTAATCACTCTTCTTAGGAATATTTTGTTCAGCAAATAGCTCAACATTATCTATATATGTCTGCCCTCATTAGACACATACTTGCCCTACATGCTTGTTTGATCCTCTTGAGTTCTTTGCTCAGTCATTTTCTTCAGAAGTTATCACAGAGCCTTCTAGTCAATAGAAAACATTATGAAGTTTTAAAGGATACTTGTGACATACCAGTAAATTTTTCTGCATATTGGAGCCATTAATGCTCATGGCATTTAGAAGTAGTCTGTGATCCTTGCTCAAATGCACATATACAGTTTTGACCATTAGTATTAGAAACAGATTTCATAGTTGATTTTTTTTCTGTGAAGTGAGACCTCCTAGGGTTTAGATTTAATGTGTCCTGTCTCATTTTTAAATCTTCATTCATATAAGGGCTTCTGAGCAACTGGTGAGAGTTTCACCACCAAAAATATTTCATTATGTTGTCTTTTTTTTTAACTGCCCACAGAATGGATCGTGATTCAGCATTTCTTTCTGGTTGACTCAGGGAGATTTTCTTGTGAAATAAACCACAGTAGAACCCTAAAACCACCTACGCAATGCTAAGAAATGTAGTAAGTGTGTAGAGAATTTAAAACTGTATCCCTAGCTTGTTAGATTTTAATGTATATAGTATCTACTATGTTCAAGTGGTTAATATGTTTTTATCTAAGAAACAAGTTTTTTCAGGCTAATAAGGTAGTTCATAATATACAGTAGAGGATAATATGAATATCCTCTACAGATTATCAGGTACATCAAGGGTTTAGATCTGATCTGTGACCTTGATGCTATCAGGTATTAGTGAGATTTTTCAGGACTGCTCTGTAATGAAATTCCTAAGGGCTTTAGTTAGAGTTATGGGTCTTAGTACTCATAAACATCAATTCTTAACATATATCAACTTCAGTCACAACTGGAATGAAACACCGTCCCATTTTCAGAACGAATGGCTCAGTAGCAGCACCATAAAACAGTCTGCATCTTGAAACGAACTATCCTATTTGACTGAAAATACTGAGACACATTAAATGGGTATAATACAGTTGTTCAGACTAGTGTTGATCAAGGACTCTGTCATTTTGTTGCAAAAAAGTGTCACTGGAACTTTAATACTCGTAAATAACAAATATGAACTTCAGTTTCAAAATAGGTCTGCAGATATTTTTTCCAGTAAGTAAAAAGTTTGCACTGTGCAAAGAACAGTCTTAAAGGACAGACTGCCACTGTTTTGTCATTAACATTATCATTTGCAGCAGTGTCCCTTGTTTTTCTTCACACATTTTGCCTGAGTTGTGAGACCTGAGGTACCTAAGGTAGCTGTAAAAAATGCAAAATAATGTTTTGTATGGTGATATATGGTTTTAAAAAAATACTAACAAGCACCTCTTTTTCTTCTAATCAAGAAGTATTTCACTTGTGTCTTTCAGTCTTGATTTTCAACGCACCAACATCAACTTCTAACTCAGCAACTGAAAACACTTTTGAAGCAATTGGCATACCAAAAGATATCAGAAAGTTTACTTGCACCAGAAGATCTTCACCCATTTAACCCATAAAAGTTAAGTGATTTTCATCAAAGATATTAAGCAAACTCATAAAACTTGGCATGGGGGAATTAACATTCTGTTTCTTAGAGCAAGCCATTTGTGGTTATGTATTAGGAATTTCTGTCAGTCGTGATGAACCTGGTCTACAGTCCAACAAAGTCAAAAGAAAGACTGCTATTAATTTCAGTGGGCTCTGAGAAAAATATTGACCCTGGAGACAGTAGCTATTAGTTAGTTGTGTCTTCTTCATAAATACCGAAGTGGCTTTCCTTGCACTGACCTTCTGTTTTCTGCCTACTTTGCAAATATGTCAGCAATTACTCTTTAAAGATAATTTTAAAAAACAATAATATATTAGCTTTGTACAATAATTCTCCACAAAGTATTTTAATCTGTAAAACTTAAGATATTGATCATTATTACCCAGTGCACTATTTGCTTCAGATCAGAGGCTAAGTGGCTATCAATGGAATAATAGAAATTTAAGAAAAAAATAATCTTCTGATAGTATTTTTTGTATTTTCAAGGCCTGGAATAAAATACCACATGATAGTAAATATAATCTGGCAGGTCTTTCACCTCATAACATTGGAAGATTTTTTTTTAAGCAAACAACAAAATTTCAGCAAAGAGGAAAATACAGATTCAGATACTTAAAGCACAGAGGACTTAATTCTTACTAAATATAAATCACTGTAGCTTCTTGGACATCAATGGCACATCCTGAATGGTGTAATTTGTTAGAGCTATGCCAGTTTACTCCAAACAATGATCCGGCCTCTTGCACCTTCAATTTCATGGTGCTTTATAATGGATAAAATGTTTTAGACAAACTCTGTCTTCATCCTTGAAGATGATTCAATTTGAAAGGGCGGGAAAGAGGATAATACAGAGTCAGCTAGCTTGGTTTGGGTTTGTTTCACTTCATGTTTGTTTGGATTATGGCTTTTTCATTGTTGACTTTTAAATCAGTAGCAAAACTCCCATTAAATTCAGTGGATTGGGATCTTGCCCTAAAGACATCTGCAATAAAACCAAAGCATATAATGCTAGCCCTCTTGATAAGTATCTCCTCAGAGTCGGAGCAGAGGAGAAGGAATTTCCTGAACACTGCCTTGGCAGGTGGATAGAGGAGAGCATGGGGTAGGGTAGCAGGTGCACAGCACTGCTGGGGACACCTTAATTCCTCTAAACTCAATCTCTATGTGCAGAGACCCCACTCAGGCCTCATCAACATTCTGGGTTTAATGACCATACGAAAGTATTTAGACAAATCCCTATATTAAAGTTAAGAGTTTTACGTTGCCCAGCTGCTATTGCAGTGTGCCTACCAAAACAATATCTTCATTGTGTATACTCACAACACAAAGCCAGCTTTAATATCAACTTTGTCCCTAGGTGTATAACATACCTTAGTCCCTTCTTCTTAGGCTGCTAAAAAAGTCAGATTTCATCAACAGTCACTTAAAAGTAAAATTCATGACTCCAGGCTCATTGTGTGTATCGGTCTTTAGATTCAGGAGAAAAAACTCCACTTTTTCTACTTTCTGGAAGCTCTATTCAATCTTGTGCCTTTGTCAGTCAACTGTTTCTCCGAAATACAGTCCTCAAATCTTACATATATCTTCAAGAGGCAATGTTGATGTGTGTTATTTTGGAGCTATTTCAAACTCTTAGACAAGTGCTACTTATTTTCATTTTATGCCTATTTGCAACACTCTTCCAGGTCTCACTCATTTCTCTGTAGGCAGTCATTTGTCACCTCTATTGCATCATTTTGAAACTGCAGATGTCTCTCTAGGCACTAGACTGTGTTTGGTGAAAGTAATAAAGATTCCAATCACTTATATAAGTTTCGCTGCTGAAGGTGAACTCTTGAACTACAGACATAGACTAAATTTTCTGCACTCTGCTTTGCAGAAGCCACTGCAGGGCAATTTCATCTTTCAGCCATACTTAAGCTCATTGATATCATCCCAGAATAAGAATCACGAGAGAATATGCAGAACATGTTCAGAAATTATTAGCATTATTATGATACACATTTAAGAACAGTGGCTAAAACTTTTGTTTAGTTTAATGGAACAGTATTTAACACATTTTATGAAGTAGATATGACTGAAATCACTTACTCTGTTTTAAACTGTTTATAGCCTATGTCAGACTAATTATGAAAATTTGGTTCTTGAAGAAAAGCAATATCAGTTACTCTAAAATATGATTTGACTTGATTTAATACTTTTTGTTTCCTATTCAGGTCATCCAAAACTTCAAAGAAAAGTCTTGTCCTTTGCCTGATTTATTTTTCGTATATATGAACTTATAGCTGGTCCAGCTTTCAAGAAAATTAATACAAAATTTGTCCCAATGAAAACAGAATTAACTTTATTTAAAAAAAAAAAAAAAAAAAAGTGGTTAGTAGGAATCTGAGAAAAACATCATTCAGTCTGCTGGATGAAGATAGGAAAATTATTGCCCATAAGGCAGATGACTGGTTAATGCTATTTTATCATTAATCCAGATTTCAATCTTACAATAGCATCTATATGATTTCCTAGAAAGATGAATAAGCCTACTCTATGTATGAGATGTATCTTAGTAAGTATGCGGCTTTCAAGATCTGACACAACAAAGGGAAGACATGAGGAAGAGACTACACAATTTAAGGAGTGTGTAGAAGCCTCATGTATAATCCAAACCATACAAAAATATCTTTTTATATCTATTCTTTCAGAATGGTATGTCCAGTTCTGTAAGGCTTCACTAAATGGAGTTTCATGTTGACCACTGGTTTGTCTTTCAATTCTCTAACAAATGGAGAGAATATAGACTAGGACAATATATAATAGAACTAAAGGAATCACTGCAGTTTCTTCTAACAGTATTATTTTTGTAGTGTTTTAGTCGGCAAATAAGCCTTCTAAAAGTTAATCTACACAAATGAGCCAAGTCTTCATTGTAAATTGCTCCCTCAGGCTCACTGTAATTCTATCTGTTATTAAAACCAATGGGGCTATGTTGATTTGCATTATCTGAGACTGGCACGCTGTCTTTACCACTACAGCAAATTGGGTATTTAACAGACCACTAACGTTTAAATGTTTATAGTTGCACTCACCAATTACAGTTGGAAGTAATTTGTTAAAACCTGAAGTTTGTGCAGCTAGGAGAAATGAGACTTTCATGTGTTCCTTATGATTATGTACTTTTACAATTTGGATGATAAATATCAGTAGGATGACCTTGTATCAGTTTCACTGTATGTGCTAATCTGAGTAAAAGATTTTCAGCAATAAGTTTTCCATTGGTTGCGCTTGCAATTATAAACAGAAATTTATGTGTTTTACATTAATTAATGTCAGTGTTGTTTGTTGGCCTGTCATTTCATAATTTGTTCATGCTCTTTTGCATCCACATGTTCTGCTAATGAAACCCCAGCATCATTTCCTGAAATCTGGATAATTGATGTAATCTCTGCAGCTGTCTACCGATTCCTTGAGACAGTAGTTTTGACTGCTTATTGCTTATTGTATGCTAGAAAAACAATAATATGATAGGCTGGTTTTTTTTTTGTTTTTTTTTTTTTTTTTTTGTTTTTTTTTTTTTTTTTTTTGTCTCCACTGCTCTTCAGGGGAAAAAAAAAAAAGTGAATTTAGTTCTCCTTTATGTTAGCCTTGCTTTGTACCGCTAGGATGCACAAGCTAAAATTTGAAGAAATAGCCTAAACATCAAAATGTAATGTGCTTATTCAAATGTGAAGAACTGAACAAGACGATGGCAACTGAGGAAGTGCAAAGAAATGGTTTAACTGAATAGACAAACTTGTTCCAGTAAATATTCTCTATGAGTTTGTTAATAAGGATCTGTTTCCTGGCACTGACCTTTAATGATTCTTTAAGGTACTGATTCACAGGAATAAAAATATGGGAATCAATATCATTACAATCATATGCCTTTTCACGTGTTCAGGAATGGAGCTTATGAATGAATACTGTGTTCTGATACTCTAAACAAACAGATCTGTGTATTTGAGCTCCAGACTTTCTGCCTACTTTGATAATAATGTACTAAAAAATCTTTATCAGTAGGCTGCTGTATAAAAGATGAGTACTTAATCTGAGCTATATCTTCTATTCCAGATCTAGCCTTAATTCAGAAAGTGCCTTGTTTAACTGGCCATGTGTGATATTCAGCACTGTCATTCATAGCTGCCTATTATGTTGATCTCAGGCATTTATGACAAGAGATGCTGAGATGATCCAAGATGAAAGCATTTGCGTGCGAACACCATCAGACTCTTCAGATCTGTATATACATTTTACAGTAAAATCTATGAACCTAAGCAACTGGAGAGGAGAGGGGGTGAGGATGTTAAAAATTACTTAGTGTAAAGTCTGGGCTGCACTTGAGCAAAGGATGATTGGAGACTCCCAAGAAAGGAGAGGTTGAAAGCTTACAATAGCATTTTCTTGTCTGCCTTGAAAACTTAATTTTCACAACTGGGCTAGTATCCAAAGTCAGGAAAGGGGAGCACACTCTATCATCGGAGGTGTTTTCAGAGCCCACTGCACCTAAGCACCGAGCACAGTAGAAGAAATGGGAGATGGCAGTGGTTGGAGATTCTCTCCTGCACAGAATGGGGAATCTGTCTGCTGACCTGGCAAGTTTTCACAGGTGATTTGTTGATTGCCAGGTGCTCAGATCTGGGATGTTAGAGGGATACTGCCAAGGTTTGTCTGGGTCTCAGACTAATACCCATTGTTTGTCAACCATGTGGTCAACAATGGTACTATCAAGGGACATTCAGACTTTTTGTAGTTAAAGGTACAACAAAATTCTGGGGGCAAACATGACTTTCTTCCAGATGTGAGATTTGACAGCTACCAGTGGAAGCCTGAGTAGTGTTAACCCACATCCTACAGAGGCAAAGGAAAGCCTTGAGTAGAAAAGGGCACAACTTGTAAATTAACAACTGGCTGCAGGGCTGGTGTTACAGGCAGCACTTTGGTTTTTATGGTGAGAAGACCCTCTCTGAGGAATTAAGACCACTATCAACAGATGGGATCTGCTTGACAAAGTGGAGCAAGAGCATCTTTGTCAACAGGAATACCAGCCTGGCAAAAGGATTTTAAACTAAGTACCAGGGAGGCTGGTGATAGCTGTTTGCAGTTAACTCAAGAAGCAGAGGTCATAGGTGATATATGCAGAGGGGGTGAGCAAGTCAGGTTTTGAAAAGGATAAAACAGTTTGAAAGGAGACGCACCTTAACGTCTGCACACAACCGTACACAACCTTGGAAACGAGTAAGAGGATTTAGAGCTCTGCATGTGGTCACAGAGCTATGCTGCCACTAAAATGGCTGAGAGAGTCCACAGTCATGGAGTTCTCTGATGGTGGGATACAGGTTGTGCAGAAAAGACAGACAGGGATGACAAGGAGGAGGGGGTTGGCGTGCATGTGAAGGAAGAGTTCAAATGTATGATTTTTTAATGGGATATATTACAGGCTGTGTGGAAGCTTGTGACTCAGGCCCAGGCCAATAATCATGACATCATGGTGGAAGTGTATCCACCCAAACAGAGTGAAGAAGTGGGAAAAGCCTTCTTCAAACCAGTAGAGAGTCTCTGAGTCAAAAATCCTGGTTGCCATGGGGGACTTTAACCTCCCTGACATCTGCTGGCAAGGCAGCATAGTCAAGAAAATTTCTGTATAAAATTTCTGGATATCAAGAGATTATCAAGTATACAGGTACTCGATGGGCCAACCAAGGCTGGTACACAGTTGGATCTGTTATTCACTAATAAGGAAGAACCGCTTGTGGATGTGATAACCAAAGGTTGCAATAACCATGAAACAGTGGAGTTCGATGTCCTGGGGAGAAAGAGGAATGAAAGCAGCAGAACACAGACCCTGGATTTGAGGAAAGCAGATTTTGGATTATTCACAGAACTGGTATGGTGAGTCCCATTGAAGGCAGCACTGAAGGATAAAGAAAATTTGGCAGGCCTTGAGGACAGCATCCTTCAGTCACAAGAGCCATCCTTCTTGATGGAAAAAGGAATAGGCACAGCAAGAGGCCAACATGGCAAAACATGAAACTCACAACAGCTATGATGGAAAAGGAATGTGTACTGGAGGTAGAAACAGACAACGAAAGAGGAATATAGAAGCAGCACTGCCTAGGCATGCAGGGATGGTCTTAGGAAAACAAAAGCTCAGCAAAGTTGAAACCTTGCAAGTGACATCAGGGACAAGAGGAAGAGCTCCTACTCTCACACTAACAAACAGTAAGAGGCTAAACAAGGAAAATACGTTCATGCTCTGCTGGGTTACAAGCTGGGTACCACAGGGCCTATCCTGGAACTTGTACTGCTTGACATTTCTACCAGTGTCCACAGATGAGGGGACAGAGGGTAAGTACATCAGACTTACAGCTGACACCAAAGAGGGGGCAGGCTGGGGCCAGCAGGGCCAGGGAGCAGCTCTGGGGGATGGTCATGAACTGTCATCTCTGCCCAGCATTCATCAGATCCCTGCATTAGAATAAGTTCAGAGGTGGCCACCAAGAAGGTGGGGCTGAAGCCCTTGCCCTACCAGGAGAGGCTGTAGGACTGGTGCTGCTTCAGCCAGGAGAAAGGATGGCTTTGAAGGCACTAAGCAGCAGCCTGCCAATGTTGGCTTCAAAAACACAAGGCAGGTTCTGGCCTAGATTAAGGAAGAAAAAGCAGCCACCTTGAGGACAGCCCAGCAGTGGAACTGCAGCACAGAGAGGTTGTGCCATCTCCATCCTTTGAGTTTTCTAAGATCCAGCTGGATACAGACCTGAGCAACCTATTCTGAATTCAGTGTCAACCCTGCTATGAGCAGGAGGTTGGACTAATGAGACCAGGTCCCTTTCAGCCCGAATGATCCTCTCATTCTGTGATTTTGGTCCTTCGGACCTTGTCACCTAAGGTCTAGACAGATGCTTCTGTTTCTTTTGTAATTCTTCTTAAAAACATCCCAGTTCAAATCACTGGTAATATAAAATTCAACAGTTGGGGGGAAAAAAAAAGTGACATTTTATGTATTGAAACATCATCTTGACTACCTATAATGTCTCTGTATAAATGGGTTTCACTAATACAAAAGCTGACCAATATTAGAAGAGCAAGAGTTTGTAAGAAATACAGATGAGGAAAAGACCTGAGAAACAGACAATTTAATCAGAAAAGAACAACAGAAGTAGATATGGAGGCCTGATTTTAATCATGCTTGGTACTGTGCTTTATAAACTATTGACAAAATTGGCTGAGGTTGTGGGTGATACAGAATCAATGCACTGAATGCATATGGCTAGCTGAGCGCTGCACCCACATGTGATATTGACTTGAGGTGAGTCATACCCCGGTCAGAAATGGAACTAGGTCTGCAGGATTGAGTGGGGACACCAAGAAAGAATGGCCAGAAGGACCGAGGAGTGCCATAAACTCAAAGAGGAAAGACAGTCTCACCTCCATGCCTGGCAAGACTATGGAGCAGACCCTCCTGGAGACTATGCTCAGGCACATGGAAGATAAGGAGCTGATTGGTGACAGCCAACACGGCTTCACTAGGGGCAAATCATGCCTGACAAACTTGGTGGCCGTCTATGATGGGGTTACAGGGTCAGTGGATAAGGGCAACTGACATCATCTACCTGGACTTGTGCAAGGCATTTGACACTGTCCTGCACGACATCCTTGTCTCTAAATTGGAGAGACATGGATTCGATGGATGGACCACTCGGTGGACAAGAAATTCGCTGGATGGTCGCACTCAAAGGGTTGTGGTCAACGGCTCAATGTCCAAGTGGAGAACAGTGACGAGTGGCATTCCTCAGGGGTCGGTACTGGGACCGGCACTGTTCAACATCTTTGTCAGCGACATGGACAATGGGATTGAGTGCACCCTCAGCAACTTTGCCAACGACACCAAGCTGTGTGGTGGGGTCGACACGCTGGAGGGAAGGGATGCCATCCAGAGGGACCTTGACAGGCTGGAGAGGTGGGCCCATGCGAACCGCATGAAGTTCAACAAGGCCAAGTGCAAGGTCCTGCACGTGGGTCAGCGCAATCCCAAGCATGACTATAGGCTGGGTGAGGAATGGATTGAGAGCAGCCCCGAGGAGAAGGACTTGGGGGTATTGATTGATGAGAAGCTCAACATGAGCCAGCAGTGTGCGCTTGCAGCCCGGAAAGCCAACCGTGTCCTGGGCTGCGTCAAAAGACGTGTGACCAGCAGGTCGAGGGAGGTGATCCTGCCCCTCTACTCCGCTCTTGTGGGACCCCACCCGGAGTACTGCGTCCAGCTCTGGGGGCCCCAGTACAGGACAGACACTGAGCTGTTGGAGCGAGTCCAGAGGAGGGCCACAAAGCTGATCAGAGGGCTGGAGCACCTCTTCTATGAGGACAGGCTGAGAGAGTTGGGATTGTTCAGCCTGGAGAAAAGAAGGCTCTGGGGAGATCTAATTGCGGCTTACCAGTACCTGAAGGGGGCCTACAGGAAAGATGGTGAGGGACTGTTTATCAGGGAGTGTAGTGACAGGACAACGGGTAATGGGTTTAAGCTGAAGGAAGGTCGATTTAGATTAAATGTTAGAAAGAAATTCTCTACAGTTAGAGTGGTGAGGTACTGGGACAGGTTGCCCAGAGAGGTTGTGGATGCCCCATCCCTGAAAGTGTTTAAGACCAGGTTGGATGAGGCTTTGGGCAACGTGGTCTAGTGGAAGGTGTCCCTGCCTGCAGGAGGGGGGTTGGAACTAGATGATCTTTGAGGTCCCTTCCAACCCAAATCATTCTATGATTCTATGATTCTATGATTTTTCAGGGCCTGTAGGGACAACCAGCAAGAAACAAACCAAGGCCCCAAGACAGGTGCTCGCAACACAGAGAGAAACTCTAGAACATAAAAATAGAGCTGTTGAAATAGAAAATTAAGGGTGGTATACTAGAAAGAATGAAAGAGTAAGATCAGATTTTGAAGAAGACTGGAAAAAATTACTTTTAAACTGAGAAGGCTGGCATTAAGGCAGAAAGAAAAAAAAAAGTGCCTCTGATCCAAAAAACTATAATCATAGGATCCAGTACCACTACCATATGCTGACAGCCTCTTCCTAATGATGCGGATGCACGTGACAAGGAAGTCCTGCATTTTGTGCTGGTACATATTCATCAACAGACACTAACCAACATGAAGTGTGGGAAAACTTGGCTTGTACTGTGAGTAGCCAGACTTCATTTTTCCATCTTGGTTCATACATATGAAGACATATTTCTTCAAAAGCATCAAATAAAAAAGTGGAGGCTGAGGAAAAACAAAAGAGAAAAAAAAAAGCAACAATTTTAAAATATTTGGGCTGTCAAACTTAGGACCTTGACATTTACTTAAAAATGCACTCAAGTCATTTGAAAACATGCTGTTAGTGCTGCTACCACCTGCAAAAATATTCAAAAATACCTGCTCCTTTGGACACTCAAAAGTTGGGTTATTAATATATTTTTTCATTGTTTCTAAAACAGTTCTGTCATTAAACTTGTTATTTTTTTTAAGATATGAGATATTTGTCCTAAAATGATTCCGTGATTCTATGATTGTCAACTGGTTCCAAAGTGTGCCTAGTTAATTTGACATAAAGGTCTAGATTTCTTCAGTTTGCTGAAGTAAAATGGAATGATCTTATAGTTAAAACTGTAAAATCTGTTCAAGTGTGTTCATTTCCAAAATTTCTTTCTTCCCAAAACTGAAATTTATGCAATTCTTTGCTTTTTCAGAAAAATGCTTTTCATAGAAACACCAGAAATCATATTAAAATTAACAATCCAAGTGGTTGTAGCCATTCTAGCTCCTGTAAAAGATACTTCTGCGCTCGCTGTGAAACTGATACCATAGTCAAGACATTTAATATAATCTATGGCTTAAAATATGATACTTCTCCTGCAGACATGAACATCTGTTTGGGGATTGTTAAAGCACAAATCATTAAATTCACAACTTTAACCAACCTGTTTTGTGTGATCTCACATTCTCTTTATCTCAGTTATCTAACCATGCAACATTACACTGGGATGGCATATATAAAGAGGTAAACATTGCTACTGAGGGATGCTCAAGCACAGCTCGAGAGCAAGCACAGTGCAGAGTCCCAAATTCTCCCCCGCTGGGTAGCACAGAGCAGCTGTCAGGCTTAGAGCAGTGACACCCTCGCAATGACGGAGAAACAAGGTGGTGGTGTCATGGAGGAGCAAGGGCTGGCTGCTCCGTATGGGCAGGGTGCCAGGAGCCGAGGGCCGAGGGTGAATGCCAGGCAGCCTAGGCACAGACATGGCTGTTGAGCAGCTGCAACACAGGTCAGGCAGGGGCAGCAGGGACAGCCTCTGCTGAAAAGCAGCTCCCTGGGGAAGGCAGCCCAAGCTTCTGGCTTCTCATCAGCGATGCAGCTGAACTTCAACCTGTCCTACTGAGCACCTTAACGCATGCTGCTCAGCCCCTTGACTCATCCCACTGAGACCTCCACGAGGGGGTATGTACCCAGGGTGCTGACAGAACATGGGATCCTACTCAGATTTTTCACAAACGTTTCAGAGGTTCTGCCAGCTTTACTGCAGGAGCTGGTCGTCGATTTTTACCTTCTAATGTCCTTAGGAGCAACTCTGCAACTTCAACTTTTTTCTCATTTGGAGGAGAGAGGAGGAGGAATGGTAAAATGACTTTGTTTCTTTAACTTTGAATGTGAAAGCCTCATTTAGTCAGAAAAAAGAAAAATGTCGTTTTGTATTTTCCAGTATATATAGCACAGGTTATGACACATCTCAAGAAATACCAACATTTTCAAGCTGAGGTAAAGGTCTTGCAGTACTATATGATCCAGCGGCAAATTCTAGCATACCTGCCATGTCAGGTAATTCCTTTACATGAAAAATGTAAGTTTACTTTTAAAAATGATTGACAGAAGTATCTTTTTGTCCAGTACTCTTCTCCTGACAACTTGCCTGCACTTTCAATAAAACTTATTTTATTTATGTGTAGCTATAGAGCAAAGCAAAATTGAGGCATTTGTGTTAACAATAATAACAATCTCTTTATAAAACACTAGAACTGTCTATCATGTTCAGTGAATAGAAATGTCAGTTTTATATATAAATATCTGAAATTATATTTTCCAGTTCAAATTAAAAGATGACAATGGCTTCTTATACTCATTTCAACATTTTTAGAATCTAATTTATTAAAAATCACTTTCCTTGAATTTTATTATATAATATATATAGTTTCATTCTGGAAAATTATATTTTCACATTTTCACATGTAGACACAGATGAGGATAAAGTGTGCTCTGGTTAGTTGCTATTAACAAAGAAAGATCTCATGCAGCATTTGGATTCATACATGAACCCAAATTTTATGAACATTTGTGTTTGTAGTTAGGTTTCTAGATACAGGAAACAGAAGGTCAGTTCTGTCTCGTCTTCAAAGTCCCCACTTATCACATATCAGTGATATTTAGCTCTGCTTTTTTCATAAAAACAGCATTATTTTCTTGTACTGGGAAGGAAAAAGAAATTCAAAATAATTCAGACCTGGCTCTATAAACTGAGGAGCTGGCTTGTTTTGTGAAAAGATTGACTAATAATAGTATTTACAATGAAAAAGGAAAAAAAAAAAAAAACCAGACAACACTAAAAACTAACAAAAAGAAGTTAGGGCATTTAGGACACAGCCAAGAGCTACAGGTGATGCAAATCATGCATCAGTTTACACTGGTTGAAGATGAGGCTTTTGATTGCTAAACCCTCAGAAGCTTAAGACTGTGATGGTGAAGGTTACCACAGTTGTACCTTCATTTCAGATGCTCATTTGCCTGCTGACAAATTCATCTACTTGACCACTCCAATATTCAGTTCACAAACACTTGCAGTGTGGTGGCATCACACCAGAGGTGATAAACAAATAACAATAACACTAAACTACTTCCCATGCAACTTAGGCAAAGTTGACAAAATTTAATTTTTCTAGGGGTCTCTGTGTCTTGAGATAGGGGAATAAAAATCTTAGCCAACTACAGTAGCTCTCAAAGTACATCGTAGTTTGAAGAATTCGTAAATCTTGGGCACTCAGTAAATACAGGGTAGCTCCCAGAGAACTGATGGTTGACTGTATAGCTAACAGCATGAAGTAAGACAGAACCAGCACATCAGCTTTCATCATCACTCAAGTACAAATGGAACTGTCTATATTTTTGTATCATTCGTCAGTAGGTTAGGCTATAGGCCACAGCTAAACCTTGTGTGGCTGCATAAAGACCTGTTCTCAGCATGAAGAACTAATGTTTACACAAGGAAAATTGTGCAAACTATATGTGAATGTCTAGCATATTAACTAACTCTCTTTGCAGGGCTTTCGTCCACACAGGCAATTAGTGAGCTAAGGGTTCACACACTGACTTTTCCCTCATTACCTTGCTTATGTAGACAAGCCTTTTCTGAACAGGGCCACAGAAACACAAGTGCTGTGCATTTGGAGAGTCTCCAAGGTCAAATCTTTCCAGGCACAGTAGGGGAGCGGGAGTCTCTAAGGGCAAGAATATCAAAATAAAGACTATAAAAGGGATTGCATAGTGCCAGACTGTTCAGCAAGATTTCCAGCAGGAAACCCAAGGGAGCATCTGGGAGCAAAGAAGGGAAATGATCCTCAGCTGTGCAGCTGTAGTAGTCTGCTGAACAATATTCATAGGTGCTGGCTACGCAGAAGGCTTACAAAAGGTCTACATCATGTCCACCATTATAAGGGGAAGTTTTATGATGCCAGGCAGCCCCACTCAGTATTATCTGTTTGCTCTTTTTTACTGGGCCTTTGTCTAAGGAGCAGGATTTATCCCTTGTAAGCTTATTATGAATTTGCTGTATTTGCTAAATATTCATAGCTAAAACTTTGATCTGGGAGTTCTTTTCAGATAAAATCTCAAGAGTTTTTTTACTAACTCTGGTTTACCTTCTGATGTGATAACAGTGAATTTGTGTCGCATGTGTCCCAATAGACATATTCAAAGAGAAAAGGTTTAAGCTTGGAAAGAAGCAGGGTACAGAATAAGCTAGTAAAGAAGAGAATATAGGCCCAAATGGAGAATAAAATGAAAGCCAATAAAGGAAAGAGTTTCATTTAAGGATTACCAAATATTCCTCTCTGCAAATGAAGAACGAATTAAAGATATGAAGAAAAGTACTAAAAGCCTTGGTCCTACACTGAAGCAAGCTATAGCATGCTTGGTTATACAAGCCAGAGATGGCAAGGTACACAGCTGTGGTCCATGGCAGGTTGGCAAGAATAAACACAGAAAAAAACTATTTCTGTGGCCTACCTGAATTGCACTCTCACATTTTGACTTGCATATATAGAGAAGCAGAAGGAGTAGGTAATCCATTTTCTGCTCGATGTCAGTTACACTGTGGTTGAACCTTTTCCCAGAAAACTTGTTAACGTGTTGTCTTGGTGCCAGTTAAGATGTTTCTTGACAAAACATCCTCACCTCACTGAAAGCCATCCTTATTGATAGATCAGAAAGGAGTTAAGAGCTTGAATAAGGCCAGTTTTGATGAGTGGCAATTGTCCTTGCAAATAGAGAAGCATTTTGCTTATATCAGAGACTGTTTTTTTTTTATTTCATTGTTTCATTACCCTGCATAGCTCAGAATTTAGCATTTCAGGAGACTCCAGTATGATCAGTGTCTTTTTGTTTGATTATCAAAATAAATAGTTAAACTGAAAGCTGTAAGTTTAAGACTGGAGTGTTTCATTTTTTAAGGAACATATCTTTGTCACTTTGGTCTGATCTGGAAAATGACATTTGAAGAAATTTTTTTTTTTTAAAGTCTGTTAAATGTGAATTTCTCCAGTGTTGTCTGTTTTCAAGTGAGCCTTTCTTTGCAAATATTTAAAACAACTTCACAGTTGTTCTGTTCTGAATTCAAGTATTTGTCTCTGACCTTTGCTAAAACTTGTAAAATCACAAGGAGATAAGCATGAAAGAAATCATGTGCTGTTCAAGTACTTAAAGTCCACTGAAATGCACTGAAGTAGAAAGGGGATTAATAGAAAGAGGGTGAAGCCAAGCCATACCGTGTTGGTAGGAGAAGGATTAGTAAGCAGACTGAACCAGGAGAGAAATTAGCAGCGCTTATTCTGGGTTAGACACAGCTGTGGGACGTGCAGAGATAGAACAGGATCCCAGCAGAGGTGAGGTACCACAAAGAGAGAACAGGTACAACGAATGGAGAGTTGTAGCTTCACTTTCTGGTGCAGCTGCCATTAGAGAACAGCAAGGGGACACAGAGGGGAACTGCTGAGTAGAGAACAAGATAGACTAGTTACATGCAGAAAAGAAAGACATGAACGGGGCGAGGGGTGGGGGGGGACTCTGTGTGAAAAAAAAAGGGTTCGAAAACCTGGTGGCTTAGACAGGCTTTAGCATTTTGTGGTAGTGAAGTAAACGTGGCTGGCAGATGTACAACGTGAATGAATATTTGGGAAGCACTTAGAAGTCAATGAGCAGATACAGCTCAGGTAGTTACTACTTTTGTGCAGATAATGAGAGAAGGGAAGAACTTTAGTGTCCGTAGTCAGAGCTGTTCACTTTTCCAGTTAGAGTACCAAAGTGCAGGGTTCAGAGGCACTTTCTGGAGTGGAAGGGGTAGCCTGGAGGTTTGTATCACTTGTTTTTCTTCTTCTCTCTCTCTCTCTCTCTCTTTCTCATTGCAGAGGGAGCTTGGTGTCCCATTGCAGGAGGGGAGAAGTCAGCGTGTGTGGACTGCCAACTCTCGGAAGGAGCCAGCTCTGCTGGATCCACCGTCATGCAGCTCCCCGTGCTGCTGCTCCTTTCCTTGCCACCGCTTCTCAGCATGCTCGGCCAAGCTGGAGCTCAGTTCCCTCGCCAGTGCGCTACCGTCGAGTCCCTGAGGAGCGGCATGTGTTGCCCAGACTATTTCCCTGTGTTTGGGCCAGGTACTGACCGGTGTGGTGTGTCTACAGGAAGGGGCCGGTGCGTACAGGTGACTGTCGATTCACGACCCCATGGCCCACAGTACATCCATGATGGGCGAGATGACCGTGAGCAATGGCCCATACGCTTCTTCAACCAAACCTGTCGGTGCAATGGTAACTTCTCTGGTTACAACTGTGGGTCATGTCGCCCCGGCTGGAGTGGACCTACCTGTAGCCAGCAAGTCAATGTAGGTAAGAGCATCAGAAATATGACACAAAAAATGCCTGTTGGCAGTGTTTGCTTACTTAGTGTATTTCTTCTTTAAAATATAGTATATATTTATATATATTTATTTATCAAATGTATATTGCCATAGGAGTTATTGAGGCAGCTGCTAGACGAATTGTTCAGCTTGTGTACAAAGCATCTACATTTACTACTCAATAAAAGGGACAAACAAAACCTGTAGTCAGTGCAGGATTAGGACCAATGAAAGAATAGAACATCTAATTTGAAAAAACTGTATTCTTTGGAATTTTTTAGGAGTAAAACAATGTATATAGACATGTATGTGTGCTTCTGAGTATGTCTCTAGATATCATGTTTAATATCTTGTAAATACTTTAAGTGTGACAGCAGCTCTTTTGATTCAAAATCCCTTAATACATTCTAAACTATGTACCTTGTAAATTTTTACTAACCTAGTTGCTGTCAATGTCTTTAAAAGCCTTAACTCATGACTATAAGCTGTTCAGATGACTCAGCACAGGGACTGGTGGGCTGTTCTGAGAGTACTCCAATTTCAGTTTAGTCCAGAATATGAGTAAAAAGATGTCTAAAATTTTTTGAAATTAGTAAGATTTCAGTCTTTAGTAGTGAAAATTTAAAGGTGTTATTGAAATACTGTAAAATCCATAATCCCCCAAATGAGTGATGGGTTCTGTTGACATGAGAAACAACAGGTCTCTAGCATAAATGTGCAATGCCTCTTACAGAAACAGAAATCAGTATTGCCATTATTTTCACCAGATGATAGGAAGCACTCCATGAACATGAATGCACATTCCAGCAAGGGTTAACAAAGGACCACTTACCAATTCAAAATCTTAACAATGATTCCTTAAAAATAACTTATTGATGGCTGTAGAAAAGACTTTAGGATTTTATTCATCATTTGAGGTCCAAGAAGCAAACTGGAAAGCAGAACGTATGACTCATGAATTAGATCTGCTAAGCTAGGTTGCACCCTTTGATGCTCTGGTCTGTTCTCATTAACTATGATAATTCCGAAAAATAACCAAGAAATAAATGTTAATACACACAAACTTAGCAAAGTAAATCTGGAGATAGGTAAAAAAGCAGCTTTAGCTGATTTTCTAGGGTATACAAGAGCACTTTTTACTTTTCTCTCTTATAAAATCCTTTACTACTCAGTAAAATGCTAAGCAAATTGGATTTATCATGCATGAAAACATGAGTTTAAATAGGGGAAATTAGCTTTTTATTACGGTTTAAATTTCCACATGGAGGTCACCTCTCTTGTCCATCCATAGAGCTGGCCCCAGCTGCTCAGCCTTTAGAAATAATTATTGGATTACTGTTGGCATATCCATATAAAATAGCTGTAAAATGCAGTTTGGTACCTTCCTATCTTCTAAATTCATTTCTAACTTTAATAATAATCCCAATTTTTTATTGCAGCTCAGGCAAATATTTTGAAAAATGAAAAGGTTAAGATGTCTGTGTAAATCAAGATGGGATAGATATTTTTAGTGCAGTACTTAAAATCAGCTACAGAAAACCCTTCAGTGACCAGGGCTAGCATATCAGTTCAGTTCAGTTAGTTTTGCAAAACAGAAAATCATGTGTCAGGGTACAGAGTCCTTGGATGAAATTCATACTTTATAAAAGTATTTCTATAAACTTCAGTGAAGCCAAAATATCCCCCACTTGATCAATTTATATAGTGAAATGTAACTCACTTTTAGTCTTCATATAGATTCATGCTGAAGACCTGTTGCTTCTCATGTCACCATAGTTTATCGCTCATTTGGACAATTATGGATATTACAGTATTTTTAATAATGAAAATAAGTGCGTGCTGAAGAATAGCTGTGAGGACTTCTACCTGTGTCCTAGTCTAAACTTAGCCTAAAATCTTCTCAGTCCAGGTGAAATAGTGCTGGACTGGGACTGAGGTGAAATGTACTCTGTTCCTCTTGCTGATAAACTGGTATTTCAACAAGTCAATTTTCCTCCTTGTTTCACTGTCTATATGTGGATAATGATATTTTAAACAGTTTTGAGATATACTGCTAAAAAGGACTAATATATGGCTATCGTTAATAACAGCAGGTAATGAGATTAAAGAGAGATGTTGTACTGTGTGAAATTCACAATTCACAATTCACTGGTGAATCTGCCATTTTTCCTACAAAGGTTCAAGCATAAACAATGTACTTCTTCACTAAATTGTCAAGCAGTAAAGCTTCTGATTATTACAAACTGCTATATAGTAGTCTTTTCTTGTAAAGTATTACCACAGAAAACCTTAAGGATATTGGATGAGGTTCTGAAAGGTTTGTGTGACAAAGAACTGTTTGTCATTTGTCTGACAGGATGGAAGGATAATCTGTAACAATACTTCTAAAAGCACTAAAACCACAAGGTTTCAAGCTTTATTTTTATTCATCTCAACCTTTCTGATAGTAGATAAGTTTTTCTATTTATGCTCAGTACTCTCTGAAGTGCCCCAATAAAAATGGATGAATGCTTGAAGAAAAAGGGACTTACCTGGAATTATCAGGAGCAAAATAAATTACTCCTGTGAGATCAGACTTGAGTGTCTATTACCTTGGTAACTTGCTTCTTCTGTATCCTCACAGTCAGGAGGAATCTTTTGGATCTGAGTGCAGAAGAAAGGAGGCGTTTTGTGAATGCCTTACACCAAGCCAAGGTGACAATCCACGCTGACATTGTTATTGCTACAAGACGACGTGAGGAAATCTTTGGACCAGATGGCAACACACCGCAATTCGAGAATATCTCCATTTATAACTACTTTGTGTGGTCTCATTACTATTCTGTTAGGAAAACTTTCCTTGGTGCAGGGCAGCAGAGTTTCGGAGGAATTGATTTCTCTCATGAGGGGCCAGCTTTTGTCACATGGCATAGGTACCACCTACTGCAGCTTGAAAGAGACATGCAGGTAAAGTTCACATTATGTTGAGCCACGTGTTCATGCCAGTTTGTACAGTTAAAGAACTTCTCCCTGTATTCCAATAGGCAAAAATCATAACAGATCTTTCTATGTGTTGAAACAACTCTGCTTGAATTTCAGTAACTCATTAGGTATGTTAAACTTTTAATAGAGTGCATTTAGGGTTTGGGTCATTGTTATAGAGATGTTAAAAAGAATATTTCAATCAGAATAATGGGAAACATGGAAGTTACATAAAGTCTCCTGTAAAAATAGATATAAATACTAGATAATCCATAGACTGCATTTTATTGGATGAAAAAAAGTTATTGCTGTTTCTTGTCTAAATTAGACTAATCAAACCAGCAGAAATTCTAAATAAAAGTATTACAGAGATGGCTTGGGGATTTATAATCACATTTTATTTGTATAATTAGTGTAACTAGTTAGAGAAATTAGTGGGTTTGTTATATTGTCTTTCACAAGTCAGTGATTCTCTTGTTTCTCTTTCCTTGTGTGGACCTATCCATAAAAGGAATAGATTATTTTGTGGACCTTCATCCTTCTCAAAGATGAGAGAATTAAGTTTTCAAGGTCAGGGTTTGAAATCACTTCAAGTATTTCCACTAGCTTCAATGTCTCTGCATCAGGCTGGGGCACAAACTCCCTTCAAAAACTCACATTTGACATTACTGGCATTTCATCAGGTGGAAGCTCTGAGGAGTTCTAGCTCTTGGTGATTTAATATATATTCCTATTTATGTTAGTAAAATTGATCATTAGTTAAGCTAATTTGGCTGGCCAACACATCCTGGTATATAAATATTGGAAGCCAGGACATACTCCAGAACTGTTCAACCCATACTAGAACAAAACAATGACAATTTGAAGGGGTGATATCCCTTTTCGTTACTTTTCCCTCTACTCAGTTATTCCACAGTTGGCTAGGTTATTCTGTATGCTACATATGCTGCTGTTGTTGACAGGCCATTAAAAATATTTGGAAAAATGGGGTATCAGTATTAAGTGATGTTTCTTACTACTCATGATATGGTCTTGTGGAAGAGGTACTGTCTTATTTAGGAGGGAGATCCATGACTCAATTCAATTGTCCTACTACCTATTCTGTTGAACAGTCAAAGGTATCAAGATGAAAAACTACTGCAAGTTTTACATAGATATCATAGATTTTCCAAAGATTTCTTTCCTCTATGAGACAGGATTCTGACTCTTACTAAGATTTATTTAACTGGTTTTTAACATCCTTCTAGCAGGAAATATTATAGCCGTCTGGGGCACGCTTGTTTTAACACCGTATTTATCTGGTTTAGAACATGCTGCAAGACCCCACTTTTGCACTGCCCTACTGGAACTTTGCAACAGGACAAAACACCTGTGATATCTGCTCAGATGACTTGATGGGAGCTAGAAGCAATTTTGATGTCTCTCTTATCAGCCAGAACTCAATCTTCTCTCAGTGGCGAGTGCTATGTGAAAATATAGAAGACTATGAAACTTTGGGAACCATCTGTAACAGTAAGTATGACTGCTGGAAGATATTTGGGGAGAAAATCCTTTTAATAATCAATAAATGTAACACTTTACATTGCAATGGCTTTTCCCAGGCAAAAAGTCTTAAAGTGTATTTTGAATATTCTTGATCCAAGTTTCATCAGTCTTCCGAGATAGCGCATACTTAAAATGTCTCTTGTACTGAGGCACCATGCAGTTCAAAATTTGATCAGGAGCTTGTAGCAGAGGAAGAGCTAAATGGTTTGACTTCCCTTCTTAGGCAGTATCTATTAATCTCCTGTGCCATAAATAATTACATCTGGCAGTGTCATTTGTTAACTGAAGCTTAAGTTTTCTTCTGACTACTCCACTTATCACCTTCACGGCATTCCGCTCCTAAAAGGAGAACATCTAACAAATCCCCATGTTCACTATGTGGAGCATTTTTTGAATGTGAATACTGAATCCTAACACATCTACCTCAGCAACAAAAGCTAAAAAATCTCAACAAGATTCTTGTGCATTCATCACCTTCAAGCCACAACTTAGCATCTTCATGGAAACAGGTGGAAAAAACAGGGGAAACTCACAATATTGGGTTAGTCACCTACATAATCAACTATAGTCCTTTCACCATCTCCTCTATCAGGACATCCTCAAAACTTTTGTCCTAGCTCTCAGCAAGAAATTGCATTGAAAAGCAACAGAAAATTTTCCCAAAGCACTTACAGAACCACAAATTTCAGTAAGAGGCTTCTAGATGCTTTTTTAAATCCTGGTGAAGGATCTAGCACACAGGACCCCATGAAGATTCAGATTCTTTTCCTGACATGAGGATCTGACCCATTCATTCAGTTTAAGTGTCATTTGTGAGGGCTTTTTTCCCCCATGGTTCAGTCATTAGAAGGATGCATTCTGTGGCCTACCGTTTTCCATCAGTATTGCTCTCTTTCCTCTCCACCCCCAGGCACTGAGGGTGGTCCCATCCGAAGAAATCCTGCTGGAAATGTTGCACGGCCTATGGTACAGCGTCTCCCAGAGCCCGAGGATGTTGCTCAGTGTTTGGAAGTTGGTGTATTTGACACTCCTCCTTTCTATTCTAATTCAACAGACAGTTTCCGTAACACAGTAGAAGGTAAACATGGCAAATAAAAGGACCTGAAACAACTCCACATGAGTTAAGGGAGCAAGTTTCCCTTTTTTCCTGCTGGAAGTATAAGTTTGGAGACAGTCTACTGGATACTAAGAACACATTGTTCTTAGCATTAAGTATTAGCTTAGTATTTAAGTGGAAATAAGCTCTGGGTAAAGTACTTTACAGCTTATGTCAGTTGTTTAAACTAGTAAAAGCCTCAAAAGTCTGCCACTGGTGTACTAAGTAGAAACTAGCTGACATCAGGTCCTTGCAACCTAGTAATATGTTGCTGTTGCTGAAAATAGACAGCCCTTACCTGCAGAATCATGCAGCTGCATCCTTAAATGAGGAAAACAAGTGCTCATAGCAGTTACTCTTCTATCATCTGAATTAGAACAAACAAAAGCAAAAGAAATTGTAAGCCTTGGTAGTACTTAATGAAATGGTACTGAAGTGTTAATTGAGGTCTGGGTACAGGGTTTACTGCTAGACATGTTAGTCCTTCTCTCTGGGCCATATAACTCTGTTCTTCTCTAAGCTCTACACATTTACAATGAAATTTTCAGTACTGGCATCTGAACACACACTCCCCAACACAGAACGATCTACACATTCGATCCATGCTGTTCAGCCAGTATCTCGTGAACTGCTTCTGCACTTTAATAATCCACAGTTTTTAACAGGAAATACTAGGATTCATAAGAAAAGATTACCAAGTGATGGTTCAGATCCCTGCCAGACCTCCTGTAGATCCTTTGGCTCTTTTGAAGAGGCATAACTCCTACGATGGGGAGGATATGTTCCATTTTCTTTCTCTTGGAGAATAAAAATCAAGACTTTGCACCAATCAAGTGTACATGAAAGTTTTGGGTGCTTACCACATTTGACAAATGGGCTATCTAAACATGGCTTTAGCCAATTAACTGTATGGACCCCTTTCTAGAAAGTTTCGCCAGAGCTACAAAACAAGAAAAGTTTTCATGATGCTTCAGATCCTGACATCTGACATGAGGGTTACCAGGTGTTGGGCACTAATAGAGTTACATAGGGTATCTTTACTGGAAAAAAAAAAAAAAAAAAAGAGCATGTGAAGCTTTCTGAGATGTGTTCACAGTAAGCATGGAAATTATGTGTGGAAACATAACAGCTGGGTCATTAAGATAGATTCTAACATATATACGCTTGAGTCAGCAGTTAGAAAACACATGCAACTATTTCAGTATGATGAAAGATATGTAGGTCTCAAATGTATACCTTTATTTTCATGCCATGATGTGGTTTATTTTGGCCATTTTTGCATTAGATCCCTGCAGCCTTGCACTCCACATTCTCAGCATTCTTTCATAAAGGCTATTTAATCTGAAAATCATGCATGCTAGGGACATTTCACAAATGCCAGTAGGTAGAGAATTAGCTACTCATTTGTGTTAAGCAAGGCAACACAACAACATGACAGCCTGTCAGAGAAAAAAAGTATCCAGCTGGGACTGCAGCTTCCAAAGAAAATCTTCACTGGGATTTTTTGTATTCTTCTTTGTTTGCATATTCAGGGTACAGTGATCCTTCAGGGAAATATGACCCAGCAGTTCGAAGTCTTCACAACTTGGCTCATCTATTTTTGAATGGAACAGGAGGGCAAACCCATTTATCACCAAATGATCCCATTTTTGTCCTCCTGCACACATTTACAGATGCTGTTTTTGATGAGTGGCTGAGAAGGTATTCTGCAGGTAAGATGTGCTCATGGACAGAGGTGGGATGGGTGGTTGTCAGTCTCTGTAGTCACAGGAGCTCAGCTGCTTCTTGTGGGACAGAAAGACACCCCTATGTTTAGGAGAGAGAGGACTGGAATTTTAACAGTTAGTATAGTTAACAAAGACAGACTAATAACAAGCAAGCTCCCTTCCTCACCTCACTGGCATCCATTTTTGAATCACTGTCTGTGAAGGTACTTGGCCAAAGATACCAGGAATAATTCAAGAAAACAAAGTGTGCACACACATTGTCTCCATTGAGCAAAGACAGTGTAGCCATGGAAGGTCCAAATACTTTATGGATATTCTGTCTCTGTGTGGAGTAAATACCTATGTTTCTTCTCGTCAAACAAGATCAGATGCCATGCACAGCTTCATGATTCATTTTTAATACCTTTGTGATACACTACCAACAGGCCATTACCATTTCCATATTCTTCCAAAGGATGGTCACTGTTGCTGCCCTTATTTATTTCACAAGGGCATTATTAAAAGAGAGAAAAGGAATAAGGGAGGAAGTGAAGGAGAGGAAGGGAGGGAGGGAGGGAAGGAAGGGAGGGAGGGAGAGAGGGGAGGGAAGGAGGGAGGGAAGCGAAGGAAGGAAGGAAGGAAGGAAGGAAGGAAGGAAGGAAGGAAGGAAGGAAGGAAGGAAGGAAGGAAGGAAGGAAGATTGGCATCAGTGAACTGGGGAGAGAATTCTATGTAACTCTAAGGTCTTCGCATTAATCTGCACAAAGCAGTGACTATTCTTTTTAGGACAATAGAGCCCCCTGTTCCTTCCTCTACAGAAGACAGCTGCTGTTGCATAACTGAACCTTTTTTGTGCAGCTTCCACAACCTGTCTCATATTTTACCCATGTCAACTATCAGAGAGCAACTGTATCCCCTTGTGGTACTTGCATAACCCATCACAAGCTTTTGCATCATCCTACCAACCTGGATTATTTTTTTCTTCGGCTGACTTTCTCCTGATTTACTATAACATTGCAAAAAAAATTCCACTGGAGTTCATATCAGCTGCCATCCTGAACTGCAGGAGAGAGTTCTTCATCACTGTTAAAATCAGAAAAAGCCAGATTGTAGCAAAAAGGTTTTCCAAGTATTGGAAAACATTCCATGTATACATATTTCTCCTTTTTCATGCGAGAGGAAATTAAAAGTCCAACACATACTGAAAGTTTTAGAATTTACTGTTGGTTTCTGTTAAAAACCAGAGATATTAGTGGTATTGCTTTTGGACCGAGCAGAGCCCTCCATTCTGGATCTGTCACACTGGCAAACCAAACCTTCTAAAAGAATTTAGGTTAGGAACAAAAAAATTGAGGTACTGAAAACCCTGAGTCACTAGTGGAAAATAAATGTAGCGCAAATTATTTTGGTTTTATTTACAGAAGTGTGTTTTGATTTTTGAATTTAGATATCTCAACATATCCACTGGAGAATGCCCCTATTGGACATAACCGACAGTATAATATGGTGCCTTTCTGGCCTCCGGTCACCAATAATGAAATGTTTGTTACTGCACCAGAAAACCTGGGATACAGCTACGAAGTCGAGTGGCCAGGTAAACTGTCCAACCTAGACACTTCCTCTTTTTTCAGTCACCATGTCTTTCTTCCTTTAAGTTTATGCAGCATATAACATGCAGCATTGGTTCAAATTTCACAAATAATATTCGATGCCTTTGTAAAGCTCTCTTTCTCTTTTCTTGCCTGGCTTTCCAAGTTAGTCATGTTTGAGATTTAGTACAGCTCAATAGCTACTGATTATAGATTGTTCCTGCATGAAGCTCCCGCTATCTACTTCAATTTATGGAGAAGTTCTTATTTGGATCTAAACCTTGCAGAAAGTCCTTATTTCTGTATCATATGCCTTCATTAAATCACCACAGACAATGCAAATCCCTCACAAAACAGATAGCAGAAGAAGGGTCCAGGACTGTTTTTAAAGTGCAACAGGAGAAACTGATATTTTCTCACATTTTGGAACAAATATTACCAACTAAAATTTAAACCAGTTCTACTTCACAAGAGCTTTGGTCTCTCCCTCTGATGTTTATCCATATACCTGAGATTTAATAACTTTCCCTTTTGCTTTCCTTCCTGTAGGTCGGGCTCTCCGTGTCACAGAGATGATAACTATTGCAATAGTGACTGCCCTGGTTCTTGTTGCAATTATCTTTGCTGCTGCTGCCTGTATCATACGTGTCAAGAAAAATAAGGATGAGTTGCATCAGCCTCTTCTTACTGACCAGTATCAGCACTACTCAGATGATTACGATGGCATACCGACACCGAGTCAGTCTGTTGTTTGAAGAGACGGCACTATTTGCATCTGACTGAAACTGTTTGTTTGCTGTATTTTATAAATGGTGGTCATCCATCTGCTTTAAAATAAAGAGCATAAACTGTCAGGTGTCTTGATATGTTTGCTTCAGGCTTCACCTCCTCTTTCATCACACCTAGGCATCAATAAATCACCTTTGCAATGCTAATTCTGTGTTGATTTTAATGGAATTCCACTAACTCTTCAGGGCTCACCTGCAAGCCTTTTTCATGCATATTTCTGTAAAATCTGGTAAAATTTAGTTAATCTGCCAATAGCCAATGTCATCTGACTTCACCTAGCCTTTATAGCTGGAATTCTTTTACAAAGTACTTTTGTGAAAAGGTCAAGTCTAGAATGGCACAGAAGCAGAATTCAAAATACAAGTAGACATCTTGGCTAGGTGAGCAGAAATGTGTTTCAAAATAGCCAGTGTGCTAAGCAGGGAGCTACAAGGGAATTCTGAGGGGAACAGTGTGTTTGAAATCCAACTTTACTCATAGAACATAGTTTTGATCTTATTGCCGCTTTTAGGTGGGTCTGTGAAAAGATATTCACCACTGCGAAGCCACTCCAGCATCTGGGAACTTCAGCTGTATATTCAAACATAGCTGCCTGAAGGGCACATCCATTTGAAAGGACAGCTGACAGCAGCCTTCATTTTAATTTTATTTTGATTTTTCACTCTCTCACTTATTTTCTCTCTTCCACTATCCCCATAGCAGGGTATTCTCTCCTGGATCTTGCTTCAGTTTTCTCTGGCGGGAATTTAAACCTTCATCTCTTATACTTTGAGAGAAGACCCTAGGCATCAGGCTGTAGAATAGACTTGGAAAAGTAGCCATGTGCAACTGCTGTTGAACTTATTCAACATTAGCCAGCAGGAGAGCAACAAACTGACACCTGCCTTTACAGCCTGAGGAATCTGCCTTCAAGCCTCACCTCCTCTCTCTCATCATAACTGGGTACCAATAAATCATCTGATTGCCTTCCTATGAAGGGTTATTGAATTTAAATTAGCAGTCATTATTTGACATACGGAGATGTTCCTGGGTTCAGACTATTGAATCCCACATCATGTACTCCGCCCTCTAATTGTCAGACTGTAAAGCCAAGCTCTCTCTTGCCTCTCTTCCTGTCTGACCCCACCTTCAACAGAAATGGCAAGAAATTTGGATTGAGCTCCTTCAGTCCGAGGCAGCTTTCCTAGACATTAAGTCATGAGGAAAAGCAAGGGTTCTTTATCTCCTTCCAGGCATGCTGTGTTAACCTCAGTGGTTTCAGTGAGTACCAGGTGTGCTTAAAGCACACTTACTCAGTTGCAATGAGATACATAATTTATACACTGAGAATGATGTAAATAGGAAGACAAATACTCTTGGCTGGGCAAGTGGAAGATGGGTTATCATCTTAAGTCATCTTACCAAACATGAGGCATGGACAACAAGAAAACTGGTATTTAGGAAGAAAACTTTCCCCCTGAGGCACCCATGGCACAAAAGTAAATTAGACAAAGGTCTGTTGGGTTGTGCTCTTGGTTTTACTCACAGTCCAGCCACTCAGTATTTCACATACACAAGCAACAGCTTGGATTTCAACTTAAACGCCTGTTTCTGCCACTCTTGCTTGTACTGAGTAGCAACTTAACAAGTCATCCACTTTAGTGATTTCAAAGGATTAAATCAGGGTGATCCAATGTACTTTGGATTGGGGTCAAGAGACCTGGATTTTATTCTTAGCTCTGTTTCTGACCTGCCGTTTGTTCTTAGCTAGCATATTTTTACCTCTGTGACTCATTTGACTCATTTATAACACGGAGATAATAGACTTTCTCTTGCAAAGTGTTTTTACTTCAGTGGATGAAAAGAAGCATAAAGAACCTTGACAGCAGAACGAAACTGGCTTGGCAAAATCAGATCTTGTGAAGAGGACAGTAGCTAAAGCCATCCAATCCTTAAAGCAAAAGTATACACTGATGTTTTGAGCAGGTCAGAAGCCTTGTGGGTCAGAGAATGAGGAGACCTGCCTGCTAGTTACAGCAGCCACACATAAATGAAGGAGACAAGTAGGTTTTCATAACAAACTTGAAAAGAAAAGGAAGAGCAAGCACAGGAATTAGAGGGGGGAAGAAAGTGGAGAACTCTGTGTGTGCCCCATTTTTATTAAGAGTCTCACAAGTCCTTCTTTCTTTGGTCACTTTTTACAGTACTCTGAACTATGGGTGTGGAGAAAAAGTTCCTGGCATTCATTGATGCTGCTTGGTGTTTATTCCTGAGCTAATCTGATGGGGAAAAACTGGTCTAGGTTTGAAATCTGAAAATGGTCAGCGTATAAGAAAGTTAAGAAAAATAAATAACCACCAGAAAATTGAGTATGTGATAACTATAGGCTTTTGCTTGTTATAATGGAGGCAAGAACAGGAGCAAAAGTCATGGGGAGAAGAGACGAAGTGAAAAGCTGGAAAAAAAGTACTAACTGAGAAGTTCTAGGTGCAGCAATTATGAAGCATGTGATGTCACTTCTCCCCACGACTTTTGCTCCCTGTTCTTCTCATGAAGGTTTATTCATACAAGGGTTGTATAAGGCAGCTGTAAACAATATCTGGAAATGATGAGAAGATAGAGCTAAGTTCATGTTGAACTGATGACCATGCCAAAAGAAACTGTGACACAGGTAGCAAAGGGTTGGCACCATTAAGGAAAAACTGAAAGGAGCCTCAGATTTGAATATGAGCAGAGATCTCTAAAGTGTTGTCAGACAGACACTCTCACACAAATTAGAACTGTGTAATTTATGTAAAATTTGGAGATTGTTGAATAAATATTGATAATGAAGCTAAGGGAAACAAGATGCGTGTTACTGGTGACAGATCCTTTTCCCACAAATAGTTATTGGCCTAATAAAATGTCATATTGATATTGTTGTGACTTAGATTGCAGTGACTGTCTCATCAGAAAAAAAAAAAAAAAAAAAAAGGAACTAAAAAAGAAAGAAAGAAAAGAAAAAATATTTTTCGGTCTTTCAAGTGTCCCTTTCAACTGAAGATGTTAATGATTTTTTATAGTTATTTTCCTTCTTAATTCTCTCACAGTATCTAAGTTCGGCTATTGAAATTTACTTCTCTTATAAAAAACAAATTAGTAGACAGTAGACAGTGAATTCAAATAATGAAACAGTAATTCAGATTCTCTCCAGAGAATATTAAATGAGTAGAGGTTTTGAGAATATGCAAGAAAGAAAAGGAACTAAGGTCAGAAATTTTAGAAATAAAAAGAAAACTGCCAAAGCTGCATTTGACCTTGGAAAGGAAATATTGAAAAGGTTCTTTGACCATCTAAATGAAAATGTAATACATGCAGAGTCAAGATTAGCATGATCCAGATACATTTTTCTATGTCAGTGATAGTTGACCTCCATTTTCAATAAGATGAACTATGCTGATCTTGTACAGCAAGAATGCTTATGGAATGAAAGACAGAAACTGCCTTATAAGACAGAAACTAAAGAATATATCTGCATCAAGACAGCAGGTAATATCCATCCAAGAACCTAAAAATTACATATGAAACTGTAAGTCTGTAAGGTGCTTAAATAATTTTATCAGGTCAGCCGAAGTATTGTGCAATTGAAAGCAGTAATATTTTATGTGTAACGGAAAGTAAAAATGTTCTGTGCAACTACAAGCTTATTAATTTAGACTCAATAGCATGACAGTCTCCAAAACAAACCATGAAAATACAATTGGGGTCAAATACAGCACAGATTTGTCAAAGCTAGACTACGCTAGCTAGCTAGCTTAACAGCTTTTTTTTTATAAGATAATTCAAATATTTCATTTAGGAATTATATTGACGCTGAATCCTTTGATAAAGGATTTGTGCTTGAGCCTGAAAAGTTACGAATTGGAATAGGATTGGCAGATTGGGAAAAGAGGTAACTAGAGGAGAGATGAAAGTATTGAAAGAAGTACCAGGGCTACACAGCTAGTCCTGAAGCCCTTTGCTTGCAGAATTACAAAGATTGAATCAGCCTTATTCTGTTCTTTCAAGAGAGATGTTGATGCACATCAAAACCACACTGCATTGGATAGTCATCATCCCTAGGACAGTACTGGAAGAGAACATACAGAGGGATAAGGATAACCTGCAGAAATACCTTGTGAGCTTTGAGATATGACGAAAGGCGAGAGGAAGTGAAACGACACAGTAATGATATCTCTCCTCTTTCCCTACATTCCAGCAACATCAATTTTTACTCCCATATGCAACATTTTACAGTAAGGAATAAAAAGCAAAAAAGCTTATAACAGAAAACTTTATGCCACTAATGTGACACCAGTGTGAAAACAGCAAAGGCAGCTGGTCATATGATGTAGCACAGCTTGTTCAATAAATGTACCATATATCCTGGAAGTTTAAAAGATTCTGTAAGTTGGCTGCCTACAATAAAGGCAACATTTGGGGAAAAATTTCCCCTACAAACTGGTATTTCTACATGAAAGCAAAGATTTTCAAGGGCAGATTGAAGAATTTAGTGGAAGCTCATGGGTGATCCAGTTAACTTTCTCCTAATGGTGAGTAGTAAAATCATAACTTGCATGCACATCTGCTTTGGACAAAAAAATGAACTAATTTGGACAAAAACCCTGAACTTAGGGAAACATTTCTAACACCAGAAGTTTCACTTCTCCTACGTGTGGAAGCATTAAGCAACACTGGTTAATATGGCTATATGTTGATGTAGAATTGGAATGACTCCCAAACCAAGATTTACTGCTGAAGTGTATTCAGTTTGTCATCTTAGTATTTTTATTGTCCAAAAAATGCCTCCCAGCGAAATATTTGACTACCAAAAGAATAATTTGGCAAGGAAGCCAGATTAAAACTGAGACATTTACTTTCAAAATATTATTTTGGAGCAAAATGTATGGAACTCCTCCCTCAAAACTGAATTTTAATTGAAATCTCATTTAACCTCCAATTTAGAATGAAAGTGCTGGCTTTACGCAGATGCTTTGTTCAGGTGCTGTTTCATGGTAAAGGGAAAGGGAAATGGCATTTACAATATGCGCTTCTTGCTGCTCATTGGAGGGAGTTAAAATAGCACAATTCCAACTAAAACAAACCTCGGATTCATTTCTGTGTAGATTTTTAAATATGGAGTGTGGTGTGCACTGTTTTTGTCATCCTGCCAGTCATATCCTTAATGCCCAGAGGTATCTGGTAAGCCACTGCCATTTCCAATCACATACATCTCTTTTCCCCCTTCACTCCTGAAATGCTGGGGCAAAGGAAGGGATCTAAACAGTAATTTTACAGTAAGTTAGGATTGCATGCACATAGAAACTCACTTTAAGACCTCTGGCAATCAGCCAAGCATGGATTTGGATTTTATAACTAGAAAGAGTTCTTCAAGGAATAGGACTGGTATCTTGCTGAAGCTAGTGCTCCTGTTCAGTGCAACAGGGACCCACGGTCTTTTGCTTGAAGCAAAGGAAGCTGCAAAGAAGACAGAAGCAATGCTGCAGAACTAAACATCCTAAATATGGGGCTGAACTGGTGACAGGATGACTGCCTAAGAAGACTTTAAGCTGACCACATAACCTGTCTGTTTACTACTGGTGTCAAGTTTTATTTGTTTCAGTTCAGAAAGGTTGAGAGAAAACTACTCATATAGATAAAAGGCCTTGTGCTGAAAAATTTTTTTCCAAAGAAAAAAATCTCAAGGGAGAAAAAAGGAGGGGGAGAAAATGGTGGGTTTAGAAACTGAAAGTTGTGTTGTATCTGAAATGGTCTCAGGCTATTAAGCTTGAAGTTTGCAGGAAAAACAATATTTCTCTCTAGACTACCAAATAATATACCAGAAAAAAAGTATCTCCAAACAATATTATTGCACCTAAGGCCTCCAAGTGGAATTTTGTCTTTTTTTAACACCTTCTACAAATCAATATATAGGAATGATTCTCAGTATGAGCAGCATAGTTAAAGACAAAGAATAAAACTAAACAGTACCAAACAATTGAACTATTATGTAATGCATGGACCAAAAGTGAAGCAGCTGGTTTCAACTCGACTTTGGATGACTGGGATCATCTGTACTTCTTATTTATTAACTTATATCGCAAAACAAAGTCACCCTAACACCTACTAAGCAATTGCATTTAACATGAGCATAAAGCAAAAGTCTCATGTTTAAAATAAGGTGAAATTTCCATTTCCCCTCTCCTTAGGAATCGCATTCTTACTTATACCACGGCCTGAGGATCGCTGGCAGTAAAATGCCGTAGCGCCGCGCGCACACCCACGCCGGCAGCGTGCGACGCAGGGCCTTCTGCCGCGAGCAGGGTTTGTTGCGTACCACAGGGTGGCACTCCACCAAACAACCCGGGCTGCGTGCTAGCGGGCAACGGGAAGCTGCTGAGCGAAACGGGCACTTCAAGGTCTAAACGCAGTTTTCTAAAAAGGTGTTTTAGGTTGTGTCCCTCAACTTCTTACACCAGGAGAAGAAGCTAGCTTCTTTTTCTTTGGGACGCTATTTAAATTGTTGAGGGCTAATTATTTTAAAAACAAATCCTTAACAGAAATAATAAGTGCCTGTCTCATATCTGCAATTACTGACTCACAACAGCAAGTAAATGGTGTCCATTGGGGAAGGTATTTTTTTTTTTTTTTAACAGGAGCAGAGAAGTGATTTTCATGTTTTCTTTTTTCATCCATGCATTTACAAGTGGGAAGAAAATGAGGACCTACCAAACATTGCTACTATTTGATATTAGCAATTTATGATCTGAATTTGCCCTTTTAGCACTGCTAATGTTTTTTCTTCTGGACAGCAAATCAGCAGCTGCAGCAGCAGGGCCTGCAAAAAAGAGCATCATTTCTTCAAGTGAACAGGAATTCAGAAAAGTGATGCCGGTAACAGTCAAGCTAGCATAGAAGTGGCCACGTACAATTTTTTCAGCTGGACACCATCAGTCAATGGCAGCCCCTGGCCTGGATTTTTACTCAGTTTGGTTTGGGTTTAGGTGCTGAGGGTCACCTATAGTAACTCTGGAGCATATCTGTTCCCTGAGGCTCCCTGTGGACCATGCAGCTCTTGCTGCCATTGTGCCTTTCCCCTGCAAACTCTGCAAGGGTGAGCAAAAGAGGTTGCAGTCTCATCACATTGGTGACCCGCTCGCCCATTCTTGAAAAACTTAGTTGTTAATCAATGATAATTTGGAAACAGGCTAAAATTAGGCCATAAAAGAGGCTGAAACAGTATTTCACTGATAGCATTTCCTTTTTTTTATTAACTTTTCCACATGTTCTGTCACCAGTCTGAGGCTTGTTATAGTTACCTTTAATGGGCTTTTTAAAATGTCTTTTCTAGGAGTGGAGATCGGGGGTCAGAGAGGAAAGTACGTCACATTTCAGCTTCATCACAGACAGCAAGTGCTGTTTCTGCACAAAATTACCTCAGAATTATTTCTGATCTAGAGGCAAATAGCCATGAATGTTAATTACAGCTCTTACCCCACAGATGCTAGTGAAGTGGCAGGAAAAATAAAGTCTGTCCTCTTAGCTATGGAAGATGAGATGAGGGACATGAGGGACAATGAAGGATAATGCTGTGGAAAGCAAAGTTCAAACATTGTTCTTGGTAATCAACCAGTAGTGGATATCTAGCATGAGTGCTGTGAAGCTTGACATCTCAGGGTCATGTCCTATATCATCCTAAGGGGTTGCATTTTACATCCTGTGGAGCAGAAGCCTCAGCTCTGACATTTGCTTGAGTCATGTGAGACTGCAGGAGTTCCCCAGGCCTGACTGGTTGGTGTCCAGTGGTTCACCCTCCTTCACCGTGGAAAGATCCCTTTGTTCTGCCTTCTTTTTCAGATGCAGCCCAGCAGCCCCAAGGCTAATGGGTCAGACCACAGGAAAAGGGAGAGTTTGCTTTTCAGATATGTCATCAGCCTACAGGTTGGAAACCAGCAAAGACTTACTGGTGATGCTGGTATTGGAGAGCTGGGCAGCTCAGGAGAACTCCATAAACAGGGGACAGAGGAAGACAGTAATTATTGCTGGCTCATTCAGGGGGAAAGTTATCTTTGTGCATAATGTCTGTTCACTATCTGAGTTTTCAAAGGACTTGTGATGGTTGGCATCATGCCTTGCTGAAAGCAGGCATTCTTCATGCGGATGAACTTCACTTATTTGAGGAAAAACTTTGCCTTCTGGAAAAAATGTTTTCATCCAAAGTTTTGACTTGAAAATTTCCATCTAAAGTAGGATAATTGATTGCTTTGCTGACAAATAAGAAAAGGAGAAGAAAAAAAAAAAAGAAAAAAAAAGAAAAAGAAAAAAAAATTAAGAAAGATTGAGGGATAAGAGGCCATAAAGGGAAATGAGAGCTACAACATAAATGAGTTTTGCTTGCTTTAATCAGGTTTTGGGAAGATGTTTAAAAAAGGAGTAATGACTATTCCACTGTGGAAATATTTGCCTGTATTTAAACAGCTGTAGTTTTAGTTTCCCTCCTGCATGGCTCTTTCTGTTCAAGTAGCTCTTACTATATCACTCTAACAACGCAGCCTTCTTTTCAGGATAGCAAATGATCTTTATTGTTTGACATCCATGAGTTGTGTGCAAAAAATAATGTTCTATGTCTCATAACAGCTTTCTGAGAAGCTCAAATGCCTGCTCCCATCGTGCCACGAGATTTCAGAGCACTGCTGCAGCTGGGGGTGCCACAGGGTCCCGAGGAAGGGCTGTGCTGCTGGTCCCTTGCGTCTGCAGCTTGGCAGGTGCCAGCACAGCCCTCCAACCCTTTCTGTGGCGTATTTTACTCCTTGATTTTAACAAGCAGATTAACTTCAGCTCCTGAGTTCAGGCACTTCCAGGCACAGCTTCTGGTTTCTCACTTGGCTTTTGTTGTGTTTCTATCCCAGAGAAGCAAATGGAGTCCAGTAGCTCTCAAATAAAATCACCTTGCTGTCCCAGGTGTTTACAGACTGGAAGAGAAGAGAGAAATTTTTATCATCTACCACCAGATGTTGGTGACATTGAATTTTCACTTGAAGCTACCTAGGGAATACACTGCTTGTAATCCCTGAGAGATGGGTACATTGTAGATGGTATGTGTAGACATGATTCCTTTGACACCTGGGAAATGTGACCAAGATGCCAGGGAAAGGGTGAGATCATGACTGCATTTTGACTACTGCTTTGCTTCCTCCATAGGAATGGAGGTCTGAAAGGATATGTGTGACATCATAAAACTAGTCAATGAGGTATTCTGTTTCCTTCTGGACTTGTACTTAGAGCAGTGAAAAAAGGTTTGTAGACCAAAGACTGTTTTTTAAAGTAAAGCAGAATTTCAGAATAACATTTTATAGCCTCAAAAGCCAAATGCTTGGGTGACTATTTACTTGACAACACCATATATTTTTAAGTGAAGAGATACTTCCCTAAAGGTTCAGGTTTTTGAACCAATTTATCATTATAAAAGGGAAATGTCATTACTGTCTAAGTAAAAGACTTTCCATATGTCTAAATAGCACATAGAGTCAGCCTGTAAAACCTCCGCATCTCTCTACCCCCAGCTATCCATTGGCATAGACGGTGCTTCTGTACCTTTTTTCATGAAGCAGAGAGGGTAACTTCCATACAGAGCAGAACAATAATTTAAATTTTTAAATCTATTCCAGGGTTAGAATTTGGGCTGACACATTCTTCAACTATGGCTAGGCATAGTTCTCTTCCATCTAAAACCAGTGCTTTCAGACATCACCTTGCTGGATACAGGTTATCAGAAGAAAAAACCTAAGATAGAGCAGATCAGCTAGTGGAAAGTTGATACCAGGAGATCTTCCAGGAATGCATTTGGGGTTCGTGAAGCCAAGAAAAGTAGGCTTGAGATATACAAGTGTATTTAAGACTTCACAGACCCACTGAGAGCCACCTGGCAAAATTTGTATCTATGGTGGTAACAATCAGCTGGCTGCAATTAACCTTAGCCTGAAATCAAACCTAAATGTGATCACCTGATCTTTAGGCTTAGTCACCTCATCAGGCTACAATCTGACTCTTCTCCCAAGGCAGGCAGAGTTTAATTTGGATCAGGAAACACCGGGAGAGGTGATTTAGGCTACAGTCCCTGCTAGGTAACTGCTGCCATCAGAGACTATTAATCTTCTTACTTGCCTAACTAAGGCAAGCTATGGATTAACCAATTCCAAGTACGTGCTAGGGTACAGATAATGTTGAGAACAGGTTTGCTAATCTGGATTAAGATTGTCTGTCTAAAGAGAAAATATTAAATTAAATCAATATTAAAAGAAATAAATCAAATTATAAAAGCCATAGGGACTGCCAGGAGTCACTGCTTTATTATGAGATTAGGGATCAAACCAGTAAGGACTGATCTGCTGGCTGGGTGGCCAGAACTTGGATTAGCAGAATTTGGTTTAGCAACTGAAAACATCTCACAGGCCAAATCTAATTTTGGGTGCGTTTGGGTTCAGAGCAAATGACGCTGTGTGACCCACATACAAAATGGCAAACAGAATGGCTGAGGCTGGTTTAGGGCTGACCATTGTGGAGCTTGGGATCAATCAGGGACCAAGGTTCAGAACAACAAGCAAAATTAGGTTGATGGGGTCATCACACTATCCTGGTTGAACTTGCTAGTTGGATGGTGACATAGAGTCGCCGTGCTGAGGCTAAAATGAGGTTGGAGGTGTGCTGCATGCCTACTCCACTTCACATGAAACCAAAGAGCATCACTAACAGAGAATATTTTGGTTGACCTTAATGGACACTGGTATTTGCCATTACTTTGCTTATACTTAACAAGGGTATAAACTGAAAATCTTCAGCTGAAAATTGTGGGTAACCAAGTTGGGAATGTGCTAGAGTTTTCATGTGCTTTACCTATGTAGGCAGGAAATAAATCAGCCTAGGACTTTTTTTACCCCTTGATCCCTGACCATAAATGTTAGTGAAGTTGCTGTTAAAAGCTGACTAAAGGAAGACTATTGATTGCACTGTGTTTGTTTCAAGTTAAATATTTTCCCAGTAGAACTGGGAGGGAGGGAAAGCAATTCAAGCTACTTAAAATAATGAGCTATTTCCTCTCCTTCCAGCACTTAAAATAATTGTCTTGGGGGAGGGTGAGGAGTCATTCCTGGCAATAATTGAATGGGTTCTCTTAATTTTATTCCTTTCAAAGATATCAAAGTCATCTGTACTGAATGACTTTTCTACACCTGGCAGCTTTGATAACACTGTTCACTTCTCATAATAAATAGAATCAGCCTTCAGCACCATTTTCATTGACATTTGTCTTGTGACACTATGTTTTCTATCAGTGCAAGGCTAAACACAGACCTTACTGTGTCTGTGAAAGGTCTTGAGCCTGTCTGTGTAGCTGCTACTGTGGTGAATAAACATCTGCCTCCTTTATCTAATAAGGAAAGACTAGTTGATATTAAGCGGTGTGCAAAGGAAAAAACGGGAGAGGACTGTCTTTAATGAAATGTCAAAAGTTAATCTTACAACAGAAGATAAAAAGTAGGAGAGCAATTGTGACCTCCTTTGCGCACACTTCCTGACCTCCCATGCTCTTCCACTGTCTGCTGGGGAGGATGAGAAGCCTTGTGCTTTGAATAATGAGTGTGCTATCTTCACTAGGAGAGCACAGAAGATTTGTGCCAGGTCTGGGTTTGGATTGCTAATATCTCCCTGGGTGACTCTGTTTGCAAAACTTAGAGCTGGTAGCAGAGCTAGTAATGTGCTCTCAACAAGAGAACTGGTGTCCAAGTTCAGAAGACAGAACTCTTTGCTATCATCTTGAAATTTCTGAGGAATGAAGGTTTGTCTTAGCAGTTAATACACATTATGAAATCCTGCAAATCCAAGAAACTATTTTAGCTTACTTATAAACACAATTGTATTTAGTTCCTGAAGTGAATTTACATAATATCAGAATCCAGAGGATTTAATCAAAAAAAGAATCCAATGTAGTGTCTCAAAAATGAAACAGCTTCATTCACTTGCATTTCTAATGTAAGGGGGGAAAATCCTTTGTATGTGAACTTAAAATATTTTTTTCAATGGAAATTTTTGGAAACAGACTGAAAAGTAACCACATCTTTAGAAGCTGTACAAATTCTGTCAAAAGCGTTTTGTCCCTTTTGAGTCTTCCTTCCACCCTCTATCCCTCAGCCTTCCCACAGTGGATGGACACAGAAATGTTTTTGTTGAAAATTTGATCTGCAAAACAGGTTTTTTTGCTGACAGTCAAGAATACATGAATACACTTTGTTAGTGAAATTAAACATAGAACAGAACAAACTCAAACTTTTCAGCTGTTATCTAGGAGCCATGGTCCTGCAAGAGCAATCAAAGGTTCTGAAGATGCAAAATCAACAACAAATGTAGAGATCTATTGACCTGCACTGCATGGAGGCGGTTGAGTGGCAGAAGCAAGTAGTGTTGCAAATGATCAGCAGTTTCCTGGGGTAGGGGGAGAAGTAATGAGAAGCAAGGGGACAATACCTAAATTATGGAGTGCAAAAGATTTTACATGGATCTGTTGCATGATGAGAAACAATCCTAAAAGTATTTAGACAGTCTTAATGGGTGTCTCAGTATCAAGTCACATTCATGTGGTTTCGCTGCACTAGGAGATTTACTGCTTAGACTTCAATAGTTAGTGCATATAAAAAGAACTGAAAAGTAACCTCCCTAGAGACTGAGTTGATGGAGGCTGGGAATAATATGTTTTAGCTCCTGTTGAGCCTGTGTAAGCTCCAGTGATGTAGTTTTGTTCCTTATAACTGTGATTCTTTTTCTTAGAATTAATTTTGCCTTGAATATCTGACCAGCTTCTACTGTTAAGAATATAGCTAACCTGAATCTTTTTATTCTGAAGTCTAGAAATGAGCTTAATGCTGGTGATAAATATATCATTAAGAAAAACAATCCTATCTTCCACTTCTTACCATGACAAATGTGTGGAATTCCTTATATCTATGCTGCTGGAACATCAAAAACAGGAATGAGCAGTTTGTTCCCTGTGCTTTTGCTGAAACTGAAAATATGCACCTTCATATTACTCAGTTTCATGTGATACAAAAGTTTCAGGATTCTGAATGTCTTCATGGTGCCAGAAAGTAGTAAAACATCACAATTGGCTGACAAAGCCACAATGTTTTCTCTGTCCAGCCAAGCTGAATAAAAAGAAATTTGAATGGCTTTGTAAGTCATGTGTTCCTTATGAATCAGACTAATAGAATCTTACACTACTCTTTGTTTATTGGTCAGATTGGCACAACTGTATGTACTATTATTGTGGCTTTTCTTTACATTAATAATCTGGTTTCCCATGCTTTCTCTTTTCATCTCGTGCTGCAGGCAGGATTTAACTATTTTGCTACCATTTTCCAAGTAAACAGACTTCATTTCAATGTAATATGAAAAGATGCTTCCATTCAGGTCTCTCAAGTGGAAAGTAGGGTGTGGTTTCTTTAGCTTACTCAGTAAGTTGGACCTAACTGCCCTCTGCTTGAACCTACCTCTATTTAGCTCCTTTGGCACTTCTCAACAGTATTAGAATGGCTGTGCTCCCAAGAGTAGTTTACTGAGTGTATAAGCTCCATTTAGCAATTCTTGAAGCCCTGAGTACCTTCACATTGTCTGCAGTCCAATTGTGTGCCTAGCAGTAGTGATGATAGTCCTTTCTTAAAAAAAGCCTTTCTTCACCTCTGTCCATCTTGGACAAATATCTGAAAATTAATATGCAAACACATTTGGTAAAAATGGCTAGTTCTTAAGAAAACTAGATGGTCAAACTTCTCAGTAACCCACTCTATTCCAGAGGCATAACTTCAGCCTTTTATTCTTAATTCTTTCCAGGGTCAAACCACAAATCCTGAAGCCACAGAATGTTTTTTATTTCTATAAAACTATTACAAACCCTAATCTGTTTCACAGTACTAAAACACTTAGATCACCAGATATCTGGCCATTTCCAACAGCAAGGCTGAAACCTGGAATAATATTGGCATCACTAAAAGAGGAAGCAAGCTGCAAGGGGTAATATGATCGATCTTCTAGGCTGGCCAAGGAGAGTCAATCATGGCACTGACATGCCCTTTTGGCCTGCTGAGCACAAACCACCTGCAGCAATGTTGAAAAAGTTTATATAGCTTGACAACTACAGTAAAATGGTACATTTTTGTGGCAGCTACTGAAATAAGGGAAATTTTGAGGTTGTTTTGTTCTCATTGTTTAACAGATGAGAGGTAGAAGAGATGTGAAAACTCAGACAAAAGCTATAAGAAACAATCCAACACTTCTCTCCAGGCAGAAGAAAAATGGGGGAAGGACTAGGAAACAAACAAACAAAAAAACCAAGCAACAACTGAAGTCCATTTTTTTACATTTGGATATGTACATTAATTTTTCTTCTCAAAAAGTGTTGCTTCTCTTCTAGCACCTCTTTGCTTTCCAAGTAAAATGTATATAATATGCCCACAAAGCTTGTAGACCTGACTGTTGTTGAAAAGGGTACCTTACCTATGCTTTTTGTAGCCCCTTACAACCAAATGCAGTGAGAAGGCACATATACTATTAAGTTGGTCACTGACTGCTAGAACACCCCCTGATGTTTGTTTTTGCCAAGTCCAAATGTGGAGTCGGATGGCAGATCTGAAAGCAGAAAACTACTCTCTCCTTCATTTTTACTGAACCCACCATGCTGACCTTCAGGAAGTAAGGGAAAGGAATATGTACTGTATACTGAAAAAGAAAAAAACCAAACCAAAACAAAAAAAACCCACAACCCCACACAAAAAAAAACCAAAACCAGAACAAACAAACCCAAAAAATAACAAAACAAACCTGGAAGTCAGGTGTAGATTAGGCACTGGGAGAGACTGAGTGAAACAAAGCAGGCAGGTGGAAGATGAGGGGGGAAAGTGTTATCAGATGAAAAGTGAAGGAAATTCTGAAGAAAACAAGTGCTGAAGACTGATCTGGAAAGGAGCTGGATTTAAGCAAAGAAAGATGGAAAATGAAGGGCTTCCTGGTCTTAAATGATGGTTCTTAATGGTTGGGAGGTATAATGGGGAATACAGCAGCTGTCTGGGCTGTCAGTGGAAGAGGATAAAGATGGAGAAATGGGCTATTGTTGGACTTTGACTGGGACTTGATTGGCAGAAGGGAAATTAGACATTCAGCAGTAAGCTCAGGACTAACAGAGCAAGCAGAGTAAGACTGAAATAAGAAAGCTGAGAAGAGGGCAGGAACTGAAAGATGTCAGTGAGAGAAATGATGTTGAGTCAAGAAGCAATTGCATGGGACGAGGCAAGATGTGGGTGAAAATAAAGCCTGTGATCACATAATTAAAGGTAATACTGAGAGTGTGCAGGAAAACAGTTTGAGTTGAGCTGCACAGGGTTATATATATTCTTGCAACACGTTCCAAACTTCTAAGTACTTAATTCCGGGGACCCCTACTGGAGTGGATACATACTGTTTGCAGGAGGAGGTAATTTTGTTAGCAAGGAAAGAGGTAGCAGGGCTAAATCTTAACTGAAAACGCATGCTGCCTAGTGACTGCCCTTTAATTGCAGTTGTTATAGCAGAAAATGTACCTTTTCTCGGAAGACTTGAAGCAAGAGGTAAAGACCCTGAGTACAAGTGTTACAGTCCAGGTGGTTTAAATGTTTTCATCATACGCTACAAGGGCCTAGCATTTTGTCATGTATGTGAGTCTTGGAGATGGTGAGTAAAGAGAAGCTTGAAGGATTCATTTGCAAGAGTATGTTTATCCCATGATCTGCCTTCCCAAGTCTTTTTACAGAGAAATATTTACTATATACATAGTAGGAAGAGATGTAATTGCTGTGTTGGCCATGATAATGTAGAAAGTTGATGATGTAGAAAGGAACGTTAAATCAAAGCAGCTGCCCTTCACAATATGTTAAAGTACAGGACTGCACGCGGCCAAGACCCAACTAAGTAAGGTTGCATTTGAGTATGAAATGTTGCTGACACACCTCTGACAAGAAGGAAATTGTCAAAAAGGCTGAGAAGTTGGAAGGGTAGCATATTCCTAAGTGCTCAGGACAAGTTCTCCAATATGCTTTCTGGTTTTTTTGTTTAGGGGTTTAGAGTAACCAGTAAATAAAAAAGAGCACGGTTTCTGAGACTACCTTACTGTACTGCCAGCCAACTCACCTGTTCCTGTTCTTTGCAGGTTGCTAAGGAAATTTCTGAGAAACCTGCTGAATTTTATTGCTTTGGTACAGCTTGCTAGAAGGACTGAAAGTTGTACTCATAAAAACTGAACAAAAACTGTTGCTGTAGGCAAGACTATTTTTGGCACTTGGGTGGGATACACTTTATGCTTTCTTGAGGATATGTGAGGATCATGTAAGGAAAGACCTTGGCATTCTGGGCCTCACAAAGATGGTTGAGTTTTCAGCAGCGTGGAAACTCCTTCCTTTTGTGGACAAACAAGTTAGATTATGTTTTGGAAGCAAAGCACCAGAAATTGAAATAGTGATAACCTCTGACAATAATAAGACACTTCATTATTCATACATCCAGATAAGCAAGAACTATCGTAATTAGAATAGGCTCCTTTGAAACCCTTCTTTCTTATGGAAGTTTTATTTATGTCCTTAGGTTTTACTATGCAATTTGAAAAGTTTCTAACTGAGGATCCACTGTGGATGCTGGATGCTGTTTTCTGAACTCAACCCACAGGCTGGGATTTTTAACATAATAAAACTACTGGTGCTTGTGTATATGTCCAACTCTGTCAGCAGTAAAAATGAAAATGGCTCCAGCAAAGTGATGGTGTCTGGAAATGATGTTGCAATAAAATAATAACATTCAATTTCACAGCGGCAGCAATCCCCATACTCAAGCTTTGTGTTATGATGCATCTGTGATATTAGAAGGCAAAACAATCGAAGGATTTAGAAACTCCCCTAGGCAACTCTCACATTTCCTCCTGTAACATGTTAAAACAGCGAACATGAGCATGATTCATACGGGGTTGTTATTCTTCTGCTTCCTTATGTAGCAGATCTGAGTGCTTCTAGAAGTTTAGTTTCCTTTCTGCTTAGATGTGATGTAAGCCAAGGCTTGGGCCTGATGTGAGGGTTTTGGCACAACTCTAGGGGAAACTGGATGATTGGAGGTTTTTTGTCCCAGGAAAAAAGCTTCAATCTAGACTGCTGCATTGACTAGAGTCCTCTTGTTTATTTTATTTTTAAAACTGGTACACATTACGAATTTCATAGCAGCTAAAGGACTCTTCTGTTGGTGCAATGGGAACACAGCTTATTGAAGTAGGTTTTCAATCACAAACCTTGCGGGATCTGTAGACTGTTTCTTTGTTAGGCTTGTTTTGCTAAGGAGACTATAAAAAGTACTGACAGTAGATTTAAAGCTATTGTACAGTGATGTATCTTTCTGCAGGAAAATATTATGAAGTTTGCAATTGGGAAAAAAGGTTAAAATGCTGGATTTGGAGATTGCTGCGATAGCTGCATGCTCTTGGGTGTTGCCCACAAATCTATTCTCCAGTGTTGCTTACAGCCTTATATAAATCAGTATAGTTACCACTGTAACTCTGAGATAGATGATTACCACAACCTTTAAGGCTTTTACATTAAGCTTGACCCATAGGTGCTGTTCATTGTTCCATGTATTTTTAAAGTAAAGGCTTGGTTTTATAACCGATATCTACAATCTTTGCCCAGTGGCAGTAATGGGTAATGAAATCATGTATGTACCTGGCAAAGTAGCAGAGAAACAATAATAATAATACTTTAGATATGCTTCTGAGTTCTCTGTGTGCAATGATTAATGCCTCTGAAGGCAGTAGGGTGCATCAGTACAAGTTGCTGTGAATACATTGAAAAATTGGGCCTTCTCTTCATGCCTTCAGTTCTGATTCATCTGGGTTCTTGTACAAGCCTGTGAAACAGCAAGTGCAGCAATCTCACCTCCTTCCTTTAAACAAAGCCAAGAAAACACTAATCTGTGTTTCTATATGTCTTTTTTCTGCTCTCTGTTCCTAGCCCACAGCAAGGACCTCAGGAAAGGGAATTAATCACTTTTAGAAGGCATTGCTGAGACAATGTGTCAAAACTGACAGAAATAAAATGCCCTGCTCGTTTCTCCACCCCCATGTTCATGTTCCGCTGTTCACAGGCCTTTGAGCACAGGACAATGCACCTCAGCATTGTTCCTGCTGCTGCTGAGGTAACAGATTGTCAGAGCAAGGTGCCCTTGATAGCCATTTCAGACTTTCACAGTTCTTTTTTCTTACCGCTGGATACAGTCTTAAACTTGGGGAAAGCCTGTTTTGGGGTGAACTACCTACACACTTTCCTCTGCATTCCCCCAGATGTAAGTTCTGACTTTGGTTGGTATGACCCAAACTTCTCCTGCTCTGTAAGCATGCACCAGGCTTTATTTTGTTAGTGGATTTGAGTAATAGTCACCTTGATGATGATTATTAATGGCTTCTGACCTTACTGTTCTTCTGGAGTATCTTCATTCCTCCTAAGGGACCTACTTAAGAAGTTCAGATTATCCTGCCTGAGTAGGAGTCACACCGTGTGACACCAAAGCATGACCAATGAACATCCAGCTCAAACCGCCTCACCCTCCTCTGGGTGTTGGTTTGAATAAACAAATAGCGATTGCTTCCTAGAAGCTTCTGACAAAGAATATGTCATTAGTGAGGTAACTAGTTGAAAGCAGGAAAAGCAGCACCCTGCCTACCACACCCTGTGTTGTCAGGTACCTGGAACTCTTTTAATGCTCCTGCAGCCTTTGAAGACAAGACAAAGGTCCCACTTCTGTAGCCTGTACTTCCAAGGGAAGGTCCACTTACAGCAATTATTTATGTAAGGATTATTTACTTCAGTGAGACTGTGGAATTCGTTTAGGACCCAGATTACTGAAACCTCATCTCTCACGGTTTATTCATCAGAGTCCCCAAATCTTTGGCATAAGCAATGCAAATAGTATTTTCTCATCATTATATTTGGTATTGTCTTTTTCCAACACTTACGAAGTATAGTTTATTGTTGGGAATAGTTTCCTCAGTAAGAAAGGCTATTTCATCACATTATGAAAAATAACCCCCACAAAACTGGCTGTCCTCCAGCATTTTTTATTTAAAACCTTTGCTCATCCACAGTCTGATATGACATAACTCCAGGTTAAATACAAATGAAACTTCCTCATGTACCATAGGAATCTGTCTGACACTGTCAACAGATTAAGGAAGTAGAAAACTTGTATCGTTCTAGGTGCCTGCTGGCTACTTTCCAAAATATTCTTGCCACATAATTTTTATAAAGGAGAACTAGCAATGACAACATCTAAGCACTCGGCTCAGTATGGCTAAGTATTTTATGATGGCCAAAGATTGAGATCTGTCTGACTGCCCACTCAATTAAGGGGAAAACTTGAGCAGTCTCTGGATTGGGCTAGTATTTCCAACGTTATTGAGTCAAATTCATCTTGGACAGTATTCTAGCTGAGGGAGGGCCTGACTATATGTGCCCCCTTTGGATGTAGCTTCAGGAAAATTACTACATTGCAGGATCATATTACATCTACTTCTGACCTCTAAGACATCTTAAAGACTTTATTTAATAGAAATTGAAGAGAAATATATTATAAAGAGATGCATTATTATTACAATCAAAGACATAAATAACCTGAGCTGCTGTGTCTCATCCCTTATGTATAGCATCCCTATAAACAAATTTGCTCTTGTTTTGCTGGTCCTTTCCAGCACTCTTCAATAAGCACCATCTTTTATGTAAAGCAAAAAAACCCCCATAAACCAAAACCAAGCCTTTTCCTTCTCAAGCTGCCCATTGTTGTCCTGTTTAATGACTTGTGTGCTCTGATTTCCCATGTGATTAGCCTCAGCAATCATTCAAGAGCTAAATCTGCAAAGAACTACCATTAAAATAAGGATCCTACCTTACAGGCTGGAAAGTAGTTATCTGGCTAAACTACATTCCCAAAGTTCATAAAATGAAGTTGAGAATGTGATCTTTGGCAAATGCAGATGTGTTGCGTGATGGCATTATGGTTTTGTTTACAATATTTTCATCCTTCTGGACAAAGATAGTATGGTGTTCCAGTCCTCATAGGTTTAAGGTGTCAAGAAAAACTACACAGTGGAATCCTTTTTGGATCACTAGTTTACTTTCAAAATATTTAGCATAACATCCACTCTCCAATTTCTTAGGTAAAATCATGGTTTGACCTAAGGCAAGTCTAAGACAATGCTCAGTAGAGCCATGCGAAGGAACTTTTATTCCTTGGCTCTTACACACAGTAGGAGATGCAGATAAGATGGTGTGACAACAGACAGCCTATCCATCAAGGGGCTGAAGAGCCTCATTTCTTGTGTACACAAGCATCTGCGCTTTGCTGGGCTAAACTATCAAGACTTCTGGCTACAGAAACAATGAAGTGGCTGATAGGAGGATTAAACAAGGAGTTAAAATCATTGAATCTTTTTATCTAGCATTTATAATGCTAGCAAAGACTGATCTAAATGGCCTTATTTAGACATTCAAAGTAAGTGAGAAATTCAAAAAGTTCCGAGTCTCACTCAAAGAGTGGACAGCACAGGGCAGAAGAGAACAGGGTGACAGGAGGACTACAGAGATGCTGTTCGCCACTGTAGGCAGAAAATTTATGTGGCCAAAGCTTGATTGGAGTTCAAGCTGGCTAGGACTGTGAAGGACAACAAAAAAGGCTTTTTTAAATGTGTTAACAACAAAAGGAGGACAAGAGATAACATTGGTCCGTTACTTGATGAGGTCGGTCACCTCACAAATAGGGATGTAGACAAAACAAAGAAGTTTAATGTCTTCTTGGCTTCTGTCTTCAACAGCCCTGGGACCCCCGGATCTCTGTGTTAGAAGACCATGACTGGGGGGATGATAAACTCCCGGCCAACACTGAACTTGTACAAGACTTGCTGCTCCAGCTGGATGCACATAAATCTATGGGCCCAATGGGATTCATCCCAGGGTTCTAAAAGAGCTGGCCAATGTTACTGCAGGACCTCTCTCCATTATTTTTCAACGGTCTTGGGAATCTGGAGGAGAGGTCCCAGTCAACTAGAAGCTGCCAAATGTTGTCCCAATTTTCAAGAAGGGTAAGAAGGATTACCCTGGAAATTACAGGCCTGCCAGTCTCACTTCAGTGCCTGGTAAAATTTTGGAGAATGTTATTCTGGGAGTTATTGAAAAACACTTGAGAGACAATGCAGTCATTGGTCATAGCCAGCATGGGTTGACAAGGGGAAAGTGCTGCTTAACTAAATTTCCTTTTATGACAAGATCACCCATCCAGTTGACCAAGGGAAAACAGTAAATGTGGATTTTTTTTATTTTAGCAAATCTTTTGATACTTTCTCTCACAGTATCCTTCTGGAAAAAATGTCCAGCACACAGCTAGACAAGTCCTTAATGCATTGGGTGAGCAATTGACTGATGGGTTGGGCTCAAAGAGTTACAGTAAATGCGGTTTCATCAGGCTGGTGGCCAGTCACCAGTGGTGTTCCAGGGCTCAATTTTAGGCCAGTGCTCTTTAATGTTTTTACAAATTATCTGGACACAGGAATCAAATGTACATTAAGTAAGTTTGCCAACGATACTAAACTAAAGAGGAGCTGTGGACTCCTTCAAGGGTAGAGAGGCCTTACAGAGAGATCTGGATAGACTAGAGAGCTGGGCAGTCACCAGCCATATGAAATTTAACAAGAGCAAGTGCAATTGCACCTGGGACACGGCAATCCTGGTTATATGTACAAACTGGGGGACAAGAGGCTGTAGCGCAGCCCCACGGAAAGATACTTGGGTGTTTGGTTGATGGCAAGTTGAATATGAGTCAACAGTATGCCCTGGCAGCCAAAAGGACCAACTGTGTCCTGGGGTGCATCAAGCACAGCATTGCCAGCTGGTCGAGGGAGATGATTGTCCCACTCTACACCGCACTGGTGTGGCCCCACCTCGAGCACTGTGCGCAGTTCTGGGCGCCTCAGTATAAGAAGGACATCAAACTGTTAGAGTGTGTGCAGAGGAGGGCTACCAATGTGGTGAAAGGCCCCAAGGGCAAGACTTATGAGGAGCAGCTGAGGTCACTTGGTTTGTTCAGCTTGGAGAACAAAAATACAATTTTACCTGTTTGAGGTAAATGTTTTTGTTTACTTAAAGAGAAGCCTATTTCCTTGACACACAGATTAGTCTACCAAATCTGGCTTTAACATCGGCATATCTTTTCATCTTTGTAATTCAATAGTAAACCCATTGACTTGCATGATGTTATAATAATGCAAAGCCTGTGGGAGATGAGAACCAGGGCATCTGATAGTAAAGCATAAATTCATTAATGCGTAGGGTACATTATATCGTTTACTTTCTGAATGTTGCTCATCATAAGCAATTACTTATTTTCATTATTTTCAGATTATTTACAGTAGGGCTTGGGGAAAGTTTTTTTATCAATAGGAAAACTTTTTTTTAAACTAACATGAAACTTTGAATTATTTCTTCTTACCTTTTAATTTTAAAAAGCTTGATAATTCAAGTAACCTGAAATCTTAAAAAAAAAAAAATTCAGATCTTGTTTTTAAAAAGTCTCTTCAAAAAGAATGTTTGAATTCAGTTGAAGCATGACCTTTTTATAAGGTGCTTCTTGCCTAACAAAGATCCCTCCTTTTATAGTTCAATATTGTAGCAACAGTAATACAGACTTAAACTTTCACTTAACAAGATGTTCATAGTTCACATAGGAAGAACAGCATGATTCTTGCTAATTTACAGAATGGCACAAATCAACATTGATTTGAGGTTATATAGAAGCTGTTCTCCAAATATCCATAGATTAAAATAGAACTGTAGGACCCATTTAGGGGTGGCAGCAGTAAGAAGGAGGTTTCTGATTTTGTGTGTGTGACTGGTTTTGGCTTTTTTTCCTCATAGGAATATTGATGTTTTTTCTGTCATCTGAACTAAACAGTTCAGACAAATATGAGAGACATGTATGTCTTTGCATACGTCTCAAGCAAAGGATTTCCAGATGGTCTGATTATATTAACGCAGTAAGGGTCCTGGCCTAAAATCAATGCACCTATAGATTATCATATATGTCTGTGGGATTTTTGCTTGACTGTACTAAACCCTTCCAAAGTTCTCTGATCAATAACTCTTAGATTTTAAGGATTAAATTATTTGACAGAGAACGCCTGGTTTGCTGTAACAATATTTTGTTTTCCCAAGCTCACCACACCACTTTTTGTGATTCTAGTTGCTATAAAGGATCTGGCACCAGAACAGAGTGGCTGGCCTCACTCTCTCAACCCCCCCTCCCAACATGCGTCAGCTGCGGTTCCATGGATGGGGCTATTCATACCCCAAGTTTCATGCCTAAAAGGTTTTTCAGTGCTGTGACAGGTGTATGGAGCAACACCCCAGGCCAAGGAGCAACAGGGCACTTTCAGTGCTGCTGTCGGCACGGACAGCACATGCCTCGCTATCAGTTACAGCAACTGGTTCGGCTACCAAACTCTGCTTTTTAAAGAGGAGGAAGGGGGTATATAATAATAATAATAACAATATATAATAATAATAATAATAATAATAATGGGGGGGGAGGGAAAATAGCCTGCCTGCAATAAAACTGGTTTGACGAGTGGGAATAACATTCCTGCTGCACTTATACTCTTATCCCTGTTAGAAATTGATCTAGGATCACAGAGCTCTAGAGACTATATTTTTTCCTCTTTTTTTTTCACTTTTCCTTTTCTCCTTCTCTCCTTTCCTCCTCCTCTCCTTCTGCTCTTTCTCTTCTCCTTCTCCTCTCCCTCGCCCTCCCCTCTGCTCTCCCTCTTCCCCGAAGGAACACGCTATTCCCGAGCCCTGTCCGGGCGGTCCCGGCCGGGGCCGCACTCCCCGCCGTGCGGGGGCGCCTCGCCTCCGCCGCCGTGCCGCGCCTCTTCTCCAGGCATTACGGTAGGAGGGCCGCGCCGCGCCTCTTCCACCTGCCAGCGGGCTTTAAAGTTGCAGCCGGCCGAGACGCGCGATGACTCGGGTCCCGGTGCCCAGGGCGGGTAGGCAGGCAGGCGGTAGCTGCCGCGGCGCATCGCGGTCCCTCAGCCGGGCCGGGGCGCGCCTCCCCTCGGCTTGGGGGGAGTTTTTCTCCGTCGTTCCCGCCTGCCTGCTTTTGTCTTTCCACCCGGTGGCAAAGGAGGGCCGGGGCAGGGCGGGGGGGGGCAGCTGGTTCGCCAAGGAAATCCCCATGTCTGCGGCGGGTCATCTGCGCGGCTCGGCCGCTGGCCCCAGCGCTGCCGCGGATTACCGCGCCTCCGCGCCCCTGCAGCGGCCTGGCGCCCGCGGGTAGTTGCCGGCGCCGCCGCCGCGGGCCCCTCCGGGGCAAGCCATGGAGTCCGGCGCCCTGCCAGACCTCCGCGACGTCGAGCAAAAGCTGGGGCGCAAAGTGCCCGAGAGCCTGGCGCGGCCGTTGCGCGGGGAGGAGCTCCCGGAACGCCCCGCCGCCGCGCCCGCCCGCGGCCCCGCCGCAGCCCCCGGCCCTCGCCGCCGCCGTGCCGTCGCCTTGGCCAGGCTGGAGACGAAACTTCACCTCCTGAGGCAGGAGATGGTGAGTAGCCGGGCGCCGGCCGAGGGGCCCAGCGGCAGCGCTTGGGGCGTTTGCAGCCCTCTCGCACCGCCGCCTCCCTCCCGGCGGCACCCGGCCCTCCGTGGGGAGCGCTCCCCGCAGGGCCGGCCGGGGACTTGGCCGGCTTTCCTCCCGCCCTGCGGCCCGGCCCCGCCGCAGGAAGGTGGTGCTGCCCGCCCCCAGGAGCATCCCGCCGATCCGGCCACGCCGCGACCGCCGCGGTCCGGTGCCGCCGGGGCGGCAGCAGGGAGGCTGCAAGCTGTGCCGCCGGTGCTGCTGCCGCCCGGGCGAGGAGGAGGCCGTTCTGCTGAACGGCGTGGAGGACGTGTAACGTGTCGGCTCCTTTTCTCACAGAGTGGCAGTTCGCTAGTGACTCGCTGTTGGCTTCTGTTCCTCTGTCAGCGCATTAAAAGTACTGAAAGCTGGTGTATCAATAAAATAACACACTACTCTCTCTCTGTTGTAAATGCACTTTCTGCATGGCACCTGTTTCCTGCTGATGACTAATACCTAAAGAGACACGGGATGTTTTGGGGCTGAAAATTTGGCCTGGTATTCAGTAACTCAGTTTCTGGACATTGGTCTTCAGAGACTGATGTAGTTCCAAACAGACTGTGCAGAAGATGCACAATAATTCTTGAGCAAACAACTACTTATAATTCGGCTGAGAGGGTTTTTTTGTCAGTGGTCCCTGATGGGACTGTGCTGTATTAGTTCAAAACTTCTAAGTTGTTTACCATCTTAATGCAGGTGCTTGTCCTACTTTGTATGTCACCATCTCAATAAATTTATTTTTGATGATGCTGTAAAATTTCTTTTTTTTTTTTAAGGCAGACCAAAAAAACATGCTTTGCAAGCAACTAGTGAACACTCAGCAGATATGATTCTGATGATGTGAAGTACTTCAGATGTGCAAGCATAATTGGCTTCTATTTTTATTAGAGTGTGATTGTTATGTGAGGTCCCAAAAGACTGTTTTTGGTAGCAGTTCTTTCCATAGAGCTTGCCACTAAGCTTATTTGAAAACAGTATGGAATTTGATCTTGTTGAGATGAGGATTTTGCTGGCAACATGTTGATATGACTTTATGCAACTGTCTTGGAACTCAGCCGTTTACAGCAAACAAAAATCTCATCCTATGTGAACAAGTATAAAGCCATACCATCAGTCCCTGTGCAACCTTACACACGTATAAGCAAAATATGGGTGGGTTTGTAACAGCTTTTTAAAGAATGAGCTTGCTAGGGGAAAAAGGAAATAAAAATGAATATTCTGAGAGTTAATAGCCAAGATGATGACCTTAATCTTGAGAGGTAACTTATAAATCACACTTGCTATTGTATGGTTTCATATGGTTTAAGAGACACTCACAAATCAAACTATCAGTGTATTTTAGTGTAATGATCACTGTGAATTTCAGTTTTAATGCTAAGTTCCACATTGTCAGCATATCTCATGTTTATTTTTGAATTTTGAGCTTGCACAAGAGTTGTAGAGTGAACTGCAGGTAGCTTATAATGTAAAACTGTTAGGGATGTTGGACTGCAAAGGAGACGAGGTATCCAGAGGTCTTGGCGTGACTGTCTAGACATGTCATGACAGTTAGGCCTATTGGGGGGAAGAGGGGGAGGAACAAGTGACTTGCCCTCATCACCTTTTCCTTTTGAGTTGATCTCTTCACCTACTTTACACTTGCAAATTTTATGTCACAGTCTTCAATTTGCCTCTTCTTCCTCCTGCCACCCATTTTCCCTCTTCTTCCTCCCTGCCCTCAGCATGAACATGTTTTAGTCTCAACATCCTTGACCTCCCTTGTTCTTTGTCACTTCACTGACTGACTTTCACATCTGAACTCATTACTCATGCCAAGTAAGGCGAGTTCTGTTACACACCTCGTCCTGTTTGACTTCTAGTTTGTGTATGCCCATTAAACCACCAATATAATGACTATTTGTAAAAGGTGAAGTATTGGTACTCTGTCTACATCTTTTTCATGCTCTCAGCTGTTCTGTAATCCAGAGCACGAAACTGAACTATCTTCCTGGGGTTTTCCTCTACTCTCTTTACCAACTGAAGGATTTTCCTCTATCCTTAAGTTTTTTTCAGGTTCTTAATCTGTCAGTTTCCCCTCTGCAGTTTTCTTTGTGACATTCTACTGATCTGATCAATTTAAGAACAATATCAATACATGCTACATGCAAAAAATGGAAAAGTTTAGAAGTTTAGAAAACCAAGTATCATCCATCAAGCTATGTTTTTCTACATGCACTATGATGGCAGCTTCTGCAGCCCACTCACTGAACTTTGGATACACACATCTGTGCTTTTTTTGCTTGTTCGCTTCAGGCTTGAGACAACTTTTTGTCAGCATTTACAAAAAAAGGTTACTCAGACATACAAAATCGTGACACAGGTTACTGTGCTGACATCTTCTTTGATGCTGAGTAGTACTGTCTCATTATCTTCTTGTATTCTTGTTTTTGTTAATGAAGATATTTTGGACAGATGTGGCTATTTTCTGTTTTGTTTTGGTGGGGTTTTTTTTAAAACCTGGCTTTATACAAATTGTGCAATTATGCAGCTCAACTTCAGTCCTTTCTCACCGCTATTTTTTATCACAATGACCGTGCCTGTGCTGGCAAATTTCAACTATATCTGACAAAAAAAGCTATTTTATAGATGCTTTTGTGTTTTGACTTATCATTGCATTTAAATCATGGTGATCCCAATGCTCTTGCTTGTGCTAAGGACGTATTTTACTGTTAACTATGTTTTCTCATTGCTTTCCAGCTCATAGCTATTATAAAATACCTCTGTGTTCCCCCAACATCCTTTTGTTTGATAAAGAACAAGGGAAGCATACCTGAACCTATTTGTAATGCTTGGGAATAAACACCAAGCCTCAGCTCAGGCAGTATACAATCCTTCCAGCGACCAGTGTAAATTCAAACATACAGGAGTGGAAGTAGGTGGAAGTTTTTGTTCATTTAAAACCGGAGGGCCACATCTCCTTTCCTGTCAATGCACACTTTGTTCTTCCAAAGAAATTGATCTTCTGTTCTTCCATCCATCTTGTACACGAGAAGCCAGTGCTTGCCTTGCTTCAGAGCAAAGTAGCGGTATCTGTTGGAGTGGATACTTCTGAGGACGAGAGGGATGGTGGAAGCTTTAAGAACTCTCTCTCATTGAGTTGCCGTGTCCTTGGGCTGGGAGAGCGTGAATGAAATGGTGGAAGTGATTACCTGTTCTGTGTCATCTGCTGCAGGGGAATGTTAAGAGCTAAGCATATTATCGTGTCAATATTTGATTTAGAAATGCTGGGTTAGACTATGAGTTAAAGCACCTGACAGATGTGGGGGTGTGTGGCAGGTGTGCATCTTCTGGCTAAAGGCCTTGAGGCTTGCATCTTGCTTCTTCAAATCCTTTTGCTGTTCCTATCCCCTCGAGCCTGATTTTGCTGGTAGTCACTGGAATCACATGCAAGCACCACAAAGTATCTTTCTTGAAATATGGACCTGCTTGGTCAGGCCCCCATCCTGTTTGTTACCTTCAGTTTTCCTCACCAAGGCTATGATGGAGACTGCGGTGCCTTTGAGGCATAAGGCCATCAAGTAACAGAAGCAGCAAGATGTAATTGCCAGTGCGGGTCAAAACGCTGTGCTCTGGTCAGCCTAGGATGTGATGAGTACCTCCTACTAGCCAATGTACCCTTGATTCAGTATGAAATTTGTCACAATGTTAAACTCTTTTACTCCTATGGTATTTTAGGTGGAATCTTCCGTTGGGGGATTAATAATAACCCCTTATAGCTGCAGCCCTCTTTCTGCTGTATCGTGGTGCTGAAATCATCGTTCAATACATATGACTTAAGCAGCTACACACTGCAGTAAATAATCAGTGAAGTTTGTTCTGCAGCATGAAATGATACTGCTTCAAAAGCCGGACTTCTCCTTCATGAGTTCTGGGGTTACTCAAAGGGAGATTTCCTTTAATACCTGAAGAAAAAGAGTGTGGTTTTTTGTTTTGTTTTGTTCATTCAAAAGTTTCCCAAATCAACTTTTTATTGCTTCTTTGAAAGCTAAGAAAGTTAAACAGAGTATAGTCTACATTACATACAATAAAAAAAGTACCATGTTTTGCATCAAAGTATTTCAGGCAGAAAAGGTAAACGGAAGTGGGGGGTAAATGGCAATGCTGAGACTTTTAGAAGAGATTCCTTCCAGTGAACACTGTTGAGGATCAAATATTATTAACGAGTCTGAAGACCAAACCAGGTATTCTGAGTGCGGCAGGTTTTAGAGTGAAAGCATAAAGAAATAAACAATCCTATTGCCAAGAAGATGAGTGTGTCAGATTTAGGCTAAAGCTATTTGAGATAGAGGCATATTCCTATGCTCTCTTGTTAGTTAAGTTTTCTCCCCTTTTGCTCTCCTAGATCTATTTTAGGATAACTCTTTTTAAAAGGCTATTTAACATGGAGCCCTGACAAAATGAAACACAGCTAAAAGTACTTTTTATTGATTGGAATTAAGGCAAATATGATCATTATAATGACAACCCCTCCCCTCCTATCGTTAGCATGTAAACGAAGGTGCAGGTTGGTGGGCAGAGCTGCTGTAACTCTATTCTACCAGGTCTTAAGAGTTTTAACAACTTCATATTTGCTTAGACTTATTAGATCCACAGTTGGGGGTGTGTGTGTGTGCTTTTATTAGTTTCTTTAAAGGACCTTTTTAAAAAAGTCAACAACTGTGACTTGAAACATGTCTTTAACACATACTGTAGGTACAGGCTGCTGCATTCACTATTTGTATGATAACATCAATTGACTTAATTGAAGCCAAGATCTGGTGCAGTGTGTCTAGTCAGCAGTGCAAAACTGTGTTATCAGATGGTGGTTTTCTATTAGATTAATTGGAATTTTTGCTTAAAAACTTGATTGAAGATAAAATCTTAAATATAAAATTACTAGTGGCTAAGCCTCAAGCCCGTGTAGGAGGGTTTGATTAAACTTCGTTTCTTAGTGAGCAGTTATTCAGTGAATCCCTGAAGTGAGGCCCTTCTTAGAAGTAGAAAGAAGGTGTGCAGAAATAGAAATGAACTTATTTCCTCAAGTCCTCCTGAAGTTCACTGAAAAAGCTGGTAATCTTGGATCTTGCTAACGAGTTCTCTCCTTCATGCTCTCTGATTTGCATGATGTGGTAGAGGAGTTTGTAATTTTTACAAACGCAGCTCGGGCAGTGCTATCAGGATGCTCAGGTTAAAAGGGATTTGTTGATTGATCCATAGGGAAAATGATCACATCTGGCAAGAAAAAATTGCGACCTGATTATAGTATCAGAACTTTGCCAAGTTTTCCATCTTTTCAGACCGTCTTTGGAAGGACAAGGTGAGGAAGGTTATTTAAATTAATGCATATTTAAACATATTTTTTGACTGGCAAGTCTCACCTAGTGTTTGGCAAAAGGATCTGAATTGTGGAGCATTTCCATGTTGGATTCAATCAGTGCTTATGGCTGTTCACATTCAGCTATAGCAGCAGCTGAAGGGTTTAAGTCCCCAGGAAGTACAGATGAGTATGTGCTTGCATTATTAGTTACTGCTTGACCAACAGTCTGTGAAACATTGCTGATACCTTAGCTCGCAGCATCGATGTGAAATGCGTCAGTACAAGTGCTTCTGTCTCCTGTGCAGATCATCACAGTGGTGTCAGGGATACTTCACTTAAGACTTCCAGTTAGACTGCCCATGTACAGATGAGACTTTTGCCAGCCCTTATTTCTATAATACATTATAATTTCATGATGTTTCTTTCCTGATTACTTTGTTTCAAGGGTAGAGTAAGCATTTTGGCTTTGAAGTTGCTTTTTAAAGTATGATTGCTGACAATTTGTAATGAAAAGATATGAAGACAAAACTCTTCTGCACAGAGTTCTACAGTTTAAGTGACTTGTAATAGCTTTTAGCAAATAGCTTACAAACTTTGCCCCTTGTCTTCTTCACATGGCTCCTTGTGAAGGGAGAACCTCCATCCTTTTTGTAGCTGCCCTTTAAGTGCTGGGATACTGTGATGAGGTCCCCTCTAAGACTTCTCTTCTCCAGGGAGAAAAGAGCTAACTCCTTCAGTCTTTCCTCATAACGCAGGTTCACCAGCCCTTGATCATCATAATTTTGTGTGGATACTTTTGTTTTGTGTGGATACGCATGGCTAACAATAATTAAAAAGTACCTTTTGTGCATGAGCAGGAAAAACTTGAAATGCCAATATTCAATTGAGCAGAGGTGGTGGCCAACAAGTGCATTTCTACTCTTTGATACTTTTTTTTTTTTTCCTCCTAACAGTAAGTAGTTAAAGAAAAAGAATACATTTTCAATCAATTTTTTAAGGGTTACAAGATCCTTTGTTCTCTGCCTTCAAGCTCAAAACCTAGTAAATTCCAAAGTGGACATGTTTATTTCCTACATGTTTCATTTCTGTCCATGTCCTGGGAAAGAGGCTGAGCACTGGAATCTGGAGCAAATGAGGATGAAGTTACAGGAGTAAAAGGAAGATCCAAGCTGTTGAAAAGCAGTTGGAATTTAATTAAATTGAGTGTAATTTTTCTCTTGGATTTTCACCTGCATTTATAACCATGGAAGTTGGGCATCTTACATGTAAACAGTTCCAAAAGATAGTTCTCAGATGACTCTAAAGATGAAGTGCTCTCAACAGAGAATTGTAGGTAATCTCATAATAAAAGGGGAACTTTTTTTGTTACAAAGGCAGACTGGTAGCCTTTGTTTTCCAGCCCTCACTCTCGTAAGTGGGGCTGCTTGTTATAAGCATTTACCCATGGTGGATTACTCTATGCCTTCATGCCAGTTCCATGTGTTGACTTTTGACTTCAACCACCCACTTATCCTTACTGGTGTGGAATGGAGCCTGAGATGGCATCAGTGTATCACTTAGTTTCTTAATTTGAGAAATCTGTAACTATTTAGGTAGCCATTTTAAGGCCACCTTGGATCAGAGGAACTGTCCCCTACACGGTCTGTAAGCCTCTGTATAGATATTTTTAAATTCTTATTAAACACAGGTAACAGGCAGTGCTTGAAACTTTAGCATGGTTTTTATGAATGCAAACTTTCTGTACTGGAGTTGTGTAGGAAAGTGATGACTTTATAAGTTGTGATGACTCAGAAATAGCTGCACCAAATATTGCTCTAAAGTAACTGCAACAAGAATGGCTTTTTTGCATGCTTGACAGAAAGCTACTACGTTATTTACAATACTGAAGAAACTGTTAATTGCAGTTGTTAAAAGCATCTAAAGAAGGAGGCAGGAGTAAATTTGGACTAAAGTATGAGGATGTCCATCAACACAGCAATTCTGAAGAACAAGATTACCCAGTTTTGGCCAATTAGTTTACTGAATGCTTAAGGGAAAAAAAGAAAAAGAAAAAATAAAGAAAAGAAAAAAACCCAACAAAACAAACCAAAAACCAAACCAAATTTTGTAAGACTTTCATATGTCTGATTTTCTTGTTAGGAAAGTCAGGATATGTTTTGGTTATTTAAGCTGTTCTGTCTTGCTGTCCTGTGGCCTTGTACGTACTGTAGTTATTTTCAAGCACAGTTTTGAACTTGTCATCCTTGTCATTGAATAACTTCAGTTAATGCCAAAAGGGAATCATAGTACTAAGAATTTTAAACCTGTGGATCTTGGTCTTTTTAGCCACTTCAGAAAAATATTGACTTTTTTGTGGCAGGCAGGATAAGTTGTTCAAGGACTGGAGAAGAATTGGAGTGAGAACTGGATAGGAGTGACTGCTGTGGAGTTTGAGGAGGAGGTTGAAATATTTGTTCTGAAATATATGGCTGCAATAAAAGCCAAGGAGGAGATTAATTATTAAAAATAATGATGTTTCTTTAATGTGGAAGATAAAATATTCCTGTACATCTGTATTTTGCAGTTAAGGATATGACTGTGAGGGGCTCTTCCTTTATCTGCTGAATGGCTACAAACCAGATCTCAATGGGAAACCTGTGTCTGCACTTAGTCAGCATAGTAATGCTGACTATGAAGTAGTAAACCTTGCCCCAAGGGTAAGTTGCTTTCTGAGCTTGATTTTACTCTATACCATGATGCACATGTGAGTATACAAATAGCCTTGGTATCCCTACAGCCAAGTATACTCTTATTTTGCGTCTGTGGCAAGCTGTAGCTGCCCTATAAGTAAAACCTAGAATGACAGAGACAATATTTTTGGTATGCATCCATTGAAACAGTTGCATTGCAATCCACATAGTATTGCTATTTGTTTTGCTGCAGTAGATAGGTGTCTGACTAGGATACTTAATTCAGTAGTTGTTGAATTCACAGTGGCCTCTGTCAAATTAAACCATCGCTAAGGGTTGTGTCTGCAACACGACTGGACTGTTGTGTACACTAACAAGTATTGGTTACTCCTTGCACTGTGCGTGGCCCTGCTGGGTGCAGTGCCCTGTGAAGTGAAAGCATTTAGTGCCTGTAAAGCAATGCTAAATTGCTATTTAACTACTGGGAGTTTCTGATTTTGTAAACACTTTACTGGCTTAATTTGTAATTTTGTTCATATTGTTAGATACCAGCTGCATTCGTGACTAAAATGCTTCCTGAAGGAGAGTTATTTTACTTCATTGCTGCTTTGGCCGTGAAACCTACCTCTCTCTAGATACAGAGGGAAGCACACATCCAAGAATTGCAATGTAACAAATGTGTAGAATGTTTCCAAGGTCCCACGTTTTTACTTGAAGGCAGAAACAAAGGTAGAACAGTTCTGTTGCTTTGCATTTTTCTGAATATTATTTTTTTCTGTCATCCTACAGAATTTCCACTGGTTTGAAGAAATGTTCTGTGTTAAATTGTTACACTGCTTTTTGTAATTCAGATATGTGCTTATGAGACATAGCAAACATTGGGCACAACTCTGTTAATACTGAGTGTTTGTTGAAAAGATTTTTTAATTTACAAAGCTTCCGATTCTGACCTTGACCCTTCTGATTATTATAAATGACTAGGAAAAACAGTCCTGCCAGCAAGAAGGAAACTGTGAAGCATTTCTATGTAAGCAGAAATAGGATCTGCATTGGTTGGCCACTTCTTCAGAAAACTGTTGCAGTGAATATCTACCATCCTTCCTAGGGATGAGACTAACACATAAGTTTGGAAGGGTGCCTGGAGAAGGCCTGTTCCAGCCACATCATAATCCTGAATTTGTTCTCTAAGTTTGGCTGCTAATCCCAACCACTTTCTCTGTTGGGCAAAGTCAAATGATGTGTTTAGAGCAAAGTGCATGATGATAAAGCAGTGGCAATGTTGTGTTTTTATGTAGTTTGGTACCAAAGAATCCTTTCCATGGGCAGGAAGGTTTTCGGGCTAACAGAATTTGGATGGGTCTGCGCAAAAACATGACAACTTCAAGAAGTCATTCAAGGAGTCATTGTAAACTCCAGCTTCAGACTATTGTTCCAGTCTTCCCAAAACTGTACAGTTATGAGAGAAACGAACATGAAGCCAGAGCAATAATTTTTAGAGTACTTTTCCTGATCTGTGACTGCAAGTGCATTTTGTCTTCACAAGGCCACTTCAATCACTGTAACCATTAATGAACTATCTATATGTCATGGGAGAATTGTGCCATACACTGAAATATTTTAGTCTCAAGTAGTGGCCCGCGATTCCTACGTTCCTAGTGTTACAGGGTTAGTAGGAGAAAACTGTCAATCTTGCAACAGTAGAGGAGAAAGCCTCTTTGCAAGAGAAGAGCAGTACTGCTAGCATGCCAAAGTAACAGTAATTTTCTTCAACTTCAAATGCCCATAGAATGTATGTACTCTTTCGTTAACACCTAGCGCTAGTTGCTGTGACTGGAGCAATGGAGTGGAGGCACAGTTGCTGTTTTCCCCTTGGCAGATAAGGTAGCTCACAGTGACCATCATTTCATATGACTGGTTAGGCTTTCACCAGTGCAGAGCAGTAGTCCTTCCATTTCAGAGGTGTGGTGGGTTGACCCTGGCTGAGGGCCAGGTGCCCACCAGAGCCGCTCTATCACTCCCCTCTTTCATTAGACAGGGGAGAAAAGGTACAAATAAAAAAACTTACGGGTCGAGATAAGGACAGGGAGAGATCATTCTCTAATTATCATCACAAGCAAAACAGACCGAACTTAGAGAGGGAATTCATCTTATTTATTACTAAGCAAAACAGAGTAGAGGAATGAGAAATAAAACCAAATCTTAAAAACACCTCCCCCCACCCCTCCCATCTTCATGGGCTCAACTTCACTCCCGGCTTCAACCTCCACCCCCCCTCTAGCGGCACAGGGGGACGGGGAGTGGGGGTTACGGTCAGTTCATCACGCGGTGTTTCTGCCGCTTCTTCATCCTCAGGGGGAGGACTCATCGTTCCCCCGCTCCAGGGTGGGGTCCCTCTCACGGGAGACAGTCCTTCACGACCTTCTCCAACGTGAGTCTCCTCCACAGGGTGCAGACCTTCAGGAGCAGACTGCTCCAGCATGGGTCCCCCACGGGGTCACAAGTCCTGTCAGCAAACCTGCTCTGGCGTGGGCTCCTCTCTCCACGGATCCACAGGTCCTGCCAGGAGCTTGCTCCAGCGTGGGCTTCCCACGGGGCCACAGCCTCCTTCAGGTGTCTCCACCTGCTCCGGCGTGGGGTCCTCCATGGGCTGCAGGTGGAATCTCTACACCCCCTCATCCTTCCTCCATGGGCTGCAGGGGGACAGCCTGCCTCACCATGGTCTTCACCATGGGCTGCAGGGGAATCTTGCTCCGGTGCCTGGAGCACCTCCTGCCCCTCCTTCTGCACTGACCTTGGTGTCTGCAGATGTTCTTACATCTTCTCACTCCTCTTTCCAGCTGCAAAAGCCCTCTCTAACTGTTTTTCTCTTTCTTAAATATGTTATCACAGAGGCGCTGATTGGCTTGGCCTTGGCCAGCGGCGGGTCCATCTTGGAGCCGGCTGGCATTGGCTCTATCAGACACAGGGGAAGCTTCTAGCAGCTTCTCACAGAAGCCACCCCTGTAGCCCCCCCGCTACCAAAACCTTGCCACGCAAAACCAACACAAGAGGAAAAAGAAATGCAACCCGAACAACAATATCATGTTTAAGCTTTTGTCGTTTCTCCACTTAATTTTTATTAATTTGTAGTCTGTTGAAGTTTAATGACAAAATTACTTTAGAAGACCCCTAACCAACCTTTTTCAAATACAACTGGACTTCTCTAGTCCAACTCCGTTGTGTCCCAGATTTCCTTGTCTAGTTCTCTCACTTCCCAGGTCATCCTTGATTATTGGCAAAGGCCGTATTTGTCTTTTCTTACCCGTCTGGTGCAAGTCTTGCACCTTATTTCTTCTCCCCAACTGGCTTACTTGCTAGTATTTCCTCAGTAGAAAGAGAAATGGGAAATGAAACCAATGAACTTGATTCCTTCCTACTCTACTCATACCTTTGGCAACTGCATAGACAGTTATGATTAATATTCTTTGCTGAACTAGGATCAAGTCACACTGCCCCAGTAGTCAGCTATGTAGAAATCTTTGCTAAGAGCAGGTTTAGGTATTAAAGGAACAATATGACATGAGCTAGGGTGGTGCTGGAGAAGCTGAGGTCTGCACCACATCATGTGGATGATGGTTATTAGTCAGAGGAGGGATCAAATAATATGGAAAGACTGGTGGCTAGTTTTGCCCTGAAGTTTATAGTTACCACTGTTTACAGCTGCTACCTTCTCATGAGATGTCCTTGGCTAGAAGTATAAGATTTCTGTTTATTTAACTTTTAATATATGCATTCACTTTATTACCTGGATAATCATGCCTTGTGACCTCCAGAATGTATTACTGCAGTATGTTCTGTAGGAGCCAAAGGGGACCTTTTTGCTTTTTGAGCCAAAAGGGCTCAAAAGCTGCAGCTACTATAGCCTGCAGCAGCCTGCTTGGCTAGTCGTGTTGGCCAAATTCAACGTTTCAGCCTGCTAAAAATGGTACTAGCCTCTTGTTTGCTTCTAGTGTTTTAACCTGGAGTTCCCAGATGCAGGTTGGCTGCTAGCTGTTTGATACCTTCTTAGTGGGTAACAAAAAATATAGTTAACTATTTGAAGGAATCTGGAAGTTTGGAAGGGTATTTTTGGCTGAAAGACTCAAAATAAACAACTTTGCTTCATTTTGTATGAAAGCTCTCAAAATTGCTAGTACATTCAGATGGGAACAAAGACTGTGTATGAACCATATTTTAGCAGGATGGTGATTACACCAATGGGAAAATTTGGATGAAGTTTTTAATGTAGAAGAAAAGGCTGAATCTGAAAGACTTGCAACTTCAAATAGTGCACAGATTAAACTTAAGGAAAAAAAACCCAAAACTTTATTTGATAAGATGTTGACTCATTTTTGTTCAGTAAGGTTGAAAAGATTTAGCACTGAAACATGATGTTCATAAATTTTTCATAGGGAAGAAAACCCCCAGTGATCAGCATGTCACTTTCTAATTCTATTAAAGCAGTTCTAAGAGGACATGTGATCACTTATAATTGCAAGGCCGTCTCGAAGTTCCTTTTTGTTTTTATTCAGATAAACCTTCAGTAAATAGGATGTGAGTTTGCTGTTACTGAAGATTAGGTTGTTAGATTAAAAACGCGCTTTTAACAGGACCTACCTCATCTCCTGGGCCACAGAATTATTACAAACAGAATCCCATGTTGAATTCTGGGAAGATTCAGACAAAGATTTGAATTTTTTTTAATCTTATGTGTCTCTCCAGCACTATTGCGAAAACAGACTTGAATTTCAAGAAAGTTCAGATTTGTCTCCAGTAGTAACATTGTTGTGCCTCAGTTCTGACTTAATGAAACAAGTTGGGGGTTTTTGTTGTTTTTTTTTTTCCTTTTAAAAATAATAATGAGGTGAGGATCACTGTTGTCTCAGTAAAAGCAACATTTTCAAACTTTGGATATACCTGTGAGCAAAACCCATGATCTTTCACTTTTATTTTAGCTCTCTGCTTTTGAGCATGCTTACATAGTGCCAATATTAAAACTAATGAATTTTAAAGGGATGAGCAGGTTTGGAGAGGTCATTAACCAAACCTAATTCAGAAATGAACAGATATTTTATCCAGTTTTTGCACTGTATTCATGTTTTGGTCAAGACAAGCATAAATAAGGCAGAGAGTGAAATTCAATGAAAAAAAAAAAATCTAGATACACTATTGAGCCCCAGTGCTGCCTCATGTTGTTGGGGAAGATACATATAGACCTGTGTTGTGGCTGGTGTCCGTGACACGTTGTAATGATGCTGTGATAGTCTGTCTGCTGTAATGCTTTCTGACACTCACAGCCGATTGTTACCGCTGCATATTGACCTGAATGTTTGCAGTGGTATTATCTTGTCTGTAACATATGTGGGTCCATAGTATGGATTTTTCTGGACATTTTCACCTCGGTTATAGTAGATACATTTCTAAAGTCAGGTGCTGTTTTTATGGCAGCAGTGTGGGGTATTTGGAAACATTTAGTTATAGCTTCCCATAGTATTAGAAACTTTTTGCTCTTCTCAGACCCCTACATTTCCTCACTGCTCCCTTTCACATTCATTCAACTGAGCTTTAAAATAATCAGGACCTTTCTTTTATATTCATTCTTCCTTCTGAGGCTGGATGTTTCTCTCTCTGAATTCTGTGGTGCTTCTGTATTTAAAGACCTGATTTAGCATTTATTTTTTAGAGCAGAAAGTAATGAAATAGGGACTTAGCTAACTAACCTTTATTTTTTTCTGTGCTACTTGGTCTTTGATGTATAGCATGTTTCTCGCTGCTAATCGTAGTCATATGTGCGTAGTAAGCATTTAAATTGTTTCTTCTTTTTCACTGTAAAACAAGAAGATGGCCAAAAAAGTAGAACAAACAAACAAACAAAAAATATTTTCCCCCTGATAATTTTGTGTTATACTTAAGCATACAAGATACCTCAAATAGTATAGTGTTAAAAAAAAAAAAAATTAAAAATTACCCTAAGTGAACGATTCATCCAAATCATTGAGATTTTACTAGATATTAATGCAGATGTTAGGCTATCCACAGATACTCCACAGAAAAGGATCATGCGCATTTCAGGGAGGTGGAAAAAGTCCTTGAGATCCAATTTTTTTATTACAGAGATAATGTAATCAAACAACTGTGCAACTTGTGGTAGCATTCTGTCAAGTCTGAAGGGGATCAATTAGTATGTATAAAATTAACATATTAAAATAGGGTGTTGTAAGAGAAATGTAAATCACCAATACTGTAATTTCCTATACCAGATGATAACCATACTAGCACAATATTTTATTCATATATTTGTAAGAAGTGTCCTTGAAACCCGATCATTAAATTATTTACACTCATTGCTTACTGAGCTAACTTCCTCCCTCATCAAGTTGCTCTGCCTCCTGATTATTCTGGTGGTGGCTCAGGTCTGACCTGCTGTAGATAATGGGTATTTGGTAAATTCAGCTTAAAGAAGGAGAATCCTCTTCTGGCTGATGCTGAATCACACTGTCTCTCTTTCTCCTTCCTTGTTAAAGACACTGTTCACAGAACTATGTTATGTTGCTGCCAAATTTTACAGAAGGACCTGTAGAAATATTTATTGTAAGCATTTGGTGCAGAATTGCACTGGAACTGCAGCAGGTTGAAACAATATCATGACTAGGCTACAGCTTCTTTTTAAACTAGCAAGGTCAAAGGCACAAACAGAAACTGAAGATTTAATGGCTGCTTACTTTCTGAACAGCTGGGACTTCAGTGATTGTAATGAATGCTGCCTAAAAATCTGCTACGAGGGTTTTAACAAATATGGAATCTTAAAGAGAAACAAGAGTATAAATAATCTCTTTTGCAAAAGAAGGCAAAAAGTGATCAAGACTGCTTCTGTAACCTGCTACAATGTTTTTATTGCAACTCATTTTGGAAGTGCAGCTGAGAAGGGTCAGTGTAACTTAATTTGCAGAAATAAACTACATCAGCAATCTGCAACTACTACAATGGGTCACATAAATTTAGCTTTTGTATATGTAGCTTTTGTATGTGCTCCCTTGTTGTCTGAAGATTACCACAAGCCTAAAAAATATGAGGAAAGAAATGGGAAAATGTTCCAGCAGTACATTATAACACAAGTCCATGCTTAAAGAAATGAGATGCGCAAAAAGCTGTTGATCTACATATATGACTGTTGCCTGAAATTTAATTTACCTAAATCAGTGTGAGGTAAATCCCAGTCAGACACACATGGCATAATGAAGAACACTGGAACATCTACCTCAACTCATTGACAGTCTCATCACTGGCAGACTTTGGTCACTACCTCCATTGTTTATGCATATGAAGAAACTGAAGAAATGAGAGACCTCACATATAGTGTCAGGTTGATTGGGTTAGCTGGAATTATTGTAGTGCTGGAATTAATCCAAGCTCGTTGACTTTGTGGTGAAGCAGACATGGAGCATTCCCACAAGCAGTTACAGTTCCACCTGTGCATAGATGATCCCTTCTAGCTAAGGGTAGTAAATGTGTGTTCTTGCTCTCTGTCACATAAAAGCTCCCTGGCTTTTTGACAGGTGATGCTGATGATTGTGTTCAAATTCAGAAGTTAGTCTAGCCGTTCTGCTTTTTCATCTTGATCCTGAAATACCATTGCCCAGAGTGGCTTAATTATGCGAAGAAACCAATGCAAACATCCTGAATCAGTGGGACAGTTTTGAAGTAGGCAAGAGGCTTAAAGTCATGCACATGCATATGTACTAATTAAAGTAGGACGGAGCTCATGCACAGCCTATTAATCATCCTATGCGTTTAAGGACCAGGCATTTGTTTCGTATCTGTCATTTGCGGTTTTATTTAAGACATGTTAAGTGGGAAAAAAAAAGCATTTCTTTTACTCAATGGTGTTGAGAAGCTATTGTAATACCATTCTGAGCTTGCTAATCTTCAAGTGGCATGCTTCATGCTGTACGATAGTTGCTTAATAAACAAAGCCTCTGTGTGTGACTGCACTCGTCCCTGTTGTAAACATGTTAGCTCAGTCACTCCAATTAAGTAATGCTTGCATTCACATATTCTGAATTTTGGACTTTGAATAGGTTTCTTAGGGTCTTTTTAGCTTGCTGTGTATATTCTCTCACCGAATTGGTTGATGGGGTTATATTGATGAGTTTTATATCCTTTTATATCTGCTTAGTAAATTTATGTCTTCGTAAGACTCAATTCAATATTGCCAACCAATATTTATTTTATTTTTCACACTCTCACCTTTCTCCTTGGGAATTAATTTTCTTAGTTGCTTTAAAAATTATTGCTCAGTGTTTGTAATAGCAAAAGTAACACCAGGAGAAAGTGGAATAAGGTTAGCTTTTTTGAAGAAAGAGAATTCTGAGAATTCAAAACAAATTCTTATTTGTACATTGAGTTTTAAGTTGGTTTGGGGTTTTTTTTATTACATCTCAAATGAATTCATGGAATTCATTATTGCATGGAAAACTGAGGTAATCTGCCTTTAAAAAAGAAAGGGGAGGTAGGCAGAGCTGTGTAACCATAAAGCTGTTTGAATGGGAAAGTGGAAAGCTGTCTCTGACACACCCTAGAAAAGGAAAATAGCAGTAGCATTAATACTCCTAAACCATTGTGATCATACACATCTGTTTGGCATGGAAAGATTCTGCTGCTTGAAATTCTGTTTGTAAAATGGATGATAGAGATGGGTATGGCAGTGTTTAACAACGGATGGAATTGGCTCCAGTGCCTATTTCATCTAACCTCTTCACGTGCCAATTCTCTTCTGCAAGACTGCTCACACGCTGAACTTCTGAGTGGCTTTCAGTGGGGTACCATATTTTGCTACTGTTTCCACCCAGCTTCCATTTATTGAGGAATATCTGTCCAAAATTATATTGCTTTAGAAACACAGATTCCATAGTAGCTAGCCGTAGGTGAGTATTTGAGTCCTGCTCAAGATGCTGGGCTGAGGTGAGCATCTGAGCTGAATGACTTAAATAGCTCCATTAACCTGTAAGTTTAAGATTTTGTGTCTTGTACTGACTTATTTCACTGTGCTCTGGCTAAAAGATTTGTCTTGAAGGGAATACCTTGTTATTGAGGCTCACTCATTTCCTTTCCTTTTACTAGTGGGCTCTGTACAGCACACAACATAGAAGTGTTGAAGAAAAAAAGAAACTAATATCTTTTAAATGAACTTAGAGTATCTTTTCCTCAGATCACATTTTATGGTTGCCATTAATATCCCTGCAGACTTCCTGTAGTTAAAAGAAGAAGCAGCTGCAGCATGCGACCCCAGGAATCTAAAAGAAAGTAATCTTCAGAAAGGAACTAGAGTTGCACACAGCTTTGGTAGATTAAAAAGGATATATTGAACAGAATTCTTAGCTTTGTCATTTTTGGAGGGGAAGGGGACTCACTGTGTTTGGAGCTGGCTGGAAGCTATGTCCACAGAACATGCAGCAGGAAAACGCAAGTCCATTCTGCCTGTAGTCAGAGTACAAGTGCAACTTTCATCCAAAAGCAAAGTAACCAGGCTATGGACAGCTAATGCACTATTTTGGGTGACTGCCAGTAAGCGATAATTGTCTTTGTTAACAGCCCTGGTCATTAAGAGTTTTATTTTAAAACAAATAACTGGTCAAGTCCTTTTTTTAAAAAACACTGTATATATAAAAATAACATGAATATTTGTAGATATCTGTGTATACATATATGTACACAGATGTCCGTATGTTTTTATATATATGTAAATTCTCTTGAATGTTGCACGTGTTATTATGGAAGACCATAAGCAAGGCTAGTTGTGCAAGGAAGAAATATCTTGTTAGAACAACCAGTATGAGAGGGAGGGAGGCACAGACAGGTGTTTAAGCCAGTAATCCCTTCCAGACTGAAGATCTGGTTGTGTCTGAATGCTAATCTGTTCTATCCATCTATGTTACCAGACTGCATTACTTGAAAGATGCTCACTGTCAGTTTAATTTCATTATTTTCTCTTGCCATGACTGGCAGTTTAATGTTAAACCTTTATGATCCTTCCTGGGGATCTGCACTATTGTGATTATACAAACTAAGCAAAAAGATATAAAAGCTAGCCTATAACTAGAATTCCTTTTTTGCTCTCTTGTCACAATTTGTTTCTTCTGTACACCACAAGTTTGTGCTGAGGACTGATAAATATTCACACACACCTTCCCTATGGTGGTGCTGTGCTCTACCTTTAACTCAAGGAGCAGCTGTAGAAACTATTCTGAAATACCTATATGTTCTATGATACACTCTGTTTAGGTTATTTCTGAAATGCACCTGTTACTGTGCATAACAAATGGAGCCGTCAAGCATGATGAGATTTTACTGTGTTTAGTTGACGTGCTTCGTCCAACATGTACATGGGTTGCAGCTACATAAATGTGAACAAATGTGATTGATTGTGTCTGGGCTAAAGCAGATAAGAGGCAAGAAATGTCATAGTGACATTTTTGTGTTATTAAGCAGATGATGAATTAAACCATGTTAAAGAAAGATGACACTTGGTGGACTACTTTTTAATGTTTGCCTTAGGAAAAGCACACTCTTGATATGGGAGACTTGGGACAACATGGTAGCTTCGAGGAGGAAAACTCAAGTACACAGGAATGCAAAGAATTACTCCCAGTAAGGCTGTTCCACAGAAATACTGAAGCTGTGGGTGTATTTAGAGAAGAAAATTATTTCCTGTGAACTGAATCTGAAGTATATGAGATGTCTACTTTATCTAAAAGCGACTGTTTCATTAGAGGCGTATTGGTGCTAGCTCTGTTAAACATTTCCTTAATCAGCCTTTTGGGAAATTTGCTGTCTCCAAGCTTGCTTATATTCAGCAAGTTGCTGAAGTCTGTAGTTGCATTTCAGAAGTCGGGTAATTTGCTGCTTTCATGACAGCCTAGTTGCTGAGCAAATGGTTTACAGTGATTTATGGGTAGGAGTAGAGGAACTGGCTTGAGCAGGAGGGCTACAAAATGGTCAATCTGTTTTCAGAACCTCACATCTGAAACAATGATAGATGGACAATATTGTTAAAACTGTGAATGGTAAAGCTCTTTTGCACAGTACCAGGTTAGCTATGTTAAATCCCATGATATTGGATTGAGGATAATTCAGAAGTCATTCTGGAGACTGGGGAGGGAGACTGGGAGTTGTGAGAGTTGCATAGACAGTATATTACTAGCAAAGCTTGAAATCTATTTGTGTGGGTTGACCGTGGCCAGTAACTAAGCACCCACCAGCTGCTCGCTCACCTATCCCCCTGCAGTGGGATGGAGGAGACAATTGGAAGAACAAAAGTGAGAAGAACTCATGGGTTGTAATAAAGACCATTTAGTAAGAGAAGGAAGGAAGGAAGGCAGGAAGGAAGGAAGGAAGGAAGGAATCTCCCACCAGTAGACTGATGCCCAGCCAGGCCCCTAGCAATGGCTACATTGGAAGAACAAACCCACGAGGTTTACTGCTGAGCACGACATTATATGGCAGGGAATATCCCTTTGGTTAGTTTTGGTCAACTGTCACAGCTCTGTCATGTCCAAACATCTTTCCCAGCCCCAGCCTGCTTGCTGAGGGTGCAGAGTGAAAAACCGAAAAGGTCCTGATGCTGCGCGATCACTGTTCAGTGACACTGAAGCACTGGTATGCTGTCAACACTGTTTTAGTCACAGGTACAAGCACAGCACCCTACTGGCTGCTATGAAGCATCCCAACCAGAGCCAGTACAATCTTCTGCAGTATCAACAGAATAAAAATACATTAAAATAACTTTTTGAACATGTACCAGTGTAATTTAAGCTATTAAGAAGATGGCATTTGAGTATGGAAAGAACCATGTCCAGACTGTACTCGGCAAAACAAGATACAATCTTTGCTTCCTGAGAATACTGATTCCATTCCAGTCCATTGTGGATGAACAATACAGGTGCTATATTTCTGTATAATAATTGTGGACTTGGAGAATAGCATAAAATATTTGTTGTCTGGTATGACAGATCTTACTTGTTTTCCTCCTTATTTCTCAATTTAGTGAAGCTGATCAAATTTTTTATTTACTGTATTGTCTTTTTTGAATTAATAGTCTGAAAGTTAAGATGTTAGTGCCCTGTAGAAGAAAAACATGTAATATATGTGTATATATCAGACATTATGGCACATGTATTTTTTGTAAAGAAGTACACTCAAATTATATACAAGTATTTTCCAAATGCATGTATTAAAGCAGTGACATATCTGCATGTAGTATGCTTGATTAGTACAATTGAAGGATGTAAAAACATGTGATAAAATATGACACAAATCACATGCTAGACATGGTATCCCTATGGATTAATCTGGATTAATTTTTTTTCCAGTGCTGTATGTTGGCACTATGGCAAGAGTTCATCTAGGCAGAGGTCTTACTTGGAAGTGATGAGACTGGAAGTGTGTACTGGAACAGGTTGCCCAGAGAGGTTGTGGGTGCCCTATCGCTGGAAGTGTTCAAGGCCGGGTTGGATGGGGCTTTGGGCAACATGGTCTAGTGGAGGGTGTTCCTGCCCGCGGCAAGGGGGGTTGGAACTATGTGGTCTTTAAGGTCCCTTCCAACCCAAACCATTCTATGACTCTATGATTCTATGTGTCTGTTGTGATGTCAAACATGTATTAGTGCTGAGCTGCTGTTCAAAAGTGCTGGAGAGTTAACTGGGTCACAAACTAGCATTATCTTCTCACAGTATGTGTGTAAGTAGCTTCTGGCTCTCCACACTTGATATTATGGTCAAACTCAGAATCATCTTCAGTTTGTCAGAGTACCTCTTCAGTATTTTCACTCGTTTCATGTGATGAATAGGAGGTCACACAGATTTTTTTTTTTTGCCAACACTTGTGATGTTTCAGATGAAAAGAAAGAGGCAACAAATAAAACCTTTAGGCCATACCTTTATGTGTCATCTCATTGTGGAAATTTGAGTAAAACAGTGGCTTATAAAGTTTGTCTGTTAAGGAAAACATGAAGTCAGTTAATTTAAATATATCTGTGAAATGCAGCATTGTAATATTCCACTGTGCTTTACCAGTAACACTTCTGTGTGTATGCATCAGCCACCACAACTAAGTTGGAAAGTAGGACTTTGTGCTTAATGTGTATTTTTTATTTAGTTATTTTGGGCAAATTGTTGCTCTGTATTTTAATCTATAATAAGTGGTTGACTGTCATCTCATCACCTTCATCTAATATGGGTTTAAATAATTGGAAATTTACAGTTTCAATAAGTTCAATATTTCAACTCTCAGACATTTACACAGCAGCTTGCAACTTAAACTCAGGCATAGTGTGAATAAAAGTTAAAATTCCACAAGCCTTTTTCTAAATGATGCACTTCTAAAAATTTTAGGTTACCCAAGTAACTATAATAAAGATAATTTGGGGTGAATGCTTAGCTGCCTGGATTTGCTAAATAGCTTACAGTAATTGTAAATGGAAATGGGTTTGTGTCTTGCTTCTCTGAATAATGAAAAGCTATCTCCAGGAGTTGTCATAGCAGCTGTGTTTCTGATCTAAATAGCATTGTACTAGTGTGCGTACAAGTCTTGTCATTGACTAGCATTCTCATGAATGGACTGCTTATGTAGTCATGTTCCCACTTGAACTTCATTGAAAGAATTAGTATAGCAATACTTTAACATTTGGGGTGGTTTTTTTACTAATTATTTAAATAGATTTATCCTAGATATGAAAGATGGATTTTTTCCTGTGGTTTTTTTTTTTAACCCATTCATTGCCTCCAGCCTGCTATTTAGAGTTTGATTTTGAAGAAAATGAGTAATTTTTCTAATCACTTTTGCCTTGTAGGTTAATCTCAGAGCCACCGATGTGAAGCTAATGCGCCAGCTACTCATCATCAATGAAAGTATTGAATCAATCAAGTGGATGATTGAAGAGAAGGCCATTGCCAGCAGAGGTAGCAGTTTGAGTGGCAGCCTGTGCAGCTTGCTGGAAAGTCAGGAGACATCCCTCCACGGCAGCTGTAACAGTTTACAAGACTGTAGTGATGGACTGGATGGAATATCAGTGGGGAGTTATTTGGACACCTTAGCAGATGATGTCCCTGGTCACCAAAGCCCTTCAGATATGGACCAGTTCAGTGATTCTTCTATTATGGAGGATTCACAGCCTCTGCATAAGCATCCCAAAATTGATTCTGATGAGTACTACTGTTTTGGTTAATAAAAAACAAATTCCAGCGGGACACAACTGCACTTGTACTTATCCTCTTTCTTTGCTGCTATTTTATTTCATGTGCAACCCCCTCCAAACTTCTCTTGGAAGGAAAACATAATATGATACTTTGATTCCACTTCATAACTTTTCTGTTGCTTTTAATACATTTTCTCCTTGATGGGTTCGGCTTTCCTCCTCCTTACCTCTTCTTTTTTCATAATTTATTGTCGCAATTCTTCTTTTTTTGTTTTTATTTTTTACAGCTGTATTTACACATCTTTAAAAGTGGTGAAGGAAAAGCTTTATCTTTAAAATGAGACATCAGGGAATGAAAACAACAATTTTGTATTTGTTGGCAATAAAATATCTTCTGATAAATATATATTGTGGTAAATTTTCTTGACTACCAAGTTTGGCCTTTCCAAAGACATTCTTGAGCCTTAAATCTGAATCTTGAAAATACTTTTACCAAATAATTTTCGTTTTGTAAGCAATGGTATTTGATTCTGTTAAGCTGTCTTCACTTGGAATATAAAATATCCTAAACTTTTCTGTGTGGGCTTTCTTTCTTCTTGAACGTTCTCATCCTTCTTGTCTAATTATAGTTTTAAATTCTGGACTTCATTGGTGTCTTGCAGTGATGCATTCCAATACTGGAAGCTCTGCATAAGAGTATATTTCATTTTTGTACTTCATACCTTTCATTTTCATTGAACCTGCTGTTTTATAGGCACAGTCTAACTCTATAAAAAATATCCCACATTTAAAATATCCAATTCTAATAGTTTGGTTATTGAACTAAAATTCTTCAGCAGAGTTATTTTAAACATGTAACTCAAAGTCTTGCCAATTTTTACTTTGAAATTTTGAGGGATTTAGAGGGCACTGGTGAAACATTTTACAGGAGGCAACATGCTAGAAGGCATGTCCTGTTTTGCTTTTGTATGCACACCCTCATCCTTGACAAGTTTACTTTGTTTTTACCAAATATTATTACTAAGATAAAGTGTTGCCCTGCTGTCTTTTGTTTCCTGTTTTACAAATAAGAGTTTGCTTTAACCTTTTGTGCTTACTGGTACAGTTGAGAGCTACAGCTAGTCATTTGTATTGGAAGCATCTAAGAAGGAAAACAGGAACAAACTGCTGTGTGGAAAGTCTCTGGCTTTTGCTTTTGGCCATGCTTTTGTGCAGAAAATGAGGGGGCAGATTATTCTTCTAATTGCTTCAGAATCATAAAGAAACAAGATTTTATCCTTCTACAGTAAAGAAAAAATAAGAATAAAGGAAATAGAATTGAACTGGACACTTTAACAGATTAATGAGTGTGTATTTCCAGCTTACAGATAGTGAAAAAGATGTTGATACTTAGACATCATCTAAAAGTGTCCTATCTTGCCATGTCTGTATTCCTAATGCCAGTAAAACATGAAATTCTCTCACTGAAGAAACTAATGGTTGCCAAGTATAATGCAGGCTCCCTATATAAAATGTCTTTTACTTATTGTGAAGGAATGAAGTTAGTATATGCAGCAGTCGACGTATGTTGGTTTGGTTCATTTTGAGATAAAGTAATAGTCTAATAAGGTTCTGTTCTTCCAAGCCATGTTTCCATGAACCTGTCTTGCCCAGCCTCGATCGACGTTAAATGTGGAGAAAAGGTAAAAACTGAAGAAATTGAAAGTGGCAATCTGTGTTTTCTGGTTAGCTCCATTACTTCTCATACAGTAGATGTCTGTCTCCCTCAAAATTAAAAAACAATATGTATATTTTGCTTTGGACATCATGATTTATTCAGATAGAATGAGAGTGAAGATATGTGTGGTTACCAAGAATGAAACTTCTCAGTTCAACTTCTGAGAGCAACCAGGGTATTGCAGATAGCTTGAAGGAAAGCAGAGACAACCCTTCAAATGTCAGTGCTCTGCTGACTTAACATTTTTAGGTTTTTTAATTCCTTCCCCAGCTTATGACTGCTGGACATAGTTTGAAAAAAAAGTTTAAAGAAAAAAATCTTGGAAAAACGTATTTCTCAGTGTACCATTAAATAGAACATCAATTATGAATTCAAAATGCATTTTATTACTTTAAATTATTTGGATCTAGGGAACAGAACTAACTCCCTGGTGTAAAACTGTGATTCTCTTGAAAGTCTTTCTACCTTTATTGCTTGGCATGGAAGTTAACCATCAGGATGTATACTCCCTCTGCATGTAATGAATGTGCAATCTACACAGCCTTTTCTTCTCCAACTCAGATCTTAGGCAGTAGGCCAAGATGCACATAAAATTTTTCTACTATGAAGGAAATTCAAAAATATTCTTAACATACCTTCTTAAATATCCCCTAGAGTTATGCTGAAATTACTTCAGGGAAAATACAGGCTGTAGCTGTCACCCACCCACTCACAGCTGTAATACTGGATAAAGAATAGTTACATCAGCGATAGATTTATCATATTATGATTAAAAAGTTCATTTAAATGAGAATCAAAACTGGCAGGAAAAAAAACTTTTACTAAAAGTGGTGAAATAAAAACTGTATGTGATCAGATTTTATTCCTGTTTGTCTCTTGACTGGAAGTGTAGAAAGAGTACAAATGACAAAACAGAGATGCCAGGAGACTGTTAGAAAGAAATAAGAATTTCCAGGTGTTGTGTTTCTCATATCCAGGAACACAAACAACTTGGTTTTTATTTTTGAAGCATAAAAACTTCAAAGATTTAGGTTTGACTTATATTTCATTGGTTGCATTAATAGAACTTCATAGCCAAAGGGTAATAGTTTACTCTGACTTCCTGCTTAAGACAGACCATGAAATTTGATTATCTATCTCCTAAAATGAATCCAATAACTTAAAATTGAACTACAGCTATTTTTGCTTTTAAACAGTTTATATATTTCTTCCAGCTTCCTCTTGACTTGGTCAACCTTGGTCTTGCAAAAATCTTTGGTAAAAATGGATCTGGATGCTCTCTTCTAGCATTTTGCAGAGCTGGGTATTTTTTTCCCCTTGGGTTTCCTTGTAAGTTTTTTTCTGATTTACAGAAGTAAAACACAATATTCATGGTATAAGGCAGAGTATCTGAAAGCACTTTACAAAGCCATGTCTGTTTCAAATGTATAAAAGCAACAATTAAAAAAAAAAAATCATTTATTCTCTGTTATTTTCTGTCATCTTGGCTCTTCTGTCACTTAGGTTACTTCCAGGCATGACAAACAATTTCAAGACTGTTTGTGAAATCACAGACAATAAGCAGCACCCAGTCCATTCTTATTTCCACAGTGCTGAAGTTTTGTCTTCGAAAGACATTCCACTATGTTAGCTGTGTAATTCAGAGACAATAAGAGACAGTCAAAAAAGAGATTCAGTATGTTTTCTGGTTTCCTGCTAAAAATAGGAACCAGCTAGTAAATGGATGTGCTCTGGTTTACAAACAAACTGTTGGAAAAGAAAAAATAGCTCAAACTTTCACATCTCAAAACTGTGGTGCTTTAAAGATTCTGTCAAGACAGTCTAGTTGTGAAGTTTTGTTGCACTTTCAAAAGAGCAATTAAAATTCTTTGAAATCTGTCTGCCGGTTGCTGGGTCTAGTATTGATCTCAAGGTTGCATGACTGTGTCTCCGCAAATGCTATGAGAGGATGAAGAACCAAGCAGGACCTCTTGGATCCATCAGTAGGCCAGAAACTTACTAGGACACTGAAGACAGAACAGCAGTGCTGCCTTTGGAAGGTGCACTACCTGTGAATTGAAACAGGATGATAAAAAAAGACAGAAATCTGATGTATCTTGTTAAAATGAACCCTGACTTTTGAAGGGAGTGGTAAAATGGTGGAAGTACTGTCAAAATGTTGTAAGCTTTGAAGTTTAAAAAATCTTTCTCCTTTGAAAAAAGAGAACTGGTTAGTCAAGGTGGGAGAAGTGCAGTCTGAAATGATGTCTGGTTACACCATGTAGCTGCATCTCATATAACCCTATATAATCCACTGAGAAACTGTGGGGGTTTTGTTCAGTAATCTTAAGCAGTTACTAAGCTGTTTAAAGAGCCTGTGCTAGTATTTTTCATGTTGCCAACACTTCTTCTGAACCAAGCCTAAAAGATGTGTCTTTGATATAAAGAATTAACATACACCCAATAACATGAGATCAGTAGAAAACATCCATCACCTTACAGCAAAGGAGGCTTTGTTTCACTTTAAACGTGCTCTGTTAACAGCAAGTTTGTCTTTCTCAGAAAAGCTATGAATTTACTATAGAAACAGCATAAGAGCATCCTACCCTGAAACAAATAGAAGTTCTCCCTTACATACATTAAAAAGAGATTAATGCTGACCTTTCCATTGGTTAGAGATTAAATTTCCCAAGTAAGTGCATCTAGAGTAAAAATAAAACAATTTCTTTTTTCTTCCCCCATGGAATTTTCTATGCTATGCCATACCACTAATAAGATAAACAATCTTCATGAAGTCTTTTTAAAAGCGTGCTCTTCCAGCAAACATGTCTGGTCTTCAGGACTGATATTTCCCTGTGGTCTTGCTTGGTTTTGTTGGCTCAGTCCCGAAAGAAACATGTTTGGAAAGATTTGTCTTTTAGTTACTGTTAGGGGACCACATGATACAAATGTCAGAATAAATATTGGTAATACAGGTTATCTTTTTTTTTTTTTTTTTTTTCCCCCAAAACTGGCTGCAGAAACTATGTTGGTATTCCTGAAAAATTTATTATTTCCCCCCTCTCCCCATTTTTACTGACATCCATATGGAGAGAAAGCAGCATATTGAGCCTAAAGGTATGAAATCATGCTTTTACCTGCAGACCATAAAGCACACTTACCCTCAGTGCAAACTTACCAGCATTGCTGGGTCCAAAATTTTATAGCTAACAGCTATAATATTATAATATATTAAAACCTTTTCAAATAATCACTATATTTATCATCTTCTGGAAATCTGTGAGACCACTGAAACCTTTTTAATTTAGAAAGGATACTGCTTTGATTTTGTCAAGGAAAAAGTTACTGTTAGAATAGTGTAAATTTTGGTCTATGAATGACAAACTCAAAGGACAAAGTACACCATAAAATTAAAAATCTTTTGTGTTAGGTGTATCTTGTAGTAGCCCGTGTTTCACTCCAATGTTGTTGGAGACAGTGTTTGTCTTCAATGTTTGTTATACCACTTGACAATAAGAAACAGTTTACTTTTTCTCAAATGGCATTATGTGAGGTTTTGTCACAACTGTTCAAAGTTGTTGTAAGAGCAAACAGTTGTGGTCCCTCATTTAAAAGAATGCACTAAGATCCTGAGCTAAAAAAAAAAAGATTTTAAGCTTGAGAAATTTTAATTGTAAACTAGCTATTGTTGAGTAATATGGCTGTCACTACTAATTTCATTTTAAAGAAAAAAAATCTCATTTTTGGTTCTCAAGTTCTTTTTATTTGCATTCCAAGTCAAATTCCAAGAACCAACACTATAGAAACAGAGAACAACAAATGTTATATGTCAGAGTATTTGTAGAAAATTACTTGGTTAATTCTTTGTTCAAGTTACACTGTCAGAAATGTTCCCATCATCTTACCGGATGAGTTTCTAAACAATAGTGGATGCCTTATCAGGCATATCAGAATTAAGCAATACAGCATAAAGTAGTACTTCCAATAAAGTGATTGTGCTGCCTTTTTAGGGGGGGGGGGGGGGGGGGGGGGGGGGATGTCTAGAAAGGGAAGGAAGAGAGACAATAACTGACCAGTTATCGATGCACTCAGTCCTGTGTGCATCCAAATGATAATGAATCTCAATATGTTAAGGGCAGATGTGACCCTATGACCAAGCTTGCAGGAAGCAGCCTGAATGTTTTACACATAGAATACAAATGTGAATGCCTTCTCTTCATTTTCCATTGCAAAACATTTTCTGAACTCTAGCTAAAAGTGTTTGTTAAATTAAGTAAAAAAAAAAAAAAAAATATTTTTTTTAAAAAAAGAGCATTTGGTAGTCTGGCTTCCTAGATTGCTTGTTCTAGCCCTAAGACACACTTATTTCCAGAGGGCTGCTTAAATGTTTGAAGACAAAGTGCTACAGTTGTCTTAAAGTAGTACATTAATATAAAAAACTATTTAAGAGGAGTAATTGGTATTTATTTTTCCCCTATCCATTTTTTGAGAGCCATTTCTTACTCATAGCTGGTACCGTGTTTTGTTTTTTTTTTTTTTCTAAAAGGCAGGGGTTTTTTCCTGTGAACGTGAGAGGACTCTCCCAATATTTATATATTTTGCAATCAAATTCCTTAGACAAAGTTATTAGCTGCCCAGTTGATATCACAAATGATCAAATTAGAGAGAATCTATTCAGCTTCTGTGCATCTCTGAGACTGTAATTGTTCAGAAGACCATTCTTTCCCTCTGGAATACAGTGTCCTTTGTTTGCTGACAACTGGCTGTCACACAGTTTGCACGGTCAAGCAATCCTAAAAATATTTTGATGATGGGGGAGGAGAAGAGTAATTAAAATGCTCCCCGCTTTTTGCACAGAGAGGCTGTGTTTGGAACAGTGACATAATCCTTAGGACAAATATGGCTTTCATTGTGCCACCCTACCTCCCTGTTGCCTGAAGTAATGTAAATATTTACTTCAGTCCATGAAGCTACCCAAAGTCATTGCTGGGTCACTTTCTTTCTGGTATTCAACATGCTGATATCAGCACAGAGATTTCCAAAATGAATCATAGTGCAGTATGGGAAGCTACCAACTTGTTTTAAACTTCACATAGAACAGATTGCTTCTTCAGAACACCATCATCAGGAAAGGTAGAGTTGAGAAAGGCTTTTAGATAATAATTGCATTTTTTAAAAAATTAATGTAAGCCTAGGGATTTCATTCCACTTGTCATACTGTAGCTTAAATTACTTTGGCAGCTGAAGAAGGCTGAAGGGTAAGTTTCAAGTTGTAACAGGAAAACGGTGATTTATTGATGACCCTTTATGCAGAGGCATAAGTAAAAGACAAAGATACCACCAAAAATGTTATGAAAATATTATCATAGTACTTTTTCCTCTGAAATTAATTAAAATTCAGAATATACCCTTGGATGTGCTGAAGGACAATTTTTTATTACATTTATTTATTTATTTATTTATTGAGACAGAGAGAACATAAGATCTCCAGGGAGTGTAGTTTCTTAGTGAACTGGGACACACAGATGAGGCAGTGAGTGAATATGGAGGGAATAATTTGAATAAACAGAGTAAGCCACTGATCTTAGTGAAGTATGCAGTAGCGATGGTCCTGGAAGCCAATTAAAATCTGAATGGATTTCCAGAGGTGAGCCTTACAAAGGACAGGGAATTTGATACAGTATTGGTGGAGACTTCCTTCTGGGTAAAGGTTTGGTGGCCGTAGGGTTTGGGGTTTAGGTTGGGGTTTTTTGGTTCTTTTATTGGTTTTGTTTGTTTGGGTTTTTTTTCCCTTACTGAATGGTAAGGTAAAAACCTTACATTGCTGCCAATATATAGTTTAGGAAATCAAATATCTTCCCTTTTTCTGTCTGTATTTTCAAGTGCTTGGCTATCAGAACTAATAAGAGGAGCTCCTCAAAATGTTTCAGATTAGAAAGGCATTCACTGAATAATGCTAATTTGTAACACCATGACTGGAGCTGGACTTTCTGCTCAAGTGCTGACATTTCTGTACCTTCAAAGAAGCATACATGAAATAATTTAATATATATTTGAATTTCCTCAGTAGAAAATCAAATTGAAGCAGATTTATGGATGAATTCATTCTTGTACCAAGGTTTCCTTACATTTCTGCACAATGTGAATTCTTTATTTTTTGTAGCTCTCTTTTCCATAATACAATAAATACATAATACAATAAATTATAGAGCTATTTTCCTCTTCCCTTTGTCATTTGGGCCAACAAAATTCTAGCAAGACTGTTAAGCTCTTTTATTTCATAAAGATCTAAGAATAATTTAGAGAGACAGAGAAATTTACTGTGTTTTTTGTCAAGGAGCTCAAAAGTTGTGTAGTACTTACAAAGCATTATCCATGTCATCAGATCCTTTACCATGGCGATTAAGACAATATACAAGTTTAGTTTACTCCATATTTCTAATCTTGATATTATGACAGGCATATTTACAGCCTGAATTGCCAGTTTTGCTATGTCATGAGGCTGATGAACCATTGACAATGTAAACATGGTATATTGTCAGGGTTTAAGGCTAAGTGGCATATGATCTAGCCTGGGAAACACTTTCGGTGAGACATCCTAAGAACAGCTGATTTGTGCTACCAATCCCAAGTTGATTCTTATGCTTTTATACAGATGAATATTAGTCAGATAGGACCTGGGGTGGTATCTGGAATGTACAGTACACGGAAGACTGTACCATTGCAGTCTGTCATGAACAATGTGCAATTCATTCAATTTATTAATGCTCTGTTTCCCCTTCAGGCAAATCATTTCACCAGTGTGTGATAATAAAGGGCTTCAGTCAGACACTTTTGACAAACTTGACATGTTATTGGACAGAAGCCATCTTCTCAGATATAAACTCACGGCTTGCTTTACTGGGTTTTCTCACAACCAGGCCTGGAAAAGGAACACACATTTCCATCAGTGCCAGCCTGTTTGATGCAAAACTTCAGAGGCTGTTGGCATGCATATGATACTGAAGAGAACTGTTAGTGAGAAAGATTAGGAGTTGGAGAGAGGGGAAAAAGGATTATAGCACAGCCAATGACAAAGGACGCTGGTGCCCTGCAGGTTCCAGATGGTGATTGAGAACCAAGAGCACAAAGCAGGATCAGTTATGAAAACCAAGAACCAGCAAAATAATTGCATCTCATTTGTCCAGTCTATCTTCTTTCCACCACTGCAGATCTCATGTCTATGTGCACTTGTAGGGCAATCACAAGCCATCATTCCTTTTCACTGGCTATTTCTACACATATAGGGGATAATTTCATGAATCCCTTAAAATGCTACAGCTTATGTGCCTTTTCTATCTCTTGTCCCAAACAATTTTCCTTTTTCACCTTGGGAAGGGCTTGGAAGAAATCCTAACACGAACCTTTTAACAGTCAGGGAAGGAATCGTGGCAGAGACGGAACTGGTCACTATTGAACCCACCTTCCCGTCTCAGAACTGCACTGTAGGCTTTGCCAGCTGCTGCTATGTGTTGACCAGTACAGTAAACAACACTTTATTAGACAAAACGTAGTCATGAGGGGAAAAGCTAATAGGTTTGATAATTCCTTAATTCAGTGACAGTCTATATTCTGTTTATGTTTCAGCAGCTTATAGGTACTCAATATAAAATAGGGCCTTATTGTGTCAAAATATCACAATAAGAAAGACTAGGCTTTGCCATGAATGAATTAAAAACAAAACAAAACAAAACAAAAAATCTACATTTTTGAAATGGACCAATACAGTACAAAGGTTTTTCACTTTTCCGTGATAATGACAGAAATTTAAAGTATAGTTTGGAATAAAGCCCAGAGTACCTGAAGTCACATAACTTTACCAAGGACTACCTTTTCCTATTGACAAAATACTGTTCCCTGCTGTAGGTATCTCATTTTCTAACATGGCTTATGACTTTCATCCTCTAAGGAAAAAAAAAGCTATTTACTGTGTAAATCCTCCTGTTTTGTATGTATTTTATCCTGTACATGTAGAACTAATTTTTTTTTCCAGATGAACAGGTCACAGTAATTTCTTGAGTAGTTAGCCTCATTTTGGAAACTTGTCAGGTTTTTTTTCTGTGTACAGGCTCATTGTCCTTTGGTGTTTAAAATTACTTTAAATGAACAGCTCATCTATTTTTTTTTTTTTTTTTTTTTTTTTTGAGCATCTTGTTTTCATAAAGCTAAAGCATGGACATTGTTTTCTGTCTTTTGTTGCTCTATCTGAAGTTAAATAAGAATAATAGTACCATCTTCCCTTTCAGCTTCACTTTCTTTTCAGCTGAGAATGCTGATCATTGACAGTGATAGGGGACTTCCTTTCAAACTTCTGGAATAGTGTTATTGGGATATTTTGGCCTTTTTGAAAAATAACATGAATAACATTTTGCAAATCTTGCAAATCAATCAGTACTTGTTCTTTAATTTCATTTTAGAAGTACTTCCCAGGAGGAGGATTTGCTACAGTAATAAGCTCACTCATTAAGATTCAAATATGAGAAAATCAAGTCCAGAAAAATATTGGCTCTCTTGACACACAAGGCAAAGTGGAAAGAGGTTACTCTATGCCCCAGCATAATCTTCTTAAAGAACAAGGCAAAGGACTATTTTATCTCTTTTTACCTACTTGCCCCTAGCTATCCTGGCACTTCAATGGGGTGCAGAAGTGTACCTTTTCATGGGAAAGCTCTGACAGACTTTCCAAACAAACATTACAAATCTGTTTCATAGCCAGTCTCTGGCAAATTAGTTTCCTACTACCGTTCTGCAAGCCTAGGCGTCCATTTCAGAAAGATACTTTAAGTATGTGGTTAACTTCAAGTAAGTGAGTAATCTCATTGACTTCAATGGGACTATTCATGTCCTTAAATGTCTGGCTGAATCAGGAACTAAATCTTCCTGGTTATCCTTTCAGCCTGCACAGAGCCAACACAGTGCAGACACTGAATCTTTCCAAATGAAACTTTGCCAAACCATCTTCACTTGGTATCCACAGTTCATTGTTTTCACTGCCTCTGCAATACTTCTGTAATCATCACATTGCTGGAAGATAGTTCAACTTTCCGGTTTTTCCTTCTTAATCTTTACAGAGATAATCATGTAGCAATATTCTCTGATAATGCTGTCATTGAAATTGTGACCATACCAGAGTTCAGTCAAAAACTTTTTTTTAGGGGCTTTATTAGTCAGAGCATGAATTAGGAGGGTTTTTTTAAAAGTCAGTATTTGTTTTAAGAGGTGTGATAATCTAGGCCAACTTTTCAGTCAGTCTTTCAAAAAAAAAAAAAAAGGAAAATATGCATCGGGCCAGGAGCAGGGGAAAATGCTAATCATTCAGCCATAGCTAAATCAGTACTACTTTGTCATGGCACCTGCTTAAGATGTTTAAAATTTCTAATTTCTTTGTAAGCTTGCCAGATATCTGCAAATTAGCCCATGGGAAAAAAATAAAAAAAAAATCAATGGCTTGCTGTATTTTTTTAAACGGTAAGGGAAGCTGTTTCATCATACTGAATAAAGACCACGCTTCTCAGTTCTTTCACTGAAGAGCAGTCCTACACATTGCTGATACGTACTCCTGTGAATTATGTGCTGTAGTGTTGTGCCTGAAGACATTACATATGTTATTAAAATCCAGAAAAGTAAGAGCAGAAGAAGGAAGGATAAATCTATTCATATTTCTTTAACTACTCTGTATGGATATTGTTGCGAGGTCCCTATTTTATTTTTACTAATATCCTCATTCCATGAACTAACCGGTAGTGATTCAGGTTGGACTGTAGACAAAAGTGGTTTTTTGCTCATGCTTTTCTTACCGCTGGAATTCCATTGTTGGAAGCAAAACAAAGCAAGTAACAAAAGCTTTTTCTTTTTTATTCTCTCCTAAGGAGCCGTGGGAGAAAGACCTAAAGAGCCTATGAAGTTGTGAGACTATCACAGATAAAGGGAGAGAAATGCAGCAGAAGATATCCTTCTAGTTAGGGATATACAAGAGAAGCAGTATTGCTGTGGAGGACTATATGTGTCTTGTGATCAAGAAGTTCAGATGTGTTATTGAACTTCTCATATGGTTTCTCTGGAGCTGGGTATGGATTAACAAAAGGAGATTCCTTTTTTCTCCTAAAATGAGAAGAAAAAGTTAAATTGTCCTAGTTATCTTCATGCTTTCTCACAGGCCCCATAAGTAGAAAATAGGTAGACTTGGTACTTCTAAGGATGAGGAAGCAGAAATGTATAGAATTAGCTGGCACTTAAAATGAAAATATGAGAATAAGATCTTAGTGTGAACTACATCCTGAAAAAAATGCTTGAGGACTAACCCCCATTCTGTCAACAGCTACACACTTGCTCAGATTTACTTATCCAAAGAGTACTGGGGACTTTAATAGAATGACTTGTGTGTGACAATAAACCAAAGCTTAGTCCCACATGGTGTGACCAGTGTAACTGATTGTTTTCTATCTGTTATGCTATCTTCTCCTCGCATGTCTAAAAATCATAGACCTGGTAGAGGAAATCAAACCTTAATCTGAAAGCATAAGCACCTAGTTAATGTAACTCCAGAAGGTGTGGTATTCTTGGAGCTGCCAGTCTTCTTACAAAGGAGAAAGGAGACCCAAACTCTCATTTTACAGATAAAATCCATTTCTGTTATGCATTGGTTGTTTTATTTTAAATGGAAAATTATCTTGCAAGGAAAGTTCCAGCTATTTAATCCTCATTTCTTTAATATAATTCACATTTTAATTAAAAAGGTGATTCATGCTTACCAGAATCTACATCTGTTTTGTTTTCAGTGGAAATGCAAGATTGTTTAGAGAACGCTGGTTTGATTCACTGTGAAGCTCAAGGACATTCAGACAAATGGTTGGCTGGATCACATTTAATGGATTATACCAAATAGAATGCAAGAACCAAGAAACATTTATAATAGGCTGTGGAATTAAATAAGTATTGACCAGTGTGTAAGGAATCAATGGCTGTTGAAAAAAGAATGATTACAGTAGATTGCATCCCCGGGGTACAAGCATATAAGCACATGCGAGTGAGCTTTTGAAGCTTTGTTCTGTTTAGGCGCTGGAGCCCAAAAATAGAAAAGAACCTTGGAATTATTATCTGATCTGATTGTTTCTTGCACTGAGAGAGAAGCAGTACAGGGACAGTTATCCTTGTCAAAATATGATAATATCTTTGTGGCTAAAAATATGGGTGGCATAAATTCTTTCAGAATTGTCTAAATGTTTATAAGAGTCTGATCTAGTCTGACAAGAGCTGGAATGTCTGTAATCGCATTAGGAAAAAACATCAATTTATACTCACTTCAGTCTGAAAAGCTATGTAGTAAAATGGCTCCGGGGGATTCCATGCCGATTACACAGGAAAGGCTTCCAGATCATTGTGGAAGAACACAGAAAAATTTGGGGCCAGCATTTCACAGAAGTGTAGGACTAAATCATAAACAGTATCAGCATAGATAGACAAAACACAATTTGCTTGGCCAAAAAAGTGAAAACAGAACTATCATACCCTCTTAAAAAATCTGGCATAGCAGTGTCCTTGACATTATTTTATTGCTTTTTGGAGATATTTCTATGTGTGAGGTTCATATTTATGTTTTCCTTACAGAAAGTATGTAGCCTGGTGCTTTCAGAAAAGTATGCAGCTACAGTCAATTATTTTTCAACGTGAATCTCTTATATGGTTGATCGACTTCCTCTGTCAACAGAAATAGATGAATATTGATGTTCTTTCCAATATTATGAGATACAGTTAAACTGCTTCTAATGAATTCAGTGAGAGTTTACCGTTGACTTGAATAGTTGTCCTAAAATAAAGGTCAACAGCTTAAAATTGTATTATCTAAAACTCGGGAAGTAAATCCACATTTAGGAATGCAAGGAAGTGGTCCAGCTTCCCAAAGCACTGAGCAGCAATGTGGAACTACATGCTCATCACAGTTACACTTTCTATTTAGCAGAAAGTATTGCCAACATCTGAGCAGAAAAGTACCAACATCTTAAATTCTCTGTGTCTGGAAATGTGTAGCAAATGCACAAATGAGGTGCACATAGTGAAGTCCATGAATTCTATAAAGCAGGCCAAAATGCCTGTTCTTTCCAGTTAGCTTGAAGGTTTGAGCTCAATTGTCTTCATTAGAAGTTCTACCGATATGACTCTGGCTACTTATTTAACTCTGGCTAGTCGCATGACTCATACCCAGATCGAAGACCTTTCCACTAAGAAAGATTAATTTTACCAGCCTTAAGTTCCTAGTGGTGAGGCTAAGTTCAGAATGCCCATTAACTTCATATTAATCAATTAACCATGCACATGACTGAACAGCTTCATTAATGATTTAACTCCATCAAATTCAAAATTGACTTGGACTTTATGAGCATCAGTTAAGCTATGGATATGACTTGGATAAATGGATCTGCACAGGAAGTACATACAGCCTAAATGAGTTCTAGTGGCAGATACCTATTTTTGTTTCCTGGCTTGTTTTATAGTTGTCTTTGCTGAGAAATGCCAACTTTGCCACATTAAAGCTATTTATAAATATCTAGTTCAAATTCAGTTAACAGTTTAGGTTGAACTGAAATGATAATTATTTCAGAGATCTCAGGAAAGCTCATTTAGACCTTTTATGAGCATACTCTTTGAAGTTTCCAAGCCAGCCTTACAAAGGGGAACAAAAACCCATCTTCCAAATGAATAAGAAGGAAGTTCTTCCAACATACTTTTTCTTCTTGAAGCCCATTGTATTGGTTTGCGTGGCAAAGTGTTGGTAGTGAGGGGGCTACAGGGGTGGCTTCTGTGAGAAGCAGGTAGAAGCTTCCCCAATGTCCGATAGAGCCAATGCCAGACGGCTCCAAGACAGACCCACCGCTGGCCAAAGCCAAGCCCATCAGTGACAGTGGCAGAACCTCTGGGATAATGTATTTAAGAACTGCAATTGCAGCCAGAGAGAGGAGTGAGAATATGTGAGAGAAATAACTCTGTAGACACCAAGGTCAGTGCAGAAGGAGGGGGAGGAGGTGCTCCAGGTGCCAGAGCAGAGATTCCCCTGCAGCCTGTGCTGAAGACCATGGTGAGGCAGGCTGTCCCCATGGAGGATGATGGGGAGCAGATATCCACCTGCAGCCCATGGAGGTCCCCATGCCAGAGCAGGTGGATGCCTGAAGGAGGCTGTGACCCCGTGGGAAGCCCACACTGGAGCAAGCTCCTGGCAGGACCTGTGGCCCCATGCAGAGAGGAGCTCACGCTGGACCAGGTTTGCTGGCAGGACTTGTGACCCCGTGGGGGACCCACACTGGAGCAGTCTGTTCCTGAAGGTCTGCACCCCATGGAAGGGACCCACACCGGAGCAGTTGGTGAAGAACTGCAGCCCGTGGGAAGGACTCATGTTGGAGAAGTTGGTGGAGGACTGTCTCCTGTGGGAGGGACCCCATGCTGGAGCAGGGGCAGAGTGTGAGGAGTCGTCCCCCTGAGGATGAAGAAGTGGCAGAGACAACATGTGATGAACTGACCACAATCCCCATTCCCCGTCCCCCTGTGCTGCTGAGGGGGAGGAGGGAGAGAAATAGGGAGTGAAGTTGAGCCCGGGAAGAAGGGAGGGGTGGGGGGAGGTGTTTTTAAGATTTGGGTTTAGTTCTTATTATCCTTATTATTTTGATTTGATTGGTAATAAATTAAACTAATTTCCCCAAATTTAGTCTGTTTTGCCCGTGATGGTAATTACTGAATGATCTCCCTGTCCTTATCTCGACCCATGAGCCTTTCATTATATTTTCTCTCCCGCTGAGGAGGGGAGTGATAGAGCAGCTTTTGTGGGAACCTGGCATCCAGCCAGGGTCAACCCCCACACACACCCATTATTCAGCCTACCATTCTGATGTGAAAATCCTGATTTAGATCCATTCTACCCCTGATTTCATTTCCTTTGCCTCTAGATACTTCCCTGTTGAGTGACATGGTTTATAGGTTAAACCAGTCCCCTGGGAACAGACACGTCTGAGTTTCAGTCCTGCTGTCAGTAAGTATGTAAGTATTTTGTACAAAATGGAACATCATCAGAAGAATCTGAAGGACTCATACAGAATACCTCTTCAACTGCTTCTAAGGGCATTCTTCCAGGAAAGAGCTAACCTTTGTCTTATAGAATCATAGATTCATAGAATCATAGAATGGTTTGGGTTGGAAGGGACCTTAAAGACCATCTAGTTCCAACCCCCCTGCCATGGGCAGGAACACCCTCCACTAGACCAGGTTGCCCAAAGCCTCATCCAACCTGGCCTTGAATACTTCCAGGGATGGGGCACCCACAACCTCTCTGGGCAACCTGTTCCAGTGCGTCACCACCCTCACACTAAAGAATTTTTTCCTGATTCCTAATCTAAATCTACACTCTTTCAATTTAAAACTATTGCCCCTCATCCTAAACCTCGTCTTCTCCAAACCAAACTGAAAGGAACGTAAAATTAAAACAATATTTCAAGCTGAATAAAATGTCTAATTTTACTTGAAACAATTTTTTAATTTCTTTTTCAGCTTGACCTCTATACTAACACTTCCATTTTTGAGAGGGATTTGAAGTGAGATGAAAGAGGTCATCTGGAAGACAATACAGGTTTTTTCAAGCATATGGACATTATAAAAGTAGATGTAGAGCCAGATCTTCTATGCATCCTATTTATCTTCTTCCTTGAAGATAACAGTCCTGAAGTGTTTGAAGAATGTAATCACATCCCCTCCTAGAAACTATTTAGCCAAGCCAAGGTATTTTATTTCATTTGAGCTTTCCTCATAAATTAATCCCTACAACCACATGTTTATTTCGGTTGCTTTCTCTGAACTCCCTCCAGCTTGCTGAAATTTTTTGGCACAGAGGTGCTTGTAACAATAAGCAGTGTCTGTGGTGTGGTCTCCTTTATGCTACACAGACTCGAGCTATCTTCTCCCTACTCCACAGCATTGTGCCTCTACATGTACAGCCTGAATTTACACTGGCATTTTTTGTTGCTGTGTTTCTTTGCAAGCTCCCCTATAATTTGCTATCCAGTGTCACCTTGAGGGATTTTGGCTGAATCCCTCTTCTGCGAAATATCTGTGTTTCAGGTTATTTTTCCCCTAGATGCAATAGCCTGCATATTTTCCAGATTGGACTTCATTTTATTTCCTGCCCAAGTTTCTAACCTTCCTAATTTCTCTTCTGGTTTTAGTGTTCTTCTTTTACCATGTTAAATCTTATAATGTGCAAATCTAATTCACATTCCATTTCTCATTCTTTTTAATTCATCAATGAGCAAGTTAATTGAGACAAAATTTAAGATGCATCTCTCTGTTACTGGCTATTTTGCCACTTAAAGTATTCATTTTTTATTAACATTTTTGCATAACCCCTAGCAAAGTCTGAATATGTGTTATCAGACATCTTTTTCTTGCCCAACTTCTTTCCTGTGGAGCTGGTAAAACAAGAATTGAGATTAGTAAAATTACTTTGGAACTTAGAGGCATAACTGTGACAATGCACTCTACCTTGAGAATTTATATGTACATATTATTTTTGCATATGAGAACCTCAGAATTTCAAATTTAATTAACTTGCCATTATTACTGTCCTAATGCAAATGCAGGATTTGGGCACAAAAGACTGAAGCTATGACTAACAGGAAATCTAGGTTTGTCATGCTTGGACCCTAACCACTACATCACATTAATGAACTGGGAGTCCTTGTCATAAGTAGCTCTCATAGAAATTTAAATCATTGCAGAGAATGTATAATGTGATTTCATTAAAATAAAATAATAAAGCAGTTGAAAAAGATGTCCTGGAAAATGCAAGAATGAAGAAGCCTCAATTCCTATTATATTGTTCCCAATGAGGTAAGAACTATGTGTTCATATGTAGAAAGAGCATTAATGTTACAAAAAGGTTTAATTTGCCCATAGGAACATTAATTCCAAGGCTTGCTTCGAAGTACTTACTCTGTAATCACTGTGTTGTTGAAAAAGGAGGCTGGGGCAATGCAAAATCACCACTCTCTGAACTATTCTGAGCAAGCTTCAAAAGGAGTTTAATAACAGTACTTGTAAAGACTTTGTAGATGAATAATAACTGTGGAAAGACTTGTTATTTCTCAAGGAATGAGAGATGGTTGATACAGCTTTACTTGGAATGTGGGAAGGCGTCAGTTTTATTAAGTAGAGGTCTGGATTTCACTTTCTTGCTAATGGAGGACCACTGATGAGATTGGTGTCTATGATCTGAACAGGAAATAATTTTTTATTTGACACTGTGTTACAAATAGGTTGGAGAAACGTGGTCCCAAATGTTTTGGAGGCTTATTTAATCAGCAAAGAACATAACAAATAGTTTTCAACAGGAAATAAAGTGTGATGCTTTAAAGTTAAAGTTTTGAAGTGTGTATTTATTGGATAAGGGGTTTGGGTCGGGGTTTGTTTGTTGGGTTTTTTTGTTTGTTTGTTTGTTTGTTTTTTAAGAACAAAATATAAAGTCTTGGAAACTTAGAACGGTACCTCTAAAAACTGTAGTTTTGAAACCTTTCCTTAACTGGTACTATGATATTTGATCCGAGGTGCCATGGATATTTCCAAAAATCTGTAACATTTCAAAAAAGGACTTCAGGAAAGTAAAGACTTGTTTCCTTGAAAGACATTACTCATAGGCACTTAGATGTTAGTGTGTTATTAGTACATACAGACTACTCACATACATTGTTGAACGTATTGCACACCTCAGTTCTCCCTTATGGGACATCAAATAGCTGTACATTATTTTGTCCTATCAACTCACATGTTCTCTTTTTTCAAGAGATACTTTAGGAATTCCGTTCCCAAGACAGTCCAGAAGCAGAGTTTTGCAAAATCCACCAATCCTGCAAAAGCTTATGGAGGCATAGAATCGTTGCAACAGGTCCCTGGAATCTTGCTTGGTTCCTTTGCCAAACCCCACTGGCTCGGGCTGCAATTGTGGCACATAGCTGGGAACAAGGTGACTTTGTAGTCTACTCCAGAAACCAGGTAAATAAAGCCCTGCTGTTTGTTCCGCAAGAATCCACAGAACCAAAACATTTCAGGTTCAAAAAATTAGTGTTTTCCAACAGAAGTCTTCAAGAGGAAACGTTGGACCAGACCTAATAATAGACAACATTAAAACATAATTTGGTGCATTTGATTCTAAAATGAGACAGGGTAGGGGAAGTTCAATCACCACATAGAAAATCTCGAGAGATGTAGACATTGGTTCAGGAGTTCTGCAGTGAAAGATTCATACCTATTTTTTTCTCTAAATCAGAGCTATATCACTCAATGTAATTTTACTGAATTCTTCACTGGTCTTGAGAAATGTTTTGCGTGCTGTACTGCATGTCATAAATTTTAGACTGTTTACTATAGAATCTAAACATAATGATTCTTTTGTCAAAATGTGTAAGATGCTTTTTCAAATATCCCAGAGCAATGCTCTTTTTCCCAAGGAATTAAATCTGAGTAATTTACAGTGCTGTTGATAGCTCCTAAAGGAAGGTCCCAAAGCTTGAATGCTCATGTAACCAGCTCTGTCCTTAACTTTTTTTCAGATCTCATATTTCCATCTCCAGGGTTTCGATGTGGTGATCCATGTATAAGACTGCATATCTATGAAGCAATATGAGGTAAAACTCAAAAAGCGTTCTTTGTCATATTTCCATCCAGATTTCCTTATTGCTTTTTCTCTTATTGGCCTCAAAAAAGCAGGTGTGCTTGTTTCAGCATTGCTCTAGGTGTGCAGTGAGGCACTACTTCTTGGAGGATGCAACATACGAGTGCATTTAACAAGAGGCTTTTGTCTGATAGGCAGACCAAGGAAGCTCTTAAGTCCCGTACAGCACCACCGTGGAAGAACAGCCCCCACCACCCCACTCCCCTGCCCCGGCTTCCTACCCATGAGACAAGATGGGGTTTGTTTTGTTCTGCTTTCATTTTCAAAGGAAAGGGAAGTGCAAACTGTTTTTCGTGGTGTTTCAACTATGGTAGTGCAGTATGTAAAGTTTCAAGTCCAGCTCTTTGTGCTTCTGGTTCCTGTGTTTCTCTTAACGTGCAGAGAGAAAAGATGTTTGAGGGAACATTTGCACCAGGTATGCTTACTGACACACAGCGTTTTGCTTTTTCCATTTGTTTGAATAGCGACGTGAGGACTGGTTGGTCATTTTTGCTTTCCACTTCAACGGAGTGACCCCACTGCACTCAGTAAGGCTCTGATATGAACACTATCACATCTTCCTTTCTGTGGCTCACATGAGTCTGGAGTTGCAGAAATATTTATAGCCTGCTTGAGAGGAAAGTTCTACAGAGCAACACTGTGGTCCTTTATAGACTTAAGACCTTATTTTTTAATACCTAAAACAGTACTGCAGAATAAGATGATATCTTCACTGTACAGGGAGTCAGACCAAGAATGTTTTTGGCTCACTTCACATATTCTGATTTTAAAAACATACTATACAGTCAGAATAGCATCTATTAAATGGACAAACTCTGTAGAAAAGATAAATGTGGAATTTTCATCCAAAAAAGGCATGCTTTCTTAAAAAGTCCACCTTTTAAAAAAAAAGGTGTCCTTTGATTTAAAAAGAAGCTTGAGAAACACATCTCAAATATGGCCTGAGAACAGAGCAGTCGGAGAATGTTAGGAGGAGCAGGAAAATGCTCTTACCCTTTATAGCATCAGTGAGACCATTACTGTGTTTGACAGACATATTTAAAAGTAATATAGAAAATTGGAAAAGGTCTACTGAGATGGTCTGAAGTTTGAATAATGGACTATATAGTGTAAGATTTAAGTCCCTTCTACTGTGGAAGATTTAAGGTATCAATCCATCAAATAATCCAACAGGAGGTTAGCCCATGACTTGATCTCATTTTCGAAGTATCTACATAGGAGAGATTTATGGATTTTAGCAGAAAAAAAGCATAAAGAGATCAAGAGAAGGAAGCTGGTGGAGGTGAATGCAAACTAAAAATAAAGCACTGTATTAACAGTGGAGTGGTTTCTGTGCCACCTGAAACTATTAAATCAATACAAGCTGTCTTTTCAAAAGATACACTATAATTCAAATAGAAATGGTGGTTTTAGTGCAAAACCACCAGTGTTATGCAGTTGCTCAGAACTTAATTTCTCCTATGTGGACTGGGAAAGTTTCACATTGTACTTCAGAGCTCAGCCTGTTCCACTGCCTGTGTCTAAGATTCTTTACTGTCGGTGTGGGATAACTGAGGAGACAGAATGCCACAGGCCAGAAGTCCTACACATTTTTGCCATGCACAGTGCTGTTTCTGATGTCTATAAGCTAACACTGAATGTATGACATAGACACTAGGTGCTCTGCTTCTTGCATGTTACCTGTTAGGCATATCTTCATTTGAGAAGAGACTGGTTAAATTATATAAAATTATAATAGGTATGAAGACATCACATGGGCTTTGCTCACATGAACTGGAGACAACCTTAAGAATTAGCTCTCAAGTCACTCAAGCTTGTATTCCCCAAAGCAGAGATAACGGAGATGAAATTGTGGAAGAGCTGCTCTGAACTTTGAAAAAACATGATTTATGTATTAGCAGCAGCTTTGTATCCCAAGGTTTGTGTGCTTTCCAAACTGCTACTCATTTTCCCAGCAACGGATAGCTTCTTGTTGTGTCTTAACCTTTTGAAGAGCCTTAGGCTCCTGAGTGGCTTCCAGGAGTATTTATCATCAGTCCTTCCTTCACAATCAAGACATTTCTGATGTTAAACAACCCTTCATTGTTGGTACAAGAATAACTGCTATATTACCTGTTAGAGATTTTCTATTTATCAGTAGAGAGACTACAGATCGTAAAGTATATGTCTTGAGTGTTAGGAAGACTAAGATACTACTGTGTAATATCTTTCTTCAGCTACGGCTGTCGTGGACATTTTGTACAAATACAGATCATTTAAGCAACTAATCTTGATACATCAATTTTGCACATTTTTTTTTTATGTTTCCAGATAGTCTTTTTAAATCACTCAATTAAAAGAGGAATAAAAATGTTCTGAAAGACAACATTCCATGGCCAAGGCATATAAAAAATTAAATCATTATATCTCTTCATTTATAAAGTATTTGTTGTCAAAAATTTTGTGCTCCTAATCTTCTTTTTGTATGTTTATGTTACAATATTTTCTTTGTAACAGTTCGGACTAGAAGACAGTAAAATGTTCCAAACAAGTGAAAATATTGAATTGCTGTTAAAGTGTGTTGGGTTTAAGTCCACAGATAATTTTAATTATCTGGTGGACAGTGAAGGAATGAATAACATATATATAGTGAATGAATACTGTATTTCTATGTGACTGTGGTTTCAGGTGTGCTTGGTGTTGGCTTAGTATTCCACATCAGCAATAAGCATGTTAAGAAGTAATGAACTATAATACTTAATCCCTATTAATTTTTTTTTCCTTATTAATGAATGCTTGCTTGTAAATTGCTTTGATACGTGCAATTGAAGGCACAATTATTCGAGTCAGTAGATCAGATCTTTATCTACCAACAAGAAGAGCATAGCAGAAAGGAAGGACTGCCATATAAGAGTGGTCTCATAAGGCTGCCATCATAGCTGTTTATCAGGGAGAATTAGGAAGACCTTTTCTCCAATTAATAAAGTATAATTATCAAAAGTTGGCATCCTAGTGGCTGGTGAAGGAGCTAAACAGATCAAGTTCATTGCATTCCAAGGTCGTAGCCAGGGTTTTTTCAATCTTATGAAAGTCATGACTTTAAGCAAGGTTACTTTAGACTGGGGAGCAGACATAAAGGTACTTAATGCAGTTCTGTTTCTTATTTCAAGGTTTATCTTTTCTCTCTGTTTCTTTTAATTGGTTTGATGTCACATTTACTTTGCCTTTCTCTCTGTTAAAAAAACCCCAAATTCTTATGCAGAGCAAGAAATAAACAATACAGAAATAATTCCTAATTTTAGCAGCTCCTTTGGCTTCCATAGTGACAAATGTTTCTGTGTCCTGCCAACACCTTGGCAAGGAACAAAACATTTTTGCTGCCAATTTGTTCCAAGTTTAATCAGCATACTTAGGATCAGATAAAGAATTTTTTTTAGAGGACATCTTATGGAAGCCATTCATCTTAACTCAGTGGAGAATCAAAAGTTATGTACTGATGTAAAAGCTTTTCCTTGATAGCTATCTAATAAAGGAGCAAGGGCAAATGCGTTTCTTGTACCATTTATCAGTTATATGTCTACAATGCTTTCTTCAATAATAGCTTTAGAAGAGAAGAAAGGAAGCAGCTATACTCTCATGAACAGTTTCTTCCCTTGTCTATGTTCTACTGGCAGCAATAGGTCTAGATTTTAGATGATCTTTACAAATATGCATAGTGGTTTCATTTTATGCTAGCTCAAAACTAAGAACAAAGCCTCATCTTAATAAATGATCCTGTTACCATTTAATAGTCTGAATTTAGGTCTTCTTTCCCTTCCTTTCCACACTGAAATGGCTCGTGCATGTTAACTCTGTCACGACGAGAATCCCTGGGGAACAAAGTACTGTAGACATCTAGATGAGGTCAACATTACATTCATATCTGTGGTTCAGTTTACTTTATGTTTCTCACCATGCACACCTAGGTAACATGAGGATTTTAAGGTCAACCTTAGACTGAGATAATGCTACATCTCTCATCCCTCCCCACCCCAAAATAAGAAAAATAAATAAATAATGAAAAAAGACCATGCAACTATCCTGAATGCTTTGCACTTTGCAATGAAGACAGAGCCATAAATAAGAGTACTTTTAGGGGACAAGCTCTCCATTTACTGAGAAAATTGACGCCTTCCCTGATGGAACTTAAAGAAAATTACAAATAATTTTGTTCTGAATCTTAGAAACAATATTTGGGTTTTTCAGAATGTACACAATGTGACCCAGTGGCCTGAGAGTTACAAACTCTGTCCTCAAATTGCTCCACTTAACTTCAGTTAAAGAGTTACTAGTCACTTGTAAAACAGGACAAGGCTATTAAAGCATTGTGATTTTCATTAGTGGGGAGTAGTCATACAAATCTTAGGTGTTGGTATAGGATTGGGGATACTGAAATACATAATAAATCATATCTAACCTTATTACTTGCTCCTTGCTCTATTTTTTTTTCTTGCATCCTACTGTTCTGTCATCCTTCCTGTATTTGTGAGTCACTAAGGCTTTTTATTTATGCCATGAATTGGCATAACTCTGGTTAAAAGGACTAGTGTTGGGTCAGATGACATCTAAACACATTTCAGTTTACAGCATCTATGTAATAAAGGCAATTGAGAGTTGATAGATGTTTTACTTGACATTTTTTGGTTTTATCTGGAAATAGCAGAACAAATCTCAAATAACTGTTATTTAAAAATTCACGAAACATTCCACTGGAATGGTTACTGTGTGGTTACCTGCCTCAATGCAAGCTACAGCTGCCCTGAACAGAAATGGGACTGTTACACCCTGAGGAAGAATGCTTAGGAATGTCTAATGGAGAGAATATCAAAGATAGAACATGCTGCTAAGTGAGAGTCCTACCCTCCTTTCCCTCCTTTCCTCTCCTTCTTCTTTCCTCCTTCCTCCACTGCCTCCCGCCCCCCCTCACTCCCTTGTACTAGTTTGCTGTAGCTATTTAAATCACGATGAGAGAGAAACTGCAGAACTTCATGCTTTGAGGTTACTTTATTACAGGTTGAAACAAAATCGTGGATGCCCACCTGTGTGTTAATCTTCACTTCCGAAACTCACACGTGATAACTTGAAGAGCCCAGATTTGTTCTCCACGAGTAGCTGTCAGTAACTATTTTCTCTCTTCTGGTTTACATATCTGTTTGTGTCTATAATTCTCAGGGATTAGCCTAAGCCTAGGGTAGCAAGTAGTTTTAATTAAAAATAGATTCAGTAGACCAATGAACTGTAACACAAAATCCTTGTGAACTGAGAGAGATACCGAACCTGAACAATATAGTTTCCTGTGCAACTTTTAAAGAGGAATGGGTTTACTCTTATCACTGATCTTTGGTTTTAGAGCACATGGAATGTATCTTCATTATATTCTACATTTTCTAATTCATTTGTAAAACTCAGAATGTCTTGATCATCCTCTGGAAGGCTGAGTATTTGAATCCCCATATGTCACCTATCTGTCATCCGTAAAATTGTGTTTATTTGTCCAACCCTGTGAAATGGCAAATAAGATATAGGTTTCTAATGCTGCACAAGAATAGGTCTATTTTATAAGCATAACAACTAAAGGATAATATATTGCTACTTATTCAAAGAATTTTGCACATTAGAAATTCCGGTCATGGTAGATGCTTGAGTCAAAATCCTGAAATACAAAAAATTACGAGACTAACAAGATTATCTAGGTGATAACAACAGCCACAGGTCTCTTCTGCTTCCTACACATATCTGTATGCATCACATTTCATAAGGCAATCATGTAATAACATGATGAAAGACTTTAAAATAAGTAAGAGTTATTCAGCCATCTCAAGGCAAGACAGGGTTGTTTTCCTGTTCACCAAGTTTTCGTCTAACCTTTTTTCTTATCAGTTTCTGCTGCCTGCAGTTTCTTAAATCATGACTTCTGGGTCACTAGACTCAGCAAGTAAATGAGCCAATGGTAGTGTGAAGATGTGGCTTCACAATTGTCCTCTGTAGAATGAATATCTTGACCTATGCTTTAGCAATCCATCTGAGCCAAATGATCAGTGTTTAAGAAAGAAATCATAGACTATGTTTCAGTTGTGATAAAAAAAATCCTGGTTTAGGACAGGGATCTTTCTTGTAAATGTAATTTTAGTCTCCAGAGACATTGCTAGGCTCTTTCTTACTGCAAAAGATGTCTATTTTCTTTTTGTAGCAACACAGGTTTTGTGAATTCAGACTTCAGAGCAGCAAGTTGTATTCCTATCTGATTTTCACTTTGGTAACCAGTGAAGTTTGGTATTTATCGAATGTCACTTCCAGTTTTTCTCCATCTAAAATGGGTAATAGTACGCATGAGGACGATTCTGATGCTTTTCACATAAGAGTCTCTGCCTTTAGCACAGCAGACCCTCTTATGAGTAAGCTGCATTTTCTGCAGGACATCAAGTAATGTAAGTTACTGCAGCTCTGAGGTAGCAGAAATTGGTAGAGTGCTTCCCAGGTTTTCTCTCATCTGGACAGTCACTAGTGATTAGTGAGTATCAGGTCAAGTAAATTTTTTAAATAATTGATCAACAGCATATTCATTTAAAAGTATAGCACACCTTGAACTTGCTGGTAGCATAGCCTTCCCCTGCCGGTTTAGATATTATAAAATTTACTCTGATGAACTAGACGTGCGAATGAAGAACGTGATCATGATTCTGAAAATAATGGGTAGGAGAGCTAGAAGAAAACACACTGACCAAAGCAACTGAAAATTGATTACTGCCCTAACTACTAATGCTATAAACCACTAGTTGTGTTTCAGACATAGTTTAGCTGCTTTTTAGTCATTATCTTATATGCATACTGTGTTTCTTGTCTTTTAATAAATATAATAGTTGTGGAATGCAAATTACCTTTTATCTGTAAGCTCCAGAAAAAAAATCTAGCTTTAAAATTTTCCAGAATTCCATTTGTTTCCTCATTAACCTGTGAAATTCCAGGTGGCATTTGCTCTTGTTGCTGCTAATGTCCCATATCAGCCCACCCAGGAAGCCTCTAGACAAGAATGACTGAAATATTCCCTTTAGAATCAAATATATAATCGGGGCGGGGGGGGGGAAGCTCCTATTAAAACAGTTATTTCTTTCAGAACTCATTGTCATACATATAGAGGTAGATCTGTACATAAAAATGACAAGGTTTTAGTTTCCATATTACAATTCAAACTGAGTCTTTAACCGTCATGAAAATTGTTTAGTATTAATATTAAATTTTTTCAAACTTTTCTGTTTCTCTGGATTTCTTCAGGGTTGGTCACTCTGATTTCAAGAGCCAGTGGCAAAGATGATGGGATTCTCATGTTTGTAGGCTGTCTTAGAAGATGCTGGTGTCATTACACAGGGAATCCAGACAGATTACTGGTGGCACATTAGTACATTGTCACATGGTTGGTACCTTTAATAATATGAAAGAAAGGAAGGTAATTTTTAGACAGGTAGATTAATTTACATGTTTAAAATGGGTTTAGGTATTTGAAGATTCCTACAGGCCCCCAGTAAAAGTTTGAGAAGCATCTTGGTATATATTTCTAAGGAATTTCACTGAAATTAAGGACCACATTAAGATCAAGTTAATCTTGAACACCTTTGTGAAGCTAGGCTGCACATTTTAAAAAATGTTACTTAGATATATTTTTGAGTATTTAAGCACCTGGTAGACATGGCCTTTAATTACTGAGTAATAATTGGATGGACAGTGTAAAGCACCCAAAGTTTCCTTTCATTTTGAAACTACTTTTAAATTTATACACAAAAAAGCCCTCCTCCCAGACATAGCTTTGCACCATGCCTGAGTAGCTTCCCTTTGCAGCCCCATGAAGCCCATCTGCCTACCACTGCACCACAAAGTGTTCCAAAAACAGTGACTTCAAGGAGCTCTCACGTGCACCTCTGGCAAATTTACTTCTCTCTTTTTCTCCCTTGTCAGTGGCTCCACAGCCACACACCATTCCACAAAACATGCGGTAAAGCAAATGATTTCAAAAGGACTGAGCAAGTGTTAGGAAGGTAAATTCTTCACCGAGTCTCTTTAAGGACCCCTTCAAAGCACCACAGTGTTTGGCTGTTTGGAGGTGCACCAGCCTCATGGCTTGACAACGTAACAGGAAAAAAACCTGGTGTCATCAGGATAAATGTGTTGTTTCTTTCTTCATACTCTACCTTTAGATACACTCACAGTTCACTGTGGGAAATTGGAAGTCTGAAAAGTACACGGCCTCGGTACTCTTTTTCCGTTGAATCACATGCACTGAATCTCCTCTCTGTATAAACACTGAAATACCAGAAATGCCACTGCTGAAGAAGCTTATCTATCCTGAGTTTTACAGTGTCTGTCTGACTAGTTTGTCAAAGAGATTTGCAGATAGAAGGAAAACAGAACAATTTTGATGCCAGGTTTCTCAAAAGAGCAATCAAAGCAGTAGGGATGTATGCGAAATAAATCAGACCATAAAAGGTTCCTAACTTTTCCCTTTTCACTTTTTCCCCTTTTCTGTTCCAGTGCTTTGGCACACCTACGTCTCCTGAGCAGATTAAGTTTCAGATTCCCCAGTTTACATGAGACGAAAATCTGAAATTTTCCACATAGAAAGGAGTTTTTGCAGTCTGCAAATGATGTGTATGTGACATAGTTGGTTTCTCCATCACTGTGACTTTGAGAGAAGCCTGAATTTTATGACTACTTGTTATAATGTAGCATTTGCCAGAGGTCTCTAGTTTCCCTAATTATTGAAAATCTGGAACAGAGAGGCAAACTTTCAAGATAGCTCAGAAGCTAGTCTAAATCTGTGAAGGCAATGTCTCCAGTGTCTGAGAAAGGGGAAAGCATTAGGAGGAAGTAACGGAGTAAGCTAGAGAAACTTTCATTTTTGTCACTCAAGGCTGTCTGTCTAAAAAAATTAGCTTAGCCTGTGGTTGGACACAGTGGGGTATTTTGTTATTGCATTGAGCTGAAACCAGAGCCGAGAGTTGTCTGGGGCTCATGAAACAATAAAATACCCTTCGATTTAAGAAACAAGGAAGAAGGAGCTGAAATGCCATGGCTTCAGAGAGCTGGTAAGTGACCGTGATGTTGTGGGAAAGTGTAGGATGGTTTATTCAGACTTGGAGAGTGTGATACAGGAGAGGCACTAGCAACCTAAGCCGGGCAGCTGCCGCGGGTGGCCTGGCTCTCCGTGCTGCAGCAAAGGGCACAATAATCATGCTCTTCTGCCTGACAGCTGGTGAGTGAAAGACTTCAGGGTGAACTCAGGTGAAGACGTGTGGGAAGCATGTAATCCTCTAACAAATACATTAAGTCAGTCCCGTGCATTGTGACCTCATATTTTGTATAGCAGTTTGAAAAGACAATCTTCTTTTGTGTGATTCTAATTTCCACAAGTAATATCCATTAATAAACATTCTTTTATTAATATTCACATGCCAAAATATTTTCTCTAACTCTTTTCTTATGTATTTGTCTATGCTGGGCTTAAGGAATGCAAACACCATTAAGTGAACTTTTAATTATTGTAGATAAAATTATAGCTACATATACAACTCATCTGCATAGCGTTCCCTGTTCAGTGGCACAAAACTAATCACCGACATCAGGATAAAAGTGACTTAAAAAGGGTAAAAATGATGATGTGCCTGAGTCCTGTTTCTACTTTGGGGTGATTAGAATATTCAATTGTCACAGCTGGAAAACTAAAGGCAACAGACAAAGTTTTACATTTATTTTGAAAGAGCTTTTTTCTAACATTGTTTAAAAAAAAAAAAAAAAGGTAAAAAAAAAGTGGGGCATTCATTGAAAGTAGCAGAACCAGAATCTAGGTCGCAGCAATTACTGTGCTGAAAGAGCACTGATGTGGATGAAATGCTTTGCCTCCATGTGAGCCAGTAGTGAAAGGACAAACATAGAAACAAACATCTGGGTAGAGGCAAGGTCTGAATAAGCTAAGTTTCTCCACAATAAACATCTTTGAAGAAATCTTGATTCTTTGTTCACAAAAGCAACTAATTTGAATGCTGCTTAACATAGATGTTTCTCTCCATTTTGTATTATGCATTCTCCTTGTAGAAAGAAACATCGATGTTGGATAAAGGGCTGCAGATCCTGGTGAACCAGAGATTTTTGTGATTAAAAAAAAAAATAATTCTGTGAAAAATTTTCCATTCATCTAGAGTACTTTCTCATCCACAGAACCACCAAGTCCATGCACAGTAAACCCATATTTGCACTCTAGGCTGTCTTGGCCTAATACAAGGATCTTTAGCACTAAAATAAAATCGGTCTTAATACATGATCCTCTTAAGATACCTCTGATTTTATTGTTAAGAATGGATATAAAGAGATTGTGATATAGAGATATTTACAGAATATTTACAGGCTAAAACCACCATCTGTGAGATCAGGCACCACACAGTTAGCAAATGATAATAGATACTGGTTTAATGTATTTCTTTTGGGATACAGCAAGCTATTGTATTCAATTCCTTCAACTGTGGTGATTTCTGCACATGCTCACAAAAACTTTTTTGAGTATTTACCTAAACTTGTGACTACTTGTTCTTTTTTTATGGAATAATTTAGAGCTTTATATGTCAGCAAGTTCATCACATATTAGCTCCTCTTAACATTTTGTCTCATTACAGTTTTCCATGACAATGAATCTGCAAACACTGATGGCCTCCTACAATATATTTGACCTTTCATGTGTTCTGTATTTTGACTTTTGATGCTTTCCAGTTCAGTGTGCATCACCAAAGCTATAAACAGAGCAGACAGGATGTACAGCAGAGCAAATAGCTAAGTGGAATATATAATCAAAACAAGAGATGTTCCTTGAAGGTATCTTGTGTTAAGTACTCTAGGGGCACCAGAATTGGACAGGCTTAATATTTTGCTTCAGTTTCATAAATAGAGGAGCTGAAATTATGCTGTGCACGCACATGCATATCTGCATTACACAGGTGAAGAACAAACCTATGCCAATACACTGTCAGGATTTCAGAACTGTGTTTTATTACTCAGCCATCTTTTTAGCCAGCAAATTGCAGTAGTGTCTGGGAGCCTTTCAGCTCAACAGGACGCATTCCTTTTTTTCCTCAGAGATTTTCTTCTTTAGTAGATGACTACACCATATTTCACAAAACCAGCATACCTTGTTGCAGTACAGCTGTGAAGTGCCTGCAGTTTTCCTCTGTTGGCCGCAGTCCCCAAGGTATCTACATGACACTGGGGAAATTGGCAGGCAGTATGAAATCTGGGAAAAATATTTGTTCTGCTTTAAGAAACTTTAGTGACTTTTGTGAGCTCGGAACTGCCTTATTAACTTGCCCACAAGCTACTGATACATAAATCATTTTAGTTCCTGGCACAGTGGAAAGATCGTAACAGAGTAAGGTCAACCTATCCTTTGTATTTGTGGATTGGTATCCTATATTTGGAGGGAGGAGGAGGATCTGATGCGGCTGAAAACATTCAGACTTTTGGACAATTACCAGTCCCTTGAAAAATATGATGAAAGATGAAGCTAGCTAGGCATCTTGGTGGACATATTTCCTCCATGAGCACCAGCTGTTTATATTAGAATTCATAGAGATTTATGGCTTTAAGTGGACTTCACTAATTGCTCTTACTAACTTTTTACACTGATATTTGCAGCTGTCATTATTAGAGGTACCAAAGTTTAATTTTTCCTGGGGAGTCTATTAAAAAAAGTTTTGTTTTTCTTTCTCAGTTGTTTATGTTTTTAAAAGATGGCTAATGAAATAATCTTCCCTTCTCATCACAGAAATAGACTTTCTGCAATCAGATATTCATCACAATCACTGGTTTCATTGTTTTTACCAAGGCCCTGACTTAATTGAAAAATGTTTTTAATTACATTTTAGAAGTTCTGCTAATAGAGTTTCCAGTCAAATTCATAATGACCTTGAAAATGTTTCTCACATCCAAGAAGAAAAAAATAAGCAGTCAAATACATGAAAGCTAGGAAAATCTTATTACTTTCAACATGAGGGCATTTCATTTTCAAAAAATTAAAAAAATCCCTTGCTAGTACCATTTCTTATGACCGTCAACTTGAAACAAGCCAGAAGGAGTTTGAATTTGTCTATATTCTTATTAAAGCAGCTTTACTCTTTGGATAACACACATGCAAATTTGTATTTTCTCTCTTCTTAAATGCAAAGACATGGAAGACCTAGACAAGTTTCTGTTTTAGAATCCCAGACAGTTAGAATAAAGATATATCTTTAAATTCTGCCCATATGAACATCATTACTATTTAATCTTACCTTTTTTTTTTTTTTCTGGATTACATATGAAAGGCTGATGTATTTCCTAGTGAGACTGCAGAAATTAACACAGCAAACTAAATGAGCTTTTGTTCTAGCCACGCAAACGCAAGGTCGCAACATTACAATTATGAGACACACTCTCCTCTGGTTGCAGTTTATCACTGTCACACACACTTATACGGAGCCAGAGCGTAGCATTACCAGGACATTTGTAAAATTATCATTGATAGCTATCCTTGACAGCCAAAACCAAGTAGAATACAAGGGAAGAGTATCAAAGTTATATAAAGGGAAATTTCGTCAGTGAAAATCTCCTGAATATAAATGAGTTTTTATATAGTTTTGTGGTAGAAAATACTATAAATTAAATTATTTTGTCATTATTTCCTTCATTCTCGTAGGAGAACTGAAGAGTCCCAGACTTGGAAAAAACACTACCGAGACATCAGTGTGATATCAAAATACTTTACCATACTAAAAGACTAAACACAGCACTTTACTGACTGTTAGAAAAACTACTAGGAAAATTACTTAGAAAAATACCTCTATCACAGCCTAAAGGCTTCGGCAAGTCTAGCCACTCATGCTAAGTAAAGCTAAGCAGACAGCACAAATCACGCTCCATTATATTCCAAAGTAATTTATTCTAAATAAAACCAACTTATTTATGTTAAACAACTAATATCCCTCAACAATAGCCATGCTGACCATGTTAGAGAAAGAGAAAAACCATAATCCATTCTTTTGCTTTAATCTGCTTTATATGTGTGTAACACAGGTGCATACTAGCTATATTTGTTTGCTAGGTATATAAGAAAATGCAGTGGATGTCTATGTCACACTGCAATTTTGCAGTTTTATTTTTTAACCCTGTGTAAGGAATTCTGGTTTTAGGATCCTCAGAGTCACAGATATTATCTAGCTTACAGTTTTCATGTTTGGTGCCAAAGTATGCAACTTTTGCAGAAGTGTAAGCGTAGAGTCCTGTATGTGCAGAACAGTTATTCTATTCCTCATGTTTCTGTATTTCTGTCTTCTGCATTGTTATTTATGCTAGAACCCTTGGCAATAGTGACACAACCTTGCTTTCTGCTTTAGTCTCATTTATATAGATTTCAGTTTGGTGAAATAGGAGAGCTAATGTTAGCATTTATCAGTGTTTTTCAGCTGTCTGGGAGCTCTATTTATTAGATCTCTTCTAGGCAAAGTGGAAAGTTTGTGCATGATCAATAAACATTTAAGCAACGGTAGTTTATATTCTTTTCTTTTTTCCCCCCAACAGTTCATTTAACATCTGAAGGTGATCTGTTGTGGAATATCCTGATTAATAGTATCTCTGTTCCTTTGGAAATACGGAACTCAGCATAGAATGAACTGCTTAGACAAAGATGATAATGACCTACATATTCCTTCGGAGGTGATTTTTTTTTTTTTTTAGCAGCCAAATTCCTCTTTGCCTTTTTCTTAAAGGACATTATAGCTAGATAGATAGATAGATGGGTAGGTAGGTAGGTAGATAGATAGATAGACCTACAGGCAGATAAGTGAACATAATATATTACATATTAATTACATATGGTTATATATATGCTTATACATGTACTGTGGGACTGTATTGTCATGCTTCCTTTCCTCTCAGTTGCCCACTACATTCCTCAGGAAAGCTGGCAGTAGGAAACAGCATGGAAGTGAAGACTTAAGCTAAATTTCCTGCAAAGCCAGTGCTGGAAGAAGTTTAAAGGGATTTAACACAGAAACTGATGCTGTTAATTTGTTAAAGCTTTGACTTGTTGGTTCATTTGAAAATTGAACTCTGACCCTTAGAGCAATAAGTGTATTTTAGAGTATCTTTTCAGTGATTCATGTTCCAGTGGTCCACATTGCTAGGCGTGAACACTTGCATTTTCCATTGCATTCCTTTTGTTCCTCCTTCCACTTATGTTATCTCTATGGCTTCCAACATTATGGCTGAAGTGGCAGATGATACTCAAGTTAATTTGCTCATGGACACGGAGTCTTTGTTTACTCTATTCGTGCTCACTCAGAAGCCTAACTTGGTTTGACTTCAGCATAGGTAAGGGCTTCTGATCAGACTGGGAGATGGGACACCGTAGGATGATGTCTAACTTTCAGTCCTCTTTCTGTTACCCTCTTGGCATTCTGCTGCTTTGTAAAATATGGCCAAGGGTGAATATTTCCTATATGGCTCTCTCCTGAATTATTTACTCTTTCTAGACACGATAAACAAGTTGTTAAAAGTAATAATTATTAAAGTGCTTTTCTTTCCATTCCAGCTGAATTTGTTCTGTCCAGATGAAATAACCTGTGGTGCTCTCCACCTGCTATTTGATGTATAGTACTTTATAAGTCAGCTTTGCATGAAAACTGTCCTGTAATCATGCAGTATGCCAACACAAATTGGCAGAGATTCTTTACTGAAGAGTTACAGCATTTCAGTCTGGGACTGCAAATTCTTGAGTCCTTTATCTATGAAACCATAAAGATAATTTGTGGCGCCATTTAAAATACTACTTGACTAGGTATTTAAAAATTTCATGTTAATTTGTGATATTATAACAATCTTATACTTAAAGAAACCAGGTTTAAATGTGAAGGGAAGACTTGCTGAACATGACATTTGAATACTGGTAAGAGTAAAAAATGTGTAAATGTAAATAAGGAAATGTTATAGATTTTGCAGGAGGGAGGGATGGTCTGCATGATCTAGCTGCTTACCTGAATCTGTGATAATTGTAGTCAGTGTTTTGATAACATTGTTTAGCATAGCCTGAAGTCCTATGTTGAGATGGCTCACCAAAAGACACATGTCTTTCGCTCCCTCTTAAATGTGCTTGCTGAATTCCTCATCTTTGGAAGAAATAACTACAGTTTGGCCATGTTTTGTGTGCCTAGCCTTGGAGTTAAGCAGATTGAGTTGTATTATCTGTGATCGACTTTTCCTAGTGCCCATGTCCTACAGTGCAATTAAATTGGATTTCCTTAGATGAACAAGGTATATATAATATGTCGGGATCTTGCTTTTTCAAATGACTTAGTTCACCCATAAGCTTCTAAAGTATCTCATTGACTCTACTAAGAAGTTCTTTATATGTTTGGAAATTTATGTTCTCTAGAATGGTGGAAGGGGCAAGTTCATTTGAAGTCCCTTTCCTTTTTTACCGTATGTAAATACACACTACAAAATACTTACTCATTTGTTTTTATTTAGATATTTGTTTTGATATTTGACACATCATGAGTTAAAACAGCAAAGGAGAAACCCTAGTTCATATTACAGCCTGAACACGCACTGTTACCTACTTTCTCTTGCCCCACTCACTTACTGCTGTGTTGGAATGATCTTTTTGCATAAACAAGCCCATCAGCTTTTCCAGCTAAAGCGTGAAATGTGCACAGTGGAACTGAGCAATATGCTGAATCTTTCTGATGTACTTCTGCTGGGAACTGTGCAGGAACTCTTGCAGTAACTTTAACAGGTATCAGCCTTGCTGAGAGAGTAGCATTGCTGTCAGTGGCATGGATACACCCCTGAGACATCCCTTCTTGGACATACCCTCAAACTCCCTAGGACATTTATGCTTAATTGCTTCTTTGGGAATTGTTTGTAGCTCACAAGTTAGAACCAAGTCACTTTCTTGTTTTTAAGTAGGTCTCTCTGATATTTACAGCCCTCCACCTAGCTAGTGGCAAGGGTTGATATTTATTGATGACAAACTTCATTAAGACTAGCCAGTGAAAGTAAGCAGCCCTGCTGTCCTGTAAGTCTGACTTACAGCTCTTTGCAGCGTGGGAACAGTGTTGAGCCCTCTGCAGAGAGGAGGACAGCTGCTATCATAAGCTTTTCAGCACAGTCCCTGCTAGCATGACTGACACCACACCTGTGCCTGCAAGCGACTGCCACAGCTGCAGAGATGCCTCTTGATGCAGTCCAGTTAAGGCTGACCTTTCTCAGCAAGTCAAAGGCTGAATGATGTCAAAAGTTGTAAATGTAGTAAGAGTCAGATGACCTTTGCAAAGAAAAAACATGGGATCAAACAGATTCCCTTAAGTCAATTCTCCAACCTGCCTTTACCCTTTATGAACAATAATGTTTCTTACAGCAGAGATAAAAAGAAGCTCTTTAATTTTGTGTCAGACAGTGAAGGCCACAGTCACTGGATGGTTTATGACAAGCAGTCCCAACTAAGACACAATGACTGTCCAAAATTATCTCACCATTTCTTCAACTCCATGCTTACCTAGCAGAATGAATAAAAAAGAGGTTTTTCTTTGGATAACCAGAATGAGCTCATCACCAGACCGTCATTTATTACTGAAAATAATAGAGATTTTGAATCTGCATATCTACAGTCAAACAAACCTCTGTGTTGACCCAAATACCAGGACTTGCATCCATTCAACACCAAATCCCATCTTTTCTTTACATTAAACTGGCAACAGATAAAGCCTCAGAATCATGTAATATACTGATCAATCTTTTAGGACTGTTATACCCAGTTTTCTGTCAAATTACAGCAAAGAGTTTGCTTTTCACAAAGCTGAATGCAGGCTGCAGGTTGAGTTGCTGATGCCACTCTCTATTCCAGATTCAGTTTGTACATAACAGCAAAGACAAATGAAGGAGCAGGCACTGAGGCATTCAGGGAGGATGACAGCTGTTTTCTGTTTTAGCACTTACTTTTTACTGTCCAGTCTGGCTTTCCCCTGCTTTAATACTATATTGTTTTCCCCTTAGCTTAGCACTGGATATATGGTAACAAAACCATATATTAATATAGGTCTTAAGCATGCCAATAACTTACAACTCTTACCCCTGGGGTTACTGTTAAGTTGTCCTCAGTAGAATCCCAGTTACCTGTGGCTCAGTTTTATAGGGCCTGAACATTAGCAGCTTGGATTTCTTAGATCCAACACTTTGCACTAGGGGTGGAGTTGATCTCACACAACTTCAGCTGTGTAAAAGGAAGTTAACAATGTGGATAGATTCCCAGTTTAGTTATTGGCAAACATCATAATCAGGATTCTAGACATCCCAGCCTGAGATGAATCAGTCACAGGAGGTGCTAATCTCAGTGATTATCTCCCAATAACAACAACAAGATCTCAAGGTTTTATATTGCTGAGAGTATCTTGTCATCCTGGAAATGTAGCAATACAAAACACAGGTCTACAGTACTTTTGCAGATCAGCTTTGAGACATAGGTCTCAATAGGCAGAAGTTGTGTTCCATCAGAAGGTCTATGTCTGACAGTTTCTTCTCCTGATGTACCTATCCTTAAAGTAACATAGCTTAACATTCAACTTCCGTTTTTTCAGCAGTTAAAAACACCTAAACATAGGGGCTGAAATTTTTTTCTTCTGAACTTTGGATGAGTATGAAATAAGTTTGCCCAGTTATGATCTCATTTCCATAACAAGACTGATTGTTTGGTGTGAAGAAATACAATAAAGTGGCAAAGCTCCAATGAAAAACAAAGGTTTAATATACTATTCCCAATATAAGGCAGAAGAGCTCCAGTTGATTTGTAAAATTGTATTTAGAGACAGAGAACCGAGTGGGAGATCCTCTTTTTCTGTCGGTATATAGAAGAGCAGTATTAACATAAAAATATAAACACTTTCAGCACGATGTAGTGGAAATTTTTTGAAAATTATTCCCTTTTTATAAGATTCTATTTAAAAAGGCTAGTTACAATTGGCAGATAAAACATTTTTAGATTAGCAAACATATTTTTGAGAAAATTAAAAGGAAAAAGTAAACAAATACCCTGAGGAGATTCAGCTGCAGACAAGGAAAACGTGTCAACAATTAAACTCTTACATATGGACTTTGGAATACAAGAAGGAAAGCAATAAACATAAATTGTAAGTGGTTTCTAGTCTATGCAGAGAGGAGGCCTTTTGGTTGACTCAGTAGAAAGAACAATAGTTTGTTTATTTGGGCTCATGGCCTCAAAATGCTGACTATGGACATATGTCCTTCCAGATAAACTTCATTACCAAAACTTCCTGTGTTCTGGAAAGGTTCAATATTTTAAGTCAATGTGTTCTAAGACCAAAACACACGGAAAAAGCTTAATGAAAAACTTAGGAAAACAGTTACTCATAGATCAAGACTAGTTTACACACAGGTGCTTGACAAATGGTATTTGAATTTACTAAATGTTATGAGCATCTTTTCATGGCTGCCTTAAAAAGCCATACACTAGAAATATTGGAACGCCATAATTATGGTAGAAGACATAATACTGATGTCTTCAGATGAAGTTTCTTGAGCACTGAGATGCCTGGCCAACAGCATCAGCCTTGAAGACACAAGAAAAATGCTAACAGGGCTAGGGCACCACACGTCAGTGTTTCCCAATATTCTGATTTATTTAGGAACACATACTTTTAGTTAGCTGCTTCTTGGTATTTACTGTTGAGGTCTTTTGCCATTGGAACTGCTTTAGAAAACAAATACTGACTATGAGATCATCAGACAGGAGGTCACTGCCTCTTGCAAGAGCTCTTGTAACATAAATGACCCTCTTAGCTGACTTTTCGTTTGTTACTGACAGCTAATGTAGTACAGACCAAGGTACTGGCAAAGAAAACCCATAGGACAGACCACAAGCAACTGACATTTCAGATAAAAAATTAATTTTGATATACAGCCCAGTCTGTAATCTCACTGGAATGTTCCTTCTTCCATCCTACCAACTCATTTGTAAATGATCCTCTGTCACAACTGGTCCATCATCTGCTGTCACTTGCATGTGTTTTTCTACAGATTTTACTAGGATTTACTTCAAAAGGTAAACCTGCATAATGGGTTTGGGGGAGGAATATTATAAAATTGTTTATCCAAGAAGTATTCCCTCCCATTAACCACTTTCCTACAATAAATATAGTTTTATCTACTGATGTCTGGAATAATTTCAGTGACTTATGAATTCCTATCTAGAATACTATCTGAGTAATTTGAATTATCTTTCAGGACAATGTTATGATGTTCCTTTCATCTTCGTGTATTTTGTACTTAGAGTAAGTATGAAGATGCCAAACTGAACGGGAGCACTGGGAGGTACTAAGACCCGTCCTGACACTCCTGTCAGATGGACAGACAGACATCAAAGTAACTCTTTAATCTCCACTGTCATGGCCCAGAAAGCACTTTTATGAATAACGGTCTGAAAATTCCTAATATGTAACTTTTCAAAGGTTGTGAGAAATTGATCGATGGGCCTTTTCAACAACAATCTTCCTTTTAACTCTTACTATAACCCATTGGCTGAGATGGAAGACAAGTTGTAGCAACAGAATTATCAAACCCCACAGAAGTAATGGTCAAGCTCTGTTTGATTTTCTTCCCTGTAGCTTATTGAGGTATGTCACTGGAGACCTAGATCACTTCCCAGGTCATTTCATTGAAAGAGTTCACCAGCAGTCTCTAGGTTGAGATCTGTCTTTTTTTGGCCCTAACAATATAATTACCCTGTGACATTCTTCGGAGCTACAGCAACCTCGGGGTTGCCAAAGTGAGAGGGTTGCTCCACCAGGCTAAGAGAGATATTCAGCTTACTTTGTCAGTGGGTGAGGAAGTCACGAAAGATAAGCTTTGTTTGGAGGTTTTCCCCACTTACTTTCTTAGCATCAGCTCTAAGGTTCTCATTACTTCAGACCTCTGAACCATTTGTGTCACTATCAGGGTGTAATCAATCTCTTCCCTCCAGAACTACCTGCTGACTGCCTTCCCTCCCTGTCTTCAGAAGCTTAATGTGCTGGCACTGTATTACTGGGAATGGAGAACGTGCACCAAAGAGAAGTTTTCACACAGAAAGCCTCACAAGAACAAACAGAGAACAAGACATTTCATTTTGTTTCTCAAATTGCACTGTATAAAAGTTATAAAAGTCACTGGAGGATGGTTCTTGATAATCCTCCTGACCTTCAAAATGTAAAACCTTTTTTTAAGCCTTCAAAGTGACTGAATGCCTCTGCAGTAAAATTTATACTAAATCTTAATTACAACTCTCCTTTTCTTTCAGGACTGTGTGTCACGAGACCTTCAAAGCCAGCAAGGCACAGCTACAAGCTCAAAAAAGGTTAGCTTTTTAGACAGGAGGCTTTGCAGTGTTTATTGATGCTCTGATCTGAAACTATGTAAAGCATGTCTTCATTGCAGAGTACACAATTTTCATTCAACATGAAAGGAGTCATTGTCCATATTTGTCAGGCCATATGGCTACAAACTTGGCTAATTGTCTTACTTGAAGACTGATCTATGGCTAGACTGCTAACATTAATGGTACCTGATTCTCAGGATATAACTTGTGAGTTGATAGAGCAACCTAGAGGCAAAGCATACCCTGGACTTCCCAGGCAGCATCACCCTTGCCATCATGGGCTCATTTGGGGAAGATTAAAACTTTCCCCGCTTCTCTGGCAGTTTGCACGAATGTGTGAAAATCTACATTATTGAAAATGTTTCTTTTATTTCTGACTTTGTGATATAAACGAGCTAGCTAACCTCATTTATGGTTTTGCCCTATATATTTGTGTTGTTATCTGTCTGTCTATCTACCTACCTATTACTTTATCTATGCATGTATCTCTAGATATCTAGATATCTACAGGTAGATAAACAGATAGATACATACCTACATTCATACACAAACATATACTTAAATATGTATGGCATCTGTGGCATCAGATACCATACCTGACTCTCACTCTATCTATTTATCTGTTGTTTATCTATCAATATAGAATACATTTACACAAAACACATATTCAGGGCCTTGGTTTTTGAAGCGCAGACGTGGAATTTGTAGGGGTCAGATGCTTTCTCTGAACATCCTCCTCAGCAATTTTAAGACTAAATGAATCTTAGTCATTCACTCTCTAATCATTACACTAAATACCTCTTAAAATAATAGACCAGGGCAGTAGATGATGGAGGAAATATCTCCCCCTCCCACCCTCAAATTTTCATGGTGTAGTGGGGAGGAAAGACTGGTAATCTGTGGAAAACTGGTTAAACAGATGCCTTTCAAAGTCTATATATAGAATGAAGATGTGTAGGTTCAGTCCTGCACAAAAGGGTTATGATGCTATTCTACTTCCATTATTTTAGTCATGATTGGCTATTAACCAACATTAATTTACTTCTTGAAGACGTGGTATAGTAAGGACAGGAGGATGGCTGGAGAGGCTAGGGAGAAGAGAAATTAATGCTTTTCTAGACAGAAACTGGTCACACTTTTTATTCATCTTCGTTGTAACTATAGAAGAGAAAGATTATTCTGAAAGATGAGTCTGAAGGACACATGTGGAATAAACTGCTGGTCCAAAATGAGTAAAACTTATGCTTTTCTTTCTGAGTCTACTGTAACCAGGTACTGACTGCATCAGCATGAATTCCTTTGTTCAATACTGCTTAAGCAGATTACCACCACCTCACCCCCTTAAAAAAGCTTAAACTGGGCCACAGAATAGGGAGAGGAAAATGGACTTGAATATCAAACACAGTGGTTTCTAGAGAATATTAAACATTACAAATAATTTTTCATTTTATAAATTTACCACTCTGATGATTTCCTAGAGTCCAAAAGTCCACTGTTCACAGATCAATACAAGCAGTCAGATGAAGAGCCTCCAGATGCACTTTTCCTGGTGCACTGTGTATATGGAAGATAGATTTTCACTGTGTGCATCATAGCACAGTCTCTCATCCAGCAAAAGCAGAACTGAGACTGTTGCTTTTGGTGCCACACAAGGCACTAACATACTGGTGATGGCAGGCAAAGGATCCTACAGTCAGGAATATAAGCACCTAGCTATCAAGCTTTCCAGCATAGAGGAGGAGTATAAAGTTGATTTTGTATAAATATGAAGTTAATTTTCTATAAGTTTTCTTAGAATGCAGACTCAGGATGTCCAAGGTTAAATGTAGGAAGCACAGCAATTTTTTTCAGACAGATTTTTTTTCTTTTTCTGTATTTGTAGTATCTTCAAAAACTGTTCACAAACAGCTATTGTGGTATATAAATCCCATTTTCAAAACAATAATCCTGAGCCTGCTTGGCCTTATACACAGATACTTTGCTATTACTTTCTTCTCCTGAGAACTGCATTACACAAATCTGAACTTGGATAACAAGTGGAAGTTGGACAAACACAGCTCAGGCTAGTGGACCTCGGTGAGGGAAAAGCTCAATATAATTCATAATCTGTAAAGCTAATTATTAATTAAATGTAGTGTAAGGTACGGACAAGACTAGAGTAAAGAAATGGAACAAATTTATTTGCATCCAGAATTCAACTTACCATCTAGAGACGGAAGACTTCTGGGCTGGCAATTCTCTAAAAGAAGGAAGAAAAGTCATCAACTGAGCCCAGAGAAGGATGTAGTCTGAAACAGCCAGAGCTCAGTTAAGCTTACTGAAAATAAAAGGAGGATCTCACAGTCACGAGGAGTTGAGGATTGCAGCATAAGTAGCCACTGTCTCTCAGTAAGGCCACTAACAAAAAATGGTTTTCAGCCTATTAGATTTTGCACACGTTTTGATTTTCCTTGCAAGGAATATGTATCGTGCTTGTTTTATAGAGAAGTAAACAACAGTGTGAAACCTGCTCAAAAACCTAAGGGTCAGTAGCATCCAAAGTGTTGATACATATACCTGTGGTTCTGCCTATGTCACCACAGGTGTAAACAGGACTGACCTACACCATTACTGATGCATTACTGATGTCATCATGAAATTAATTAAGCCTCTAGAATGGAATGGAATTAGAACTCTAAAGCTTTTATTGTTCTAGGCCTCAGATATGCCTCATGAAATTTCAGAACATTCTCTCAGATTTTCTGTGTCCTCATAGCCAGCAACAGATTTCATATTCCCCTCTGCAATAGGATGTACAATCACTGGAAGTTCTGTGGAAGTTAAAGGTATTTAAATAATTATAGTAACTCCTAGCTGACAATAAGCACCCAAAAAAGGGACAAGAAACAACTGATGTAAGACATTATAATATTGACTCATTGTTTATGGTAAACATGGGACAAAGCCTTCTCCATTAAAGTGCAATCACTTTATTCATGTTGGGCATTTGGACCCAAGTTCTGCTATGCGTTATACTAATGTAAATTTAATCTAAATCACATATGAGTACAGTTAATACAAATTCACACAAATGTAATTGAAGGTGAAGTTTACCTGGCCAAACGGATTTGTTTGGCCTCTGAATTACAGTTGTCTCCCCAGATTCTTCACTAGGTGTGATCTGACAGCCAAAATCCCATGTAAAGGCTGTCAAGAATATAAATAAGGTATGTGGAAGAGATGACTTCTTAAATGGTTATACCTGCCAATACCTGGGTTTTGCATCCAATTTGGAGCAAAGCCTAATATCTTGAAGTTTGGCTTCCAATGGCAAAATACATTCCTCCCCAAATACTTCAATTCATGATAGTGACTTCCGTGTAAAAACGTGTATTATATTTTTTCTGTGCTATTATAAGATCAACGTAACTCCAGAAGTAATAACTTTTTTAACCTAGAAATTTGATTTCAGTTCAGAAAAAAAAAAAAAAAAGCCTAGGGAAAGCAATTCATCGCCGAGAGAATATTTCAGGAAAAGACAGTAAGTTCAGGGCTTACTGTACCTTTTGCTCTTTCCCTACCCTTGCAAGAAGAGAATGCATAAGGGATTTATGAGTAAAATATGAGGCTATTGTTTCCTCAGCAATAGCCTTAGCCTTAGCTGCAACTAGGTCTCTTGGAAAACAGCTTAATGCAGTTCTGTCTCTCTTTTGAGGTTTTAAACCAAGATTTTCTCCACTGTATCACTAAATCCATCAATCCATATCAGCAAATACCATTAGTGACATTAATATGTGTAAGTACCCTGAACGAAGAATGCATCCATAAAAGCTGCTCACCTACTTCCTGGTTGTGCCTTCTTCCTTTGCACCAGTGCTTCTCCCCCCACCAAACATACCACCACACTGAGCTGGATCTTCCTTTCATCTCCTGATGCGAATCCTGCAGAAAGACAATAAGCCTAGTGCTGAAATAACTTACAAGTCATTTGTGGCTTTTTGTTTTCTTTTGTTTCATTTTTACTTTAGAGCAGTGTCCAAGAGCAGCCAGATACTTTTCTAAGAATGAATGTCTTCATTTCAACATAAGAAATACCGAACTATCGAGTATGTGGTAGGAATGTTATTGATGTATCAAGGTAAAAAAAAAAACTAAAGTCATTGAAGTAATTTTGTAAAAGCTGGTGAGTATTTAAATATCAATTACTACTTAACCACCTGAAGTACCCTGGATAATTTAAAGACTTACCATGTTTCCCAGCCTTAAGCTATTTGAAATTCAGGGTGTTTTTTTCTCATTACAGTTTACCATAGGATGACTGGTGTTCAGCTGTTTTCCTATAGGAGACAGAAACTAAAATTAAAGCATGCTCTGGCTAGTTTGGAAAACAGAAATGCAGTTACTCCTTGTACAGCTCTCTTTACTGGAGATAGATTGTGAACTTAGTTTTCTGTGTCTCCTACAGATGGTTCTTTAAACAACTTTCCACAATTAACTTGCAGAATCCAGAGACAGAAATTAGTTTTAAACTTTGTTGTTTCACTCTTAAACACACAAAGAAGAAAAGAAACTCATCTTAACCAGCGCCTAGTTATTAATTTCCAGTGACAGAATTAAATCTGTTTCACAGTTTTCACAGCTGAGGACTTCTGTCTTTCATAAGTAAAACCATGATGCCTAAGGCCTCTGCTTACTTTCATTCATGCTCCTGTGGTTTTCTCAGCAACATTTTCTGTAAAAACTCAATTAAAACTCACTTTCTAATATCAGTAAAAGAAAAGTAAGCTGAAATAAGATTCTGACTCATGTTTAAGTGACCATTTGATTTAGAGCAATGAAATACTTCTTTTCAGAAGAAGGTTTCCAGTATCAGAACATTTTCAGGATAATGTTGTATGGGACCTTTGTGGCAGAAGTCTAAATTCAGTATTAGTCTGATTGTTATTACATTACAGGAATCCTTAAGTAACAGAGCAGAAAAATTTGGAATGCCAAAATATTCCTTCCCCTGTTTTCCCCATTTTGTTCCTCACCCTGGAGCGGTCCACACAATATTCTTTTCTGATCTCTTTTTTCAAAGACCAGACTAAATTTTGAAAAATACTTCTTTCTTCATTGACCCATATGCTGACTAATACAGTCTCATTTATCTCCTGTGCTTAAGGAGAGGAAGAATTCGAATCTCTATTCCATAAAGTAGGATGATGAATGGATTTGGAAGAAAACTGAACAAACCATACACATTTAATGTCTTGCATTAGTCACTCTTTGTAGTTCAGTGCGAGCTTTTTCAATCTCACCAGAATAAGTGAACAATAAGGTGTTCACACTTGGGAATGAAAGGAGAAAATGGAGATACAAAAGAAAAAAATAGAAATCTCTGGCAAACTTAGTTCTCTCTTTGCTCATACACTTTATCCCATCCCAGTTATATTAAAAATGTTCCACTTCATCATAAACATGGGAAAATGAAAACTATCAACCTGACAATAAACATTCTGTATTTCCTGCAGTCTCAGGTGTGTGATAACAGTAACCCTAGGCCAGTAATATATTCACATCAGCTTCTCTCTTTAGGCACATAAATAACCCCACTGAAATAAGTAGAACTACTTGCACATTTAATGCCTTACTGGATTATCTCCAGTATATGGTAGTCATCTTTCATTATATGCTAGCTAAAGGAATATGCATGCTACCTTAACTCTACTTAAATTGTAATGCTAGCATGATTAACCTAAAAAAAAAAATCTGCTGTGTGTGGAACGAAAAAGACATAGGACATATATTAGTGGAGATACCCATTGATACAAGGCAGTGTATGAAAAGTTTATATATCTGTCTCTTTGTTTGATCCCTGAGTCTAATTATCCCACCCACCACAAACCCAGAAGAAATATCTGGCATTGTAGTTTAATAAGTCTCCTGACATCTTAGCATTCTAGATGTGGAAAAAGTGCATTAAAAACATACACAAGTTATTTCAAGTTAGTTCAATGTACATATTGGTGTCCCAATGAGTTGTATTTGTTTCTGTTTTGAAATACACAGGTATTCAAACTAAATAGCTCCAGGATACATGTGCAGCAGTTCCCTGATCTAACTTAAAGCCACTGAGTTTCCAAAGTGGGCTCTTTAGAGCGAAACCCTCATACATCTTGCCCTTTGGAGTTTTGCTGTGGACTCTCTGGGGTTGTCTCAGCTATGCCCTGTTCTAGAAGCATTTCTTCTGTCCTAGAGGAAGTGGAAAACGTCTCACAAATTCTTTGAATGGGCAACAGAAGATCATTTCAAGATGGGCTGGGTCTCTTGACAAAAGGATTCTGCCCAAACCTGTGAGAGTCCATGCATGCACAGATAACCTGGAACTGTTTAGGTGGTCTGTGATTGCTCTATGAGTCAGTCTTCATTGGCAGTGCTGTTCAATCTTCCAGAAGCTACTGCTTTGAGGAACTGAGACACAGTAATGAGCAAGTTACAATGTGTTTTGAATACAGCTGAGCCAGCTTGCTCACAGGCTGTAGAACAACTTTCCAGAATTTACATGTCTACTGAACCAGTTTAAGCATGAATCCTTGGTGTGTTTTTACAATGTATTTACACACCATAGTACGCTATGTTGCTATTACAAAATGCGTCAGAAACAAGTTTCGTCAATGAGGAAGGCTCTTGCTCATTCACCCTAAAACATCTTAAAAAGATAAAATAAAAAGCCACTGTCTAGAAATGACATCTCTGAAACACAGATTTAGTTTAGAATTTCAACAGTAACCTAGAAGAGTAATTCCAAATACAGTGCTTTTACAGTATCGTTTCAGTATGACTTAGGAGACAGAACAGAAGGCAGCAATGCATGAGCAGTCTGTTGGAGTCTATCAATCAGCCTGAATTGAGACACTAGAGAACATAGACCTCTGGCTGCCCCTGGGCCAAGACATCCCAAAAGCTAAACAGCTTACCATCCATATACTGTACTCTGGGCTTTTCTATCCCTGATTCACCTAACTGTATGCCATATTAAGACTATATTCTAAAGAAAAATGACAGTATTTCAACCATAGACTAGGAACCTTTTCATGGAAATATGGTGCTCTGCAGGGGAAAGGAACTATCATCTGCATTAAGAAAACATGATGGGAAGAAAGTTCTGAATCACAGCATGCTATTCAGAAACTAGTATGTGTAGAAACTGCATGTGCTGTTCTTTTGTAACTCTGGTTTTAGGTAGGAAAACAGGCTACTGAACCTTTACTTTACCAGAACAGGGTAATGTTGTTGGTCTTTTCCCTGCTTCTTGTCTAGTGATAAGTCTAATCACTAGGCAATCACCAGTAACTAAGTTTGAGAATAGCATGCTCCTCCTTTGGAGCAGTAAGCCATACAGAAATCAGAGTCATACAGAAAAATCTTTGCCCCTGCCACTGTGAAAAATATAAGTGTACGATTGTATTGTGTGTTCACCCTGGTCAATGGCCAAGTACACACATGGCAGCTCACAGACAGAAGGCAAGAAGACTCGTGAATCAAGGCAAAGACAGTTAAAGAGAAAAATAAAAAGCTATGCACGCAAGCAAAGCAAAATAAGGAATTGATTCACTACTTCCCAGTGGCAGGCAGATATTTAGCCACTTCCTGGAAAGCAAGGCTTCATCATATGTAACAGCTACATGGGAAGACAAATATCATAACCATGAATGCTCCCTGCCCCCCCCCCCCCCCTCCTCCTGTTTCCACCAGCTTTTATTGCTTAGCACAGTGTCATAGGATATGGGATATCACTTTAGTCAGTTTGGGTCAGCTCTTCTGGCTGTGTCCTCTCCCAACAGCTTGTGTAAACCCAGCCTACTGGCTGACAGGGCAGAGCGGGAGAAAGAGAAAAAGCCTCAGTGCTGTGCAAGCACTGGTCAGCTACAGCCAAAACACTGCTGTGTTATCCACATTGGTTTAGTCACAGATCAAAAACATGCCACCATGCATACGGTGTGCTGTGAAGGAGGTTAACGCCATCACAGCCAGACCCAGTACAGATTTCAGCCACCCTGTAGCAGTTAGGACAAAGGGCAGGACTGGCTTCAGTGTAAGCAAAACAAAACAAAAAAAAACCCACACCTCATTTAAAGGTGAGGTAAGAGAGGGATGATGGTGGTTGGTGAGCTGAAAAACCTAATAATTACACAGACCACTAATCAACTGTCTCTGAGAACACTAAAACAAACCTTTTGGCTGAGGTTAGGTCTGGGACCTATCGAGCGTCCAAAGCATTGAGAAACAAGAGCAAGGCATGCTACTGAAGCCTCCAAACCCCAGGTGCCAACTGTGAGAAATTGCCAAGAATTTTATACAACCTTTTATATTTTCTTCAAAAGCAAGGACGAAGACCGATTCTTCATTTATAAGGCAGATGACATTATTTTAATTTGGTGTTTGGAAAAAAAAAAAAATCTTGGGTGGGTTATTTTTGTAACATTCTTTAAGTAACATCAGCAGGATATTCTGGTAAAATGTTTTAAAGCTTTAGAGGTCTGAGATCCTCATTTTTTGCAGTCCAACTATAAGGAAAACTTAAAACTTGACACAAATTTTCCATGACTAAGACATGAAAGGGAATTTTCCTTATAGTAGTCCTGTAGTATAAACTTTATTCTCTTGAATGGTTAGGCTTTAGTTACTGTAGCTTTGGTCCTATTCAATTCTGTTGGATACAGACATAAAACCAGTATTTCCAAATTTTAAATTAAAAGACTACAGTCCTGTATAACAGGTACTCAAACGAAGCATAAAAAATTGAAGGTTATAAAGAATGAAAAGTGTAAGACAGGCTTTTCAAAAAGCAAGTAAAAAAAGAATGAATGTTAGAAAGAGCTTTTAATTTTAGGTGTGAATCCTTCACCAGCATAATTCCAAATTTAACTTGTTTTAGGTCCACATTTAAAATCGTATGGTACTCCTATTTTCACCTTGTTCTAGCTGCTTTCTCTGCTAGTAGAAGACTGACAATTCATGCCAAGTAAAATCAAAACACTGTTTGGCAGTGGCACAAGAAGTTTCTGAAGCATGTTTGTCTGGGACAATGCCACCAAGACCACCATGAAGAAACACTTCACAGAACGTTTTGCAGAAAGCAAATGCAGCTTGATATAGTGTGTATCAACACCATGGGGTAGCCTTTCATGCTTCCAGGGGCAGCCACCTGCCATGTCCTCCCTTCCCTCCCTCCCTGCCTGTGCAGCCAGCGGGCTTGTCCGTGTCAAATAGACATCCAGCAGGACGCTATGAAGGACCTGCAGAGGGGAAACAGACCCTGTGTGCTCCTCAAGCAGCTGGAAGACGTTCAAGGCTGCTTGGGAAGGGGCAGTGATTTGGGGGCTGAGAGGCAGAATTTCCTGGAAATGGGTCATCTCAGGTCAGTTAAAGTTTTAGTCCGGTTTTGAGCTGAAGCTCCCAGGGGAGGTGAGAAACAGAGCTGTGAGCCAAGCCTTAATTCACGGTGCAGAAAGGCAGAGAACTAGTCCTAGTTAGATAATGGAAACCCCTTTAATGACCTGCCCATATGTTGCTGCATAGATCATCTCTTATTAAGTAAATACATCCTCTGGGACTTGAGCTCACAAACAACATCAGGTAAGTATCTACTAGCGAAGGGAAGTCATACAGTCAAAATTTGCGGAAGTCAGGTTATACAAGGTAAAAGCCATGATCAATTTGCTGTTTAGGCAATAGTGGAGTGAAACTGTTATTTTTCCTATACTTGGAGGGAATGTTCTCAGAGGATTCATCTGGAGTCACGAAAAGCAGGACATAGCTTTTACCTGTTACAGGGTAAGACTAGTGGAAAAAAAGCACCATCCACTTCTGAAAAGCATGTTATAGCTCTTTTGGTCTTCACCAGCATTCTAAGGCGCTATCTGAGGACTAACACTGTTCCAGCTTTGCTGTCCAAGGATCTATGGCATCATATACAGGCACAGTTTACCACACAGGATATAAAAGAGTGTGACCAAAATCATAATTCCTTGCAAAGGGATCATCTGCAAAGCAGAGCCCCAGTTGCCAACTCAGAGCCACTTCAGGACAACTGCAAACTTAGTCGTGTGCTCAGGGGTAATCTGAAAATAATCACTTAAAGGCAACTCAGACTTTTAAACTGAGCATCTGATGTCATGAATTAAATGTAATGTACTACCACATGATGGAAAGGTGAGCTGAGGTCAAACACAAGCCTTTATTTTCATCAGAAGTCGTACGAATTCAACAGAACTGCTCTTTCAGTGAGAGTCTTCCAAGTGAACCAGAACCAGAAGCGGCTGAAGAGATGTGAGCAGCATGTTGTGGCTGTGGCTGCATTTGAATTCAGACACCCTTCACCCTGCAGCTTGCAAACCTGTCCTCATACCTGATCCTTGTGAACAGTCTTGGTTCCTTGCAGAGTTTCTTCATCTTGCTATGGAAAGCCACATACACCAAATATAGACCCAGCATTTCAGGTCAAATGCAAACCTAAGTAGCTTCTTAGGGAATCACTGTCAGCAAGCAGGTGCTCCTGAACACATCCCGTACTGACGTCCTTTGGTCAGCAGGTTCTGAAGTCAAACATCTCCCTACCTCTCTAACTGTTGAATAGTAGTCATCTAGACCAAGAAAAAGCCCTAAGTCTGCTCAGGCAAGGCTGTGATTTTTTAAAAAGCTGGATAATTAGTCTTGGTGACAAATTGGTGAGACAAGAGAGCTGGCATTGGCCCTGCTGTTGCCTGTCTTGGAACAGAGATAGGCACTGGGGACAGAGTGAGAGAGAGCAATCGGTTGAGAAATCCCAGCTGCCCAAATGCTGACCTCACCCTCCCCAACCCTGCCTGGCTGTCTGCTGTGGAGGCTGGCAGCAACATGGGAGACAGAGGGCTCTTCCAGTGGTAGAAGTCTCCATCTCTCTATCAATCAGTGGCAGAAGCAGCAAGTCTAGGGGGTGGTGCAGGTCATCTGCAGCTCAAAGATCCTGCCTGGACTTAGTCTCTTTTTTCTGACTTGCCCCTTCCCTCTCCAGTCATGTAACAGCCAAATATGCCCTACTAGGGGTGGTGGAACAAAGAGGGAGCTATTATGCTGTGCTGGGTTTGCGTAGCAAGGTTTTGGTGGTGGTGGGGCTACAGAGGTGGCTTCTGTGAGAAGCTGCTAGAGGCTTCCCCCATGTCAAATGGAGCCAATGCCAGCTGGCTCCAAGATGGACCCACCACTGGCCAAGGCCCAGCCCATCAGCGATTGTGGTAGTGCCCCTGGGGTAATGTATTTAAGAAGGGAAAAAAAACCCTGTGCAATTGCAGCTGGAGATAGGAGTGAGAATATGTGAGAGAAACAACTGATCAGAAGCGAAGGACAGTGAAGAAGGAAGGGGAGGAGGTGCTCCAGGTGCTGGAACAGATTCCCCTGCATGGTGAAGCAGGCTGTCCTGCTGCAGCCCACGGAGGAGGACTGTGGAGCAGATATCCACCTGCAGCCCATGGAGGACCCCATGCCGGAGCAGGTGGAGACACCTGAAGGAGGCTGTGGCCCCGTGGGAAGCCCGCGCTGGAGCAAGCTCCTGGCAGGACCTGTGGCCCCATGGAGAGAGAAGCCCACGCCAGAGCAGGTTTGCTGGCAGGCCTTGTGACCCCGTGGGGGATCCACACTGGAGCAGTTTGTGAAGAACTGCAGCCCGTGGGAAGGACTCATGTTGGAGAAGTTGGTGGAGGACTGTCTCCTGTGGGAGGGACCCCATGCTGGAGCAGGGGCAGAGTGTGAGGAGTCGTCCCCCTGAGGATGAAGAAGCGGCAGAGACAACATGTGATGAACTGACCACAACCCCCATTCCTCGTCCCCCTGTACCGCTGAGGGGGAGGAGGGAGAGTAAAGTTAAGCCCGGGAAGAAGGGAAGGGTGGGGGGAAGGTGTTTGAAGATTTAGTTTTTATTTCTCATTAAGCTACTCTGATTTTTATTGGTAATAATTAAATTAATTTTCCCCAAGTCAAGTCTGTTTTGCCCATGAGAGTAACTGCTGAGTGATCTCCCGTGGGTCCTTATCTCGACCCACAAGCCTTTTGTTGTATTTTCTATCCCCTGTCCAGCTGAGGAGGGCAGTGATAGATCGGCTTTGGTAGGCACCTGGGTTCCAGCCAGGGTCAACCCAACACACATCCCTTTTCCTGTCTCAGGATAGCTCCTAAACTCTTCCCACCCCAAAACCCACAAAATTCTCACTGACCTCAGCACCTTGTCAAGTGGCCACATGTGCCCCCACATCCCTCCCCCCTGCTCCTCCCCTTCATTCCCCCAGCCTTTCTAACCTTTCTCCCTTCTTCTTGGGGAACACACTGATTTGCCATCTTTGAAGAATATGCACTGATTTGTTATTGGCAAGACCAAAATTCACATTGTGATGGCACATGCAAATTCCTGTGTAGTTTAGAAATACACAAACCAGCTTTAAATGGAGTTTAAAGCAGTAATATTGATGGTTTGATGACTACTGACAAAGATCTTCCTAGGTAAACCTAGTTCTGCTTTGCAGATCTATACTGCAGCCAAAGCATAACTTCTGCACAGTTTCTCCACCAGCATTTGCAACTTTCCTTTCCATGCTTCAGTAGTTCTGATGGCTGGTCAGTTCCTACCCTATAGGGAAATATCCCTCCAAACAATGGTATAGTAACACAATGTTGATGACAGAGCAAGAAATATCCCTATTGCTAACAAAACATCTTCTTTACTCAAGTCAGTCATGTTCATATGTCTAGAGGAACTGAAAATGAAAAATCCTTGCACATGATGGACATTTTCTCATACATTAGCAAAATATGAGCATCTTTGCTAATGCTTAAAATGTGAGGAACATCACTACTTTCTAGTTTAGAGGACAGAGTGATTGAACTTCAGTAAATACCTAGGTCAACTTTGACAGCTGAAAGTGGAGCCTCTGATGAGTTCCTCTGCATTAAATCACAGGTTAAAATTATCTGTGTTGTTACTGTGTCCCCCATTAACATACAGGAATCAAAGAAGAGGAAGAAACAGCAGCTTTAACAAAGTTCAGAGGATCAAGCGAGCTGAGTGAGGGCAAGCATCTGAACAAATTGTTATCTGTGGAAAGCATTAGCAGCCAAAGACAAGCAGAAAGTGGTGGTGGCAGAAGCATCTCAGACGAGAACCTGCACTTCATTCCCTGGGCTGAATTCAGGACTCTCCGGTCCTCCTCAGGCAGTCCTGAAGGGCAAAGAAGTCTGGAAGGCTGGACATTCTTCAAAAAGGAAATCTAAAAGGCACAGAAGCAGGCCACCTCCAAGTGCCAAAAAATGGGCTGGTGGGGAAGATGACCAACCTGGCTGAACAGAGAGATTTGGCTGAACAAAAAAAAGGGAAAAAAAAGGAGAGTTTATGGACTTTGGAAGAAGGGATAAGTAACTCAGGAGGACTGCAAAGATGTCATGAGGTTGTGCAGGGAGAAAATTAGAAGGGCCGAAGTCCAACTAGAATTTAATCTGGCTACTGCCATAAAAGACAATTAAAAATGTTTCTATAAATACATTAACAACAAAAGGAGAGCTAAGGAGTATCTTCATCCTTTATTGGATGTGGGGGAAACATAGTTACACAGGATGAGGAAAAAGCTGAGACTTAATGCTTTCTTTGCCTCAGGTTTGAATAGTAAGACCATTGTTCTTAGGGTACCCAGCCCCCTGAGCTGGAAGACAGGGACAGGGAGCAGAATGAAGCCCCCATGATCCAAGGGGAAGTGTTTAGTGACCTGCTACACCAGTTGGACACACGCAAGTCTATGGGGCCAGACGGGATCCACCCAAGGGTACTGAGGGAGCTTGTGAAAGTGCTCACCAAGCCGCTTTCCCTCATTTATCAGCAGTCCTGGCTAACTGGGGAGGTCCCACCTGACTTGAGGTTAGACAATGTGACGCCCATCTACAAGCAGGGCTGGGAGGACGACTTGGGAAACTACAGGTCTGTCAGTCCGACCTCAGTGCTGGGGGAGGTTATGGAGTAGATAATCTTGAGTGCCATCATGTGGCATGTACAGCATACCTAGACGATCAGGCCTAGTCAGCATGGGTTTATGAAAGGCAGGTGCTGCTTGACCAACCTGATCTCCTTCTATGACAAGGCAACCCACTGAGTGGATGAAAGAAAGGCTGTGGATGTTGTTTACCAGGACTTTAGTAAAGCCTTTGACACCGTTTCCCACAGCATTCTCCAGGAGAAACTGGCTGCTCATGGCTTGGATGGATGTACTCTTCACTGGATGGCCAGACCCAAAGAGTTGTGGTGAATGGAGTTAAATCCAGTTGGCAGCCCGTCACAAGTCATGTTCCCCAGGGCTCAATACTGGGCCCAGTTCTGTTTAATGTCTTTATTAATGATCTGGATGAGAGGATCAAGTACACCCTCTGTAAGTTTGCAGATGACACCAGGCTGGGTGGGCATGTTTATCTGCTTGAGGACAGGAAGGATCTACAGAGGGATCTGGGCAGGCTGGATCGATAGGCCAAGGCCAGCTGTAGGAGGTTCAGCTAGGTTTAGTGCTGGGTCTTGCGCTTGGGTCACAACAACCCCATGCAATGCTACAGGCTTGGGGAAGAGTGGCTGGAAAGCTGACTGGTGGAGAAGGACCTGGGGGTGTTGGTCAACAGCCAGCTGAATATGAGCCAGCAGTGTGCCTAGATGGCCAAGAAAGCCAACAGCATCCTGGCTTGTATCGGAAATAGTGCGGTCAGCGGGACTAGGGAAGTGATCGTCCCCCTGTCACTGGTGAGGCTTTACCTTGAATATTGTGTCCAGTTTTGGGCCCCTCACTACAAGAAGGTGCTGGAGCATGTCCAAAGAGGGCAACGAAGTGGGTGAAGGGTGAGGAGCACAAGTCTTATGAGGAGCAGCTGAAGGAACTGGGTTGTTTAGCCTGGAGAAAAGGAGGCTGAGGAGAGACCTTATTGGTCTCTACAGCTACCTGAAAGGAGGTTGTAGCCAGGTGGGTGTTGGGCTATTTTCCCAAGTAACAAGTGAAAGGACAAGAGCAAATGACCTCAACTTGTGCCAGGGGAGGTTTAGACTGGATATTAAGAAAAATTTCTGCACCGAAAGGGTTGTCAATCATTGGAACAGGCTGCCCAAGGAAGTGGTTAAGTCACCATCCCTGGAGGTGTTTATAAGATGTGTAGATGTGGTGCTTAGGGACATGGTTTAGGGGTGGACTTGGCAGTGCTAGGTTAACGGTTGGACTCGATGATCTTAAGGGTCTCTTCCAACCTAAATGATTCTATGACTCTAACCCCTTGCGGCTGCTGCCAGTAATGAATGCTGTCACCTGCAGGTCCACCCATCACAAAGGTGTTTAGCAATAGCACAGCATAGTCAATAGCTTAAAATAATTTTCCCACCTTTATTGAAAACTTTCTTCATCTGATAGGTTCCCACACCGCCAGTAGGGAGACAGCTACCATTATAAATCTCTGCAGCATACTGGCAGGTCAAGCAGGCAGCCTAGCCTCTGTTGAGAAAATAAGATTATTTCTCTAATAGCAACTGATGCAAAGAAGATCCCTATGTTTGCTGTCTTTTGTTGTCACTTAGATGTAGAAGGAAAGCTGTGAAGGTAAAAGATTATCAGAGTGTATTTCACCACAGTCTGTTGCTGCTGTCCTGGTAACCATCCTGCTCAAATCAGAGAAGGGAGGTTTCTAACGAGCTGGTTTGGGTGTGTGATGTACAGGTGTTTATCTTACGTTGCACTCAGTGGGGAATGAATTACTCACTTTGACTCAAGGTTTTTTAGTCATTCAAGAGAGGTGCTGTGTATTTCTCTTCTTTGTCAAAGACCAATGTTTAAGAGATGTTATGGAACAGTTTGTGCCTTGCTCAGAGATTGTGAGGTATTAAAAAAAGAGAGCAAGAGTGCAACTTAGTACTTCACAGACCAAGCTACGCAATGTATAAATGCTGTCACTACCTTGGCTGTCAGCCCAAAGCAATAAGATGGAAATTTGAAGCACTAAGGATGAAGTCTTGAAGTTCCTATTGAGTTATGCTAAAAAGCTGAGTATTCTTCATAAGCCCTAATTCTGTAGTACATCATACAGAAAACAGGACACAGACAGTCTGCTCACAGCTGTAACAGGGTGACCCAGCCATTCATCCAGGGTCTAGCTCCTGAGTCCAGCTGACAGTGGCAGAAAATAGATACAATTTTATATTACATTATGTTTTTACTATTCAGGGGGGCTTTAAAACATGCCTTTGGGCCTGCTGAAATTTTCAGCTCCTTCTGCAGCCTGTACTGAATACCAGTCCCAACTCTTCTCAAATGCCTCTTCATTGAAAGGTTACTCCACATGGCTGTGAAGGATTGTTATTTTCAAACTTTGTTTCTATTATTTTTTAAAAGAGGCCTCTGATGCCCTCACAAAGGGAGATAAAGGTTACGAAGAAATAACATTTGAAAAAAATTGAAAAGCTCTTACTTCACCGCACAGTCTAATCAGTCTGGAAAATACATTGCACATTTATTAAGCACCAGGTTTTACTCAGGGGTAATTTATGGGAAAAACAAGGGGAAAGATGTTCTTCTGCCATTCTGCTTCTCTCAATAAATCTACATTAGCATTTATAAAAAGAGAAGAGCTATTAAACTCATGCTAATAACTCTGTCTTCATTTGGCATGCAAATTAGTCTCATGCATAGGAAGATTTTCACCCCTTTTCATACAGATTGCCCATTTTCACCAGTGGGAACTAACTCCAGGCAAACTTTCCCTGGAGAAATTACTTTAACCTGAAAGGCAGCAGCCACTGTGGGTTCAGTCTGTTTCACCACAGCATTCCTATATTGTCACCTTGCAGAGCACCCCATGACCTACCGTGTATGGCATTAACCCGCTCCACACTGTGGAGCTGCTTTCTGTCCTCTACTCCTCTGCAGGCTGGGAAGGTGTTCCCATGGGGATGTTATGGTTCAGTGCTTGCAGCATGTTAATGTTCTGAACCCAAAGGTAAGCTCAGCACAAGTTGTGCTGCTCTTCTCTCTGTATCAAGAGATTGGCTGGAAAAGGACAGCTGTACTCTACTGCCCGCTTGGCAGACTTATCGTTAAATACCTCAAAAACCTAGCTTTGTTTTTAAGTAAGTAGCTCATGAAGCCAAAATTACCATGAAGGGATTGTGCCTAACAGTTTCACAAAAACATGTAAAAAAGACCATAAACTCACAAGATCGAACACAACATTCAGTCTTATTCTAGTTATCTATTTGTGGAATAGCTGCTACAATGAGGTATGAAATACAGAACTAACAATAGCTCCAGTTTTAACCATAACACGTCGGCAATAACATTGTAGTTAGCTTGTTAACAAAACTTGAATTGTCGATCTATTAAGTTAAACCCCCAAGATCAGGTCTTCCCACATCAGTACTGCATCAGCAGCAGATACTGGTCACTTGAATTGCTTTTTTTTTTAATTTGAAAGGCCAGCAGTATGTTTTTAGTGGCTTGGCTCTGCTACAGGAATTAAATAATACAGTAAATTAGCTAATGTGTGGCATGCACTCTACATTTAACAGCAGTGAAATTGCTTCTAATATACAGCCAGTATTCTGCCACTGTCAGCTTCCACAGCCAGAGGCTACTGAATATAGTTTGCTTATTTGTGCGCTTTTTGTACGAAATTGCAAATATGTTTCAGTGTTGCTGTGCTGAAACACTAAAAACTGATGTTAAATATCCTGGCTATATCATCGCCATCACCATACAATTTGCATGCATATACAAAGGAAGAAAAATAAGGGGTTACTGTTGTCTATTACAGAAATCAGCATGCATATCTTAGAAGAGAACCTGATTCAGACTTATGCGGTGGTAATTTCTCATCTTGTGACCATGTCTCCCTGTGCAAAGCAGCATTGTACTTCATACAATAATGCAACTGAAATACCAGTAATAAAACAGCCTTGCTCTTTGTACAGCCCCCTCACTTCCAGCTGGAGCCCATGCTCTTTTCTCTAGCAGCTCTTCACCCACACAGCAGAAAATTGTTGGGGAAGGCCAGAAGAAATTAGATGCCCCCATAGCACTTTCGTCCTTGCAGCATGACATTTGCAATGATTTCAAGTGTTCATTTCACATAAAAAGTTTTTAACTGCATCCTGAAGAAAGTTTTGAAGTTGTTAATTTATTTTAGTTAATCTAAACAATTTTCCTTTTGCTTTGATTCTACAGTCTGCAGTTTAGCACTCAAATGCCCATTCTTCTTTCAATGTATTTCAGCAGCTTGTTTGTATTTTTATGTGTAAACAAATGTGCTCAGTGTTTTTCTATATTCTGGGCTTTCATACAGGGCGGGGCCTCTAGCATAACAGGGATGTCATTTTCCATAGATCTGCAGTAGCAGCAATTTTATAAATCAGCGAGGGTAATACCATCACAACTCCCCCACCTGGCACACAGGACACTCGCTAGTAACTTCTTAACTTCTTAACAGTAAAATATCATTTCTACAAACCCAATCTGCTAACTGATATTTCAGAAAAGGGGTAATTTGAAGACTAGCTATTTGCTCTGCATAAAAATATTTTAAAACCTGATAATTTTGTAATTCCTGGCAAGAGATGTCTCTTAAGAATGCTGTGTCTGAGATAAGGACGTCAGATCTGAGATGAAAATCCGAACACATTTCTCTCCCACACAGAGCTTCTTTTTCCTTTTATTTTATAAGCCAACAAAAATTATTAATTTTTTAATGTCAGGAAAATATTCAGTTATTTTCAATGAAACAGGTCACTGTGTTCCATTACACCAGTCTGCAACCAAAGATTTACAATCGCAAGGTCATCAGTAGGACACAAGGTCATCAATGGGGAAAGACACGATACATAATAGAACCATAAAAATACAATGCCCTGTTGCTGTAGTGACAAGACAAACAGAAATGAGGCACCGAGAAACACTTTCAGACTGAGATTTCTGTCCAAAGTGCACAGGAGGTTACTTGGCAGCTGTCTTATCATTGGGGCACTCTGAGTGTTATGGGAGCCTGAGCAGCCACTGCTCACAGTGGCCACACAGCAAACAAATTATTGCAGCCAGCAGCCACAGTGCCTTACAACCATAATCAACAGCTGCAGGTAGCTAGGGCGATGAAATCTGTGCATAATCAAGAATGAGTTTGGGTTTGGGCATGCAATAATGAGGAAAAGGAAGCTGAGAAGGATTCCTGCGGTAGTGTGCCTGGCAGTCAAAATGGTTCACCTGGTGTAAATCTCTCTGGGAAATCAAATTTCCCTATTTTTCTTGTTCATTTTTCTTTTTTTCTTTTTAACATTTAAATTATCCGTGATGTCATTTTGCCTAGTTTGAAATAGATCCACCTTATGGTGAAGACTGTGTTTACGACAAATTTTCCTTGCTACTTGAATGATCGCCAGAGAATTTGCAGTAAGTAACTGACACTGATGGGGTTTTTTAAAAACTAGTCGTGTGATCTGTTATCATTTTGCCCAGTAAAGTCACACTGAAATAAAATTTTGTCATTTTACTGAGAGCAAACTATTTCAATTGGAGTTTATTTTTACTTTATTTATATACTTTTTACGTTAATTTACAGAAAACTTGATTTAAACAAAAAAGATATGTAAATCAACCTTGTCAAAAAACCCCAACCAACCAAACAAAAAACTAGAGGAAGCTAGAAAACTTGTGATAAAGAGAATATGCTCACTAACACGAAGATTTTGTTTGTTAAATCTTTGTCTCTGACTTAGTGAACATAAAAAGGTCTGGACTCATGCTAACAAGGTTCTCCCACCCAGCAAAAAAAAAAAAAATCTTAATTAAAACACTTTAGTCTTTCACAGATCTTCATATTCCCACATGTGCTATTTAATTTTTCAAAAGTGTGAGAAGCTGCTTCTATTATCAGAGTTTGAGAAGAAAAATGCACACAACGGTATATTTTGTGCAATTAATGTGCAAAAAAATGCATATAAAATGCAATGGTATTGAGGAAGTAGGTATATGTGAACTTTTCTGAAATTACATAATAAAAAACCTGAAAGTTGCTCATTCTTCTTTTCTCTCATGTCTGTAATATTGCTGTTCTAATGTTTCGTGGTCAATTGCTATTTACAAAAATTGAGGCAACAGATCTTCCTATTATTGAAGTCATTGAACTGTCTGTTTCTAAACAGCAAAACAGAAAAGTACTAGCAAAAAATAAAATTTAAAAAATTTAAAGCCTCATAAATTTCAAGACAATCTTTTGCATGTTCTAAGTAATGTCTTGTAATCCTTTCCAAATATTTTTAAAATTCAGGCCTGGCAACTTTAAAAGCATACTTCATCTATCAGACATCTTAAAAAAATTATGGACTGATAGAAAGGAACTATAAAAACAAATAGGAAAAATTCTAGCATTCTGGTATCTCAGCTCAGAGCAGGGTCTGTTGCCAAACTGACCCATCAAAATGAGTGGGTGGAGTACTCAATGGCATTCACACCAGCTTCAGTGAAAAAAAAAACCACAAACCCAAACCTCGTGGGGACATGCTATTGATCTGGAGGCAGAACACACAGCATAGAGAAAAAACATCCACCCGCACCCTGTCGGTGAGTGCAGCTGGTCAGGGGCTAACGGAACACATTTCAACAGCAAGCACGTGCCAGAAGTTTTTCTGCTTGCCATTTCGTGGGCCCCTTGCCCCATTTAGTCGCCTTCCCATTCTTTCACTTGTGGGCAGACGTAGTGCATTTCATCCACTCGCATCCTCGCTTGACCCGTGTGTGTGTCTTCCCCAGAGCATCACTTGCCACACTCCGTGATCAAAAGATGTTAGAGAGTTTTTGTCCCTTGGAGCCCCAAGCGTGCTCATTATATTTATGATGGAAACAAACTATCCAAACTATGCCCAACACTGACCTGAGTAAAAGACAGTCCTATTCAGGAGACTTAAAAGTAGCCATCCTAAAATCCTATAAATTGAAAAGACCATTGTTGTTTTAAAATATTTGCTTCAGTGCTCAGTTGAACAGGAAAGTCAGAGCTCGGGCTCTAAATAGTTTTTCAAGACTAACAAACCCACCTATTCCAAGATTTAAGTAAGAGTACACAAATACCAAACGTCAAAACACACCTTTCCTTTATGTTAGATGCACTGTAATTTTTCTTTGCATGAGAGAAAAGGAAATAGTTGGATCTGATTAAATTTCTGACAGTCCCCAGCATATACAACTGTATTGTGTTTCTTTCATAGGCAATGTCAGAGACTAAATATGGTAGCTTTCTGTAGTAAATCTGAAATAGTCTAAAGTGGACTTGAGACACAAAGATGAAATGAAAAATAAAATGAAAATAATAACAAATGAACTAATGTGAGAAATTCAAACCAAACATTTACCTTAATCCCATTTATTCACCAAGCCCATGTACCACTGTTCTTAAGACACTAGTATTTTTCAGTCCAATCCATACATCCTCTTCTTTTCCATATCTCAACAGTCTCTTTTCCTGACCACAACCCATTCTGAAAAATGGTTCCTTTTTTCACCAAGCCGTATTCATACTAATGAGAGCTGGTAAATTTTTCTGCAGTACTTCTTGCAACCTTTAGTGGTTTTTTTTTATCAAGTCAGAATTAGTCGAGGTAAAGACAGTTTAATAAGACAGAAAAAGAAGAGAACAATAATAATTAAAATAATAATAACAGAATACACAAAACAAGTGATGCACAGCACAATTGCTCACCACCTGGTACCAATACTCAGCTAGTTCTTGAGCCCCACTGCCTTCCAGCACACCCCCCCCAGTTATATACTGAGCATCATGTCACATGGTATGGAATATCCCTGTGGCCAGTTTGGGTCAGCTGCCCTGGCTATGCACCCTCCCAGCTTCTTGGGCACCCCTCACCTTCTTGTTGGCAGGCCAGTATGAGAAGCTGAAAAGTCCTTGACTGCTTGGCAACAACTAAAAACATCAGTGTGTTATCAGCATTGCTCTCATCCTAAACTCAAAACAGCATTATATCTACTGCTAGAAAGACAATTAATTCTATGTCAGCTGAAAAAAGGACAAGCTATATTGAAAGAATTAACAAGTTTTCCACTCAAAACTTGCATCTGCCCTAACACGCAAGCAGCCTTGCAGGTCCCATGTGTATATTTCACACATGAACGTACCCCTTCACCACACACTCTAAATTAAGATGACACAATCAATCAGAGTCTTTCATTGTCCTTACTTGGTCTGTATAGTCCAAAGGAATTAAAAAATGTCCTCATCCAAAATTGTGTGAACATATCACAGACAATGCTGCCTTCCAATGAATTATTTTCTGCTTGAGAAAAATTGTCCCCTTTGATTTGTAGATTCTTCCCAACATCTGCTTTTAGTATAAAAATTTAGTTTGCTTCTTTCTCTCCTCACACTAAAATCTTTTATTTTCTCATGCTTATGCTAGCAGATGTCATCTTGAATCAAAAGTTGTGTTACAGATATATTGTGTACCTCTTCCAGTGTGTTTTTGCACTGAAGTCACTTGTTGGCACTAGCATCTGCTGGCAAACACAAAAAAGCCAGTAGGTGCTCCTTTTCTGTATTCTGCACAGAGCTCTGGGAGTGGGAGTCTGTACTGCAGCACCCTACGTGGATATAAACTCCCCTTCACAGCATTTACCATCAGTGACATCCTGCATTCCTGAAAGTAAGAATGAAAATTACACATTTCTCCTTCATACAATACACTCAATGAGTTTTTGAAAGCTGTATACATGAATCATGCAGAGAGGAGATGAAACTGCTCGAGTGGAACCCTTTTCCATCTAACAAGGACATACAGAGATGCACCTTGCTAATCAAAGATCTTAGGAGACATACTGATTTAGGAGGGTGCAGCGTAACAGTCTCTTCAACCCATTTTGGAAGACTGAGACAAACCATGACTATGCCCACTTTCACGATGACAAGCCACTTACAGGATTATTTCAGAGAATCTCTGAGATCACAGTATCTGATCCATGAAGGCTTTTTTTCAAGGCTATTGTCAGTATTCTCAGTGATTTGATATGCCCTTACTATAACAGGACCTATGTTTGCAAGGCCAAGGCCATCACGTTATGCAAAGCAGAACTCAGGAGCAGAGCAACACAAGAGGCACCCAGATGAATATGTATGCTTGATACCTATAAATATTGATAGCATTCTCTTCACACCACTGAAGTCTAGAAGCAGTCTTCATCTTTCAATTTAACATGAAAAATAAAGGTGGTATGAAATTCAACAGCTGTGTATCCAAGGATACACAGCAAGTCTAAGAGCATGAGGAACTTGGATAAGGTGTTGGCCCAATGTCTTAAGCATAAGTCCAACACCTTTTCAATATATCCATTTGGTTACAGGTAGCAGGAAACAGATCTTTTTACTCCTTATGGAAATATTTCTATACTGAGAAACCATCTTTTTTGCCTATTGATGTTCCTTTCTAAGCAAGAACTTCTGAAAGAGAAAAGAAAGGAAAAACAAATCTTATTAACTTGGAAATTTGTTTTCACTTGCACATTTGAAGACGACTATCCTGTGAATAATGGGAACCAGTATGACCACTCCAATTGAAGGAAAAGTGTGTTTGTTTTTCTACCTACTGCCTTTTTTTGCCTCATATCTTGACTGTGGTGTTTGATGTCTTGACTTCTGATCACTTACAGTTTTTCATAAAAGGCTAAAACTACAGTTGGTAACAACTTCTTTCATATTACATAAACTCTTCTATTGTAATTGTAAGACAGAAAAGACCCTTACAGAGGCAACTGAAAAATTAAGTTCAATTCCAAGGAACTAAAGGAAAGTTTATTTTAATGTTTACTGTACTTCTAAAGTAAAGTTTATTTCTAATAAACCAATGTTTTGCTGTCAGGTTTTCATGATTTCCACATATGGGGTTGGGGGGGTTTATTATTATTTTGCGGGGGGTGGGTGGTGTTTGGTTTTTGTTGGTTTTTTTTTTTTCTTTTTCAGGTCTGAAATGTTACATACTCAAAAATACATATTTTGACTTATTTATGGCTCTGTTTTCTCTGTGGTGACTGAAAGGAGCTATGTTGCAAAAGTTTTTAGTTTTGTCAACTTGCATTCTACCTTTCAGGGACTTGAATTAAGGCACTGACATACAACTGAAAATCTCTTGTTATATATTTAATAATTTTCTTAATATTTGGACCCCGAACTCCAATTCTTCAAAGTATTCTTATGCACCCATGCACCAAAAGTTTCTAGCATTCTCCCAAACAAATTCCTGGAAACATCAATGGTAGTTTAAATTAAAGAAAGCAGAACAGAGAAGTGTTAGTACACACAAGCAGGGACTAACTAAATGAAGCAGGTCATCATTTCACAAAACTCCAAGAATAAAGGGGTTAACAAATTTTGTTTTCATTGACCATCAAGTCTACAGCAGAGTAAAAGTTCTGGCAGATACTCTGTCAAAGTAAGGTGAGCTTTTGCAGCCTGTCTACTTTATTCCTCTGTGTGTTACCACTTTGTAGCTGCCTAAAATCAATATTAATAGAACAGTGCCCAAGCATTAAGACACTTAGAAGCTGCAGCTGATTCCAGCTGATTCCCACACTACACTGCTCAAGAGTATTTTTAAGTCACCATTGCCCCTAGAGATGGCCGTTTTCTGTTGTTATTTTGAATGCACATGGTGATCTCAGCTCTTGGCTCAAAGATTTCTGCATTCTTTTGTAAGCTCCTACACAAAGGCTTTTGTGCTTTAAAACAGATGCCCAAGGGACTGTGTCATTGTCTCAGGAGGCTGGACTAGAGAAAGCCAGATGCCTGCAGAGAGACTGACATCCTGGTGGTAAGTGTGGAAACTGTGTCCACGCTCTTCTGGGAGACCCTGGGGACCATGTCCCCATGAGACACCGGCTGGGTGGTGAGTTCACACACAGGTTGTCTCCACTGCCAAGAACAAGTCAAGCAGGTTCCTCATCAAGGGCTGTTTTCATGCATGCCCTTTACCAGTCAGCAATCCCAGATACTAGCAAACAGAGCAAATCTTCTGAATAAGAAGTAGTAACCTGGACAAGATAGGCCTCCAGTCCTCTCAATTTTAGCAAAAGGGAAACTATTCATCGTCTTCAGATAAGTACATGGATGCTGGCTGGACAGAGAATAGAAGGGTCAAATACTGCCAGGCCCTGGACTAGAAAGTCTTTTGGTACAGCCAACAGGGAGAGTTCCTCTGCAGGTGATTTGGCATCACATTACTGCTCTTATCATGGAGTTGTCACTTGCATCTAGTGACATTTACTGAGCCCCTTCCAGGAAAATGGTCTAAGGCAAAAGAATATGTGTCTTCAGGATGGCACAGGAAAGACCTGGTCATAACCAGTTTGGAGAAGTGTCAGATAGTGACAGGGCACTCACATAGTTTCTCCCTCGTCCCACCACCTCATACTTTCCATCAGGTGGCAAATCTGGTCTCCCAGTGAGTTTTTACCTTCATCTCCGGTTTTGCCAGAATAAGGCTGGATCTTCTCTTTCAAGGTTTGTTCACATGAGTAATCTCAGTGCCGCCAGCAGGGCCATTAATACAGATGAGCATTACTCACACATACAAGACATACTGGATTAGGTCATACATGACAATACCATGGAAACTCCAGTCTGGATTTGCCCAGATAAACACACTGAGGAAGCAATAGCTAGGCAGCTGGCAGGCAAATAAGGAACAAAATAGAAAAACCAAAAATACCGCTCCATATTAGGTAGTGTTGGTAGGATGTTCCATACCTGCTATTTTATAACCCACCTTCACCATCTTGCAAATATTTGGCACGCTTCTCAAACCAAATTCATACTGAATCCATGCTGAACAGTGAGAACACAAAAGCCAGTCATCGCTGGTCAACTGTGCCTATTTGTAGGTACAGATTTTACAAGCTCGAATAAAAAATGAGGACCATGGTCACCACTGGTTAACTTTATGTAACAGCTTGGTGCTCTCCTCACTCTGAAGAAAGCCTCAGTTTATAATTCACTTGTGGGAGCAATGAGAACCCAGAACAATTTTTTCATGCAGAATAAAGTTGTTAAGATTCTTTTCTTTCTACTTTTAAATGCACTTTATTCCACCTAAGTTTATAAGCATGAACATATAATATGATCACAATTAAGTAGCATTCTGTCAGAAATTTTCAAAGTTTTAGAGGGTGACATCATCAGATATAAGGCAAACACAAGGTACCTGTTAATTCTTACTTTATTCCTTCTGTTTCTTAACAAAAGTTAGCACCTGCTAACATCTCCTAAACCCTGGAGATGCTTGCAGGAGTTCTCCATCCAGCATCTGTTCACTGCCACCAGGGAACAGTGATAAACAGTAGAGTATTGTCAGTGATAACAGCCATCTTATCACTACATCCAGTACTGGAGAAGAATATTTGTTTGAACTGCCACGTGAAATGATCAGCCATGCCACGATTTATATCATGGTGCAGTTTGGTAATTCTCATGCAATTTTATCCAGTAATCATGAGTCAGGCCATGGCTTAGAAACTGAGGAGAAAAATGGCTTAAAATACTTTTGGTTAAATACAATTACAGCTCAAGGCAAGAAGGTTCAAGTTTTTCCCAGTTTCCATAAGGAATGACTCTCATGGTAGGAAAGGAAAACATTTGTAGCTTGCCAGAATTAACATCACCTGGATATTATCAGTAAAACTCAAAGTTAAGCATGTGCACTGTTTTCTGCTACCGGTTTTTCAGGCCAGCTGCAGGATCAGGAAGACAACACTGCAATGTGTCATATTTGGACATTTTCCCAAGGAACAAAAAAAGGCCAGAAAAGACATCTCTCCGGCCGTGCCCAGTGAGGGGAATATAAATACGTCCTTCAAGCATAAGATTAGCAGCAAGGCAAACAGCGTGGAAGGGCAAAGAAGCACTATGTTCTGCATCAGCATCGGGAAGAAACTGAGCTCACTCTCTTTCCTGAGATCCCTTCTGATCTGACTCCTGAATTCTGGTATCACATTTACTCAAATCATCTGTGTGAAACAGGAAGGATAACAAATAAGCTCTCATCAGCTGGGTTTCAAATAACTCAATGGTCATGCACTAATAAGATACATCAACCGGATGCAGCCAAGGCCAGCAGAGAAAGTAGTTTGAACTAAATTCCTCTTGTGCCTTGAACTTTGAACCTGGCTCCCAAATGCTGTGGACAACACACAGAGACCCAAAACTGTGCTGCAAAATGCAGTGTGTTAAGAGATATTCCAAGCACCTCTGCCCATGACTGGCACATTTTTTCCGCCACAGTGCAAAGCCTCACAGAAATACTGCATATTCTCTACTGAGTCACTGCTGTATTTGACCTAATAAGGAAAAAACATCAACCTGAATCCAGTCTTGAGTCTCATCTTCTGAACACCACAGCCCAGAACACATATTAGGGTAATGTGTTAAATCACAAACTCCAGAGTTTTCCCCCAAAAATATTTTCATTGCAGTATCTTCTTGTTTCATGGGGTGGGGTGGATAGGGCAGGGAGGGAAGACTTATTTCAATATGCAGGTGCCTTACCACACCTGGTAAGCAATGGAGAGTATTAGAGAAATGTCAGCAAATAGAAAGGGTAAAAGTGGCACAGCTCAATTCCTCCCTGACTCTACTCTGCAGTGACAGCTTTCTACTATGAATTTACAATAAATCATTGTTATTTCTAATTTATTGGTATACTTACAACTCCAGATTTTTAACATTCCTTGTAAGAATATAGATACATTAAAATAAAAAGGAATTCCTGGGACTTGCTGGGGCAGATTGTCTAGTCAATACAGCTACAGTAATTTATATTTAGGAAGATTTATTTGTTTGTGCCTGTGCTGTAATATACTCTACAAGGTTTTTTATCACAGATATTGTATTTCAATTCAAACTTGGTCACTGCCATTTTTATATTTTAACAAATATGTGGCAGTTCAATGCATAGGGTTCAGCTGAAAATATTCCACACAAATTAAAATATCAACTGAACAGAAATGCATCGCGCATTACAACTTCATTTTAAATAAACAAATCAATGGTGTTCTGTCTGTTACCTCAGCATGAAAGGTAATTGATGTAGCATAAAAAATCATTGTCCCCTGAATTTTCTGAAAGTTTCACTGAAGCTCTCAAAGGGGATCATGAGCATTGTTTTAATGGGAGGAATAACATAACATAATATGTTTGCCTCAATTAGTTGTAAACCAAGTTAATGGACCTAGACATGTATGCCTAGACACAAGGAAGACCCTAAAACAAGTTTGAGAAGGGAATAATGTGTTCAGTTAAACAGAAGCTACATTGAAATGAATATTTCATAGCACCAATACAAACAGGTGTGCATAACCTTCCATAACTAATTTGTCAAATATAATTTATGTGATGGCCTTAAGCTAAAGTATAGCAGCCACCAGTAACATGCTTGCTTCTTTAAAAAGTGCTTGTTTTGTATGAAAAATTACTTTTCTTCTTTGTTGGCTTTGGCATTTATTTAACAAATCTTCCTTTCAAAATCCATCAAGTGCAGTACCTGCAGGAAATAAATTCAGTTCTTAGAACAACAACAGTATGGTCCTTGTATTGCATGTGTCTGTTCACATGCAAGTATTTCCATTTAGAATAGACTAGAGCAGAATATATCAGTTGGAAGGTACCTACAATCATCATCTACTCCCACTGCCTGACCAATTCCGGACTGACCAAAAGTTAAAGCATATTATTAAGGGCATTGTCCAAACGCCACTGACAGGCTTGGGGCATTGATCACCTCTCTAGGAAGCCTGTTCCAGGGTTTGACTGGCCTCTCGGTAAAGACATGCTTCCCAATGTCCAGTCCGAAGCTCTTCTGGTGCAGGTTTGAACCATTCCTAGGCATCCCATCACTGGGTACCAGGGAGAAGAGCTCGGCATCTCCTCTCCACTTTCCCTCCTCAGGAAGCTGCAGAGAGCAATGAGGTCACCCCTCAGCCTCCTTTTCTCCTAACTAAACAAACCCAAAGCCCTTAGCCGCCCCTCACAGGACATGTCTTCTGGCCCTTCCATCAGCTTTGTGGCCCTCTTCTGGTGCATTCAAGGACCTTCACATCTGTCTTAAACAGTGGGGCCCAGCACTGCATGCAGTATTCCAGTTGAGGTGACACCAATGCTGAATACAGCAGGATATTCCCCTCTTTTGACCGGCTGGTTACACTGTGTTTGATGGTCCCCAGGATGGGGTTTGCCCTCTTGGCTGCCAGCGCACACTGCTGGCTCATGTTGAGCTTAATGTCAACCAGCACCCCCAGATCCCTTTCTGCAGGGCTGCTCTCCAGCCACTCCTCTCCGAATTTATACATGTGCCTGGCATTCCTCTGTCCTAGGTGCAGAATCTGGCATTTCAACTTGTTAAATTTCATCCTGTTAAACATAGCCCAATGCTCCAATCTACCTAGATCCCTCTGCGAGGCCTTTTGTCCCTCAGGAGAATCAACAGCACCTGCTGGTTTGGTATCATCAGCAAATTTTCTAAGGGTGCATTCAATTCCTCCATCCAGATCATTGATTGAAATATCGAACAGAACTGGCCCTAGAATTGAGCCCTGAGGAACACCACTGCTGACCAGTCACCAGCCAGGTGTAGCCCCATTCACTATAACCCTTTGAGACCTGCGTTTCAGCCAGTTCTTCACCCAGCACATCATGAACCCACTCATCCCACAGTTGGACAACTTGTCCAGAAGGATGCTGTGAGGAACAGTATCAAAAGCCTGACTAAAATCCAGAACAACAACATCCACCACCTTCCTTTTATCCACTAGGCAGGTGACATTCTCATAGAATGGTATCAAATTAGTTAATCAGGACTTTCCCTTTGTAAGCCCATGTTGACTATGCCTGATGATTGCATTATTTTTTAAATGCCTTTCAGCAGTATGCAGTATAATCTTCTGCATAATTTTTCCAGGAACTAAGGTTAGACTAACAGGTCTGTAGTTCCCTGGGTCTTCCCTCACACTCTTCTTGTAGACTGGAATAACGCTGGCTAGCTTCCAGTCAGCGGGGACCTCCCTAGACTCCCAAGACCTTTGGTAGATGATGGAAAGGGGTCCTTCCATAACATCCACTAGTTCCTTCAGTATACTGGGATGAATTCCATTAGGCCCCATGGACTTGTGAACATTCAGCTGATACAGTTGGTACCTTACAATTTCCGTGTCCGCTAATGGAAAGTCACTGTTCCCACACTCATGGGGACTGGGCAGCCCAAGGACCATGCTACACAGGTGAGTGAACCATTTGACAGTAAAGCATGGAAAAAGTACTTCCATTAAGGTCTGAATACCTACAAACTGGCAGACCCCAGCAATAACTTTGTTGGCCCAATTAACTAGAAGAAGAAAACCTTTTCTTACTCTGACCTATGATATGTGACTGGGCCAAGAAGGAAGATGCAACTTCTTAATAGATGCAAGTTCACAGAAAATGTAAAGGTAAATGAGAACTTTTTTCTCCCCTGAAAACCATGTTGATTGCTTAAAAAACGTATGCAATCTACACTAAAATAAACAATCAATTAACCTACTACAATACTATGAACAAACATCCCTGTGGCATGCTGTAGGACAATGCCACAAGTCTTGAAGGAAAGCAATGTCACTGCAGTAGTTACCTAGTAGAAATTGCTTTCGGGAACTTCAGTAGTGCTTTAATGCTAAATACTTCCCTGTTTCCTGGGAAAGAAAAACTATGTATAAGCAAGGGCCTGGCACGGGAACTTACTGAGGAGCACTCCCATCTGTCACCTATTAGTTACAGAGGTCGTGTTTTGAGAGTGTAAGCATGCCACTGAACGCAACATGATCTGAGTCACGGCCATCATTGGAACCATGTTTAGTGATATATCATGTCAACTGACATTTTGTTTTCACACAGTGGTGGGAAACAGCTTCTCAGAATGGCCAGGCCATTCAAGTTAGATTGAAAGATCTGGAGCTGAACATTTACACAAACAGACTATGGCTCCAAATTAAAAGCTATTGCACTGAGTTGCTCTTTAACTTCCAGAATCTAAACCCAAGACCAATAGCTCTTATTTTCTTCTTCTTCAGCTCGTAAGAAAGAAAGAAAAAAAAGTTAGATAGCACCATACCAGAATTAATCTATGACTTCCTACCTATTAAATCCAAGCATGAAGCCTTTCCTGCTGCAACGGTCTGAACCCCTGAGTCTGCATGAATGTAACATATTTGCCACAGGTAACATAAATGCAGCATTAGACAACTATTGCAAATTAAGTGATGGAAAAAAATCAGGCATCATGAAAAAAAAGTTATTATTTATAACTGTAAATTACCAGGTTTCAAAAATATCAAGAGGGACTGCTGAAGTCACACCAGCTGTTTTAAACACATGAAGCTGGAGAAGGCTTGGTTAATAATTGATAAAGTACTAAAAAGAAGGAGAAGAGAGAAATCTGATGAATTAAATAACCAAAAGAGAGAAAAAGAAAAAAAAGAAGAGAGAGAGAGAGAAAAAAAAAGAGGAGGGAACCTATTTCCATAGAGGAATTTTTAAGTAAAAATGGCAGTTATTGCCATTTGACTCATTACAGAAGCCTGCCTGTTAACACAGGCAGACATAACAACTCCTAACATATTTATGCTGACCCAATAAATCTGCTGTCGTTTTCACTCTGGAGTCATGTATTACCAGCTTGCTTCAAGCAATTTGTTTTCAGCAGTCACTCAGTTCAGACATTCAGTACATTCAATTCAAGTCCAGCAAAATTTTGCAAATAAGTAAGGATTCCTTAAAAAACAAACAAAAAAAACCCCAAACTTTATTCATTTTGCTATTTACCTTTTAAACAACCTTCTGTGTGAGTCCATTTGGGCCCCCTCACCTATATGGAAAGACCCTTCAGGCAGCACAAATGCAACTGAAAAATATAAATCAGCTGTTTCTCAGTTGACACACACAAGAGAGGTAGGATTCAGGTCTTCTTGGCACCCTGATAAGGCACTCAAACATCCTTTGCTGATGAGGCAAGTGTTGGTGAACCGGGGGAGAAGAGCCAGTGCCTGGAGCTTCCCAGGCCAGATCTTCAATGCTGCAGAGCTGCCCTCTGCCACCTCTGCCACCAGCTCCCTCCACAGGTCTTACACTGGTGACTTAGTGACACCAGGAAGTCCTTAGATTAAGCTCTCTGCTTGCTTTCTTTAGACTTTATGCTTCTCATGTAGGTGTTTTCCCCTTGGATCATTGCACAGCTGATGATCCTGTTCCAACCACCCTCTCTCTGTAATCTTATCATCCTTATCTCTCTTACTTTCTGCTTATCCTCGTACCCTCTTAGTGGTATCGCTTCTGAGACTGGGCTGTGCAGCTGGGTGGGATCAGAGCTGGATCCTCATCTAGTAGGGTTCCCATCTCAGCAGCAAGGGTGACTGTGAGCCAGGGCTCCTCGTTCGAAGCAGGCACCTTTCCCCTAAACACAGCACACTTTTCTTACAAGTGCCAATGGATGCATATCCACATGTTTACTTCCAGAAATCCTGTCTCCAGTTTTCTTCACTAGCTCAGGGGAAGTCAAAGACTTGGGAGCAACATGTGAATCCCTTGGTAAGAGAATATGCAGTGACAGAAACCAGGCTGGACTGCACAATGTTCTTACTGAGACAGAAGGATGATACCAGTGTTTGAATTCAGGTTTTAGGAACTGCAAAATGAATGACCCAGAAAAAAAGGCAACATTTTTTTGCACAATACAATGGTATTATTTTCTTTACCTGGTAAGCAAGAATAATAATAAAAATTCAGAGCAGCTGTCTGTTTTACAGAGGTCAAATCTGTAGGAACAATACACAGTCGAAATGATTAGAGGTAGGTGTGGCTGTAGTTTCTTTCTACTGACTCATTTGGCCCTCTCAACTTCCTGATTCCTGATTTTGTTTTTTTTTTTTAATGCCTACACTGTCCCTTTTCCTGCATTGTGCATTCTGTTCTATAACAAGGCTCACAAGAAACTTAAATAAGCCAAGAGGAGAGAAGAAAATCAATCACCTGCTAAAGCTGAGATTTAAGAACAACGAACCCAAACAGGCACACTGGTGTAAAAACCTAAATGTGTGAAGAGAGTTCAATAAAGCTAAAGTGCTTCCATGAATTGGAGATGAACTTCCAGAACCTCAGAAGTTTATTTAGGCCTCTTATTACCCTTGAAATTAATGGGAAATCAGACCCTAAAAATTGCTCCATCCCTACATCTATACAAGGAAAGCAGGCTGGGCATAGATAGCAGTCTAAAACTGTAGAAAAATGTAGAAAATGGACCCATTGTTCAATATGATCCCAGGTGGGAGCTGCTGTTTTTTGGCTAGTGATCTCTGTGCTGTTTTAGTATTAATTAGGAAGACTTGCATAAACACAGATTCAAATCTTGCACACTAAAACCATCAAGGTGCATATGCAGACTGCCTGTGAAATCAGAGGCATGGTTTCTTTCTCTGCCAGTGCTGCTGCTCTGAAACGTAGTTAGAGACAGATAGATGCATTCACAAGGCAATGTTCAGGATGATTTCTGACTGTAAGGAAATGAGTAGGAAGCATCAATAGTTCCCTTTTCACAAGACTTTCAGATTCTTAAGGGGAAGGCACAGAAAAGCCTTCTTGGATAAAATAAACCCAGAAAATGAATTTTCTTGAGCTGAATTATCTCTTTCACCCCAGTGGAGATGTCTCAGATAAAGCACCTTAAATGGCACTGAACAGTTGTGCTTAATCAGCTCAGTTCCACCTGTATCTTTTTATCACTATTTTCTGCAGGGAAGTATATTTTTCCATGATTCAAAGGAAGGCAACTTCTTTAATTTGGGCCCAAGCTAGAAATTTCCAAAGCATTAAGACCTTCAGCTGAGAAAAGGAATAGAGGCTCAGGACAAAAAGTTGTACTGAATTTTATGAGAGTAAGAGAGCGACAGAGCAAATCCTTTTATGACCTCTTTTTCAAAAGCACAGTGCAGTAGCTAAGCATTAAATAACAGCTCAATAGGTTTTCATCAATGCAGCAAAATAATTATCTAGAAAAAGTTATATAACCTCCAACAAACAAGGTCAGAGATCATGATATTTTTATACATGGTCTGTAAGATTCTCTCCTGCATGAAATAATTTTTTTTGGATAGAAAGTACTCTTCGCCTTTACAGGACTGGACACAAATGGCCTATTATTTTAGCACCAATTAAGATTCCTCCATGCCAAGACTAATAGGGAAATTCATTATACAATCCCATTGGTTATTCTACTTCTCTGCAACAGGCATATCCGTAATTCCATCCTGAACAACCAAACTGCATCTTTCTTTATTTCAGGATCCAGTTTAAAAGAGTTACTTTTTGTTCTTTAGTCACCATGAGCCTATCCCAATCTGTTCTACTGACTTGTCTTTTCTCTTTTTCCTGGAATGTGTAATTACCACCTTTTTAACAGAAGGTTAAGATCCAGTTAGCAGCCAAAGATCCAGACATGAATTAAGGGCTGAACACCATGTCCTTGTAACAGCAGCTGTGAGTTTCAATTATTAACTCATCACAGATACTGCATTAAATAGATCGTTACTGTTCTCAGCAACCACAACCAAGTCACCATCACATGGCAATTTTAAGTTCACCTTATCTGAGGACAGCTGCTTACCTGGCTCTATATATGACACCTTCCGGGCAGGCACGGGAATAACTCTAGCACAACTTTCTATTCCTTTGGAGTGTCTCAGCTGAAGAGGTTTTATTTTCCTCTTGCTGGGACTCTGCAGTTTCTGACACTAAGTGATAGACTTCCTAGGCAAAACACTGCCTCTCTTAAAACCAGCCGGACTGTTGCAATCAGGTTCAGTGTGGTCAGGATTATTCTGCTGAGCTTTGGGGCTGCCCGTTCAAGTGTGTGCAGAGCAATAGGCGCTGTTGCATATCCCAGAGCTGAAGGACCTAGAAAAAGGGGTTTTTTCAGTCTTGCAGAAGGCCCTTGCCAGGTTTGGGACACCTCTGCAGGCTGCATGGATAATCCCAGTTTAAGTCTAGGGCTGTGAGCCGACTAAAAGAATGTTTGGCTGACATGTTTTGGATGCTGCTTTGACCATCATTTCCCACCACCTGCCTCCTAACCCTGAGGTCCTCACAAACAGGAGCCGCCCTTGGGCTGACAGTTTGGCCACATTGGTAAAGGGTAACATGAAAAATTCCCAAAAACATTCCCCTCCCCCCCTCAAATTTGTCTGTTCACTTGAAGCATAAGGCCAATTGGATTCAAGCTCAGTAACAGCTACAATGGATTTTTTAGCCTATATCTGTGATCCATTTTCCATGCCAGCCGTATCAAAGCCAAATACCATCTCAGTTTGTCAGCAGCTCTCCCAAATTCTTTGAGGACCCTAGATATGACCATCAATTTTTAAATTGTGCTTCAAATTTCCTTGAATATTTTGACATTTCTCTTGTGATGATATTTTCAAGACCAAATAAAACTTCCCTGATCAACTCTTATCAGATCCAGTATGTTGTTACAAACTTTTATATTCCCCCACTTGAATGCTTTTATTGAATCTCTGGTATTACAGCCTTTCTAGTCCTTTTTACTAATAATTTACTATGTAGAGGGGAGAACTGCATCCCCTTCCTCCACTGAGTATTTTACAATCGCTTATATCATTTAGATCCACTAAACAACTTATATAGTTTCATAATTTCCTCTTTTACATTAAGTGAAGCAATTAGTGAGCAACACAAGCAGTCTCACACTCTACAAGGTGACAGCCCAAAGAAAGTTTCGGTACTTTGCATAGTGTAGGACATCATATTCTTTGTCATTAAGGCAGCTGTGAGCTGGTACCTCCCCTGGTAAGTGCTCCAGTGGTGCTGTTGGTAAACAGCTTAGGGTCAGCCCTTTTCCTTACTGTGCTTGCATGTGTATTATGTGCTTGCCTTGAGGAAAATATTCAAGGTTTTAGATCCTGGAAGGACTGAGCTTCATAGTCTAAATGGGGTGAACGGTGACGTGAGGGGCAAGATCTAAGAAAGCAATTTGGTTAACTAGTGAAAGTGGCTAATTCATCTGAGAACTGTTTGTAAGCAATCTACTTGTGGGTGTTTGATTTTTCCTATATTTTTGTATAGAGACATATTGTAATCTCAGTGGACATACAGATAACAAAATATTTAGACTCCTGTGAGCCAAAGCTCTTTCAAGTTAAGAAAGTACCATTTCATATAAAATTTGTCTTTTATAACATTCTAAAATAAATAAGAGAGAGAGAGAGAGATCTCCAAGACATCTCTCAGGGAAACACTATACTGTGATAGTTTCTACAACCAAAATAGTTTTGGAGTTTCTTTGATCGCTTTGGCTGAACTAATTGTATCGTCTGTATTCTCTAGTGGTCACCTCTGTGTGGAAAGGATCTGCTTCTGTTGACGTCTTCCTGCACACCAACAATAACAAATGGTACGTTCTCCCTTGTCCATGATATATATGTTTTTTTGTCACCATTGTTTCTGAGAGGGCAAGGGGAGTGGGCCCTGAAGGCTAAGATCATCTTTACCCAGCTTTCTTTTCAACTCTACTCATAGGTCATCAGCCATTTCAACTCTGCTCACCAGCCACCAGCCATTTCTAGTCACTGCGTGGTAGCCTTCCAAGTCCGATGCCTCTGCTTGCAAGTCCTCTCTGGACAGGCTGTTCCGCAAGGTGGGAACCCCATGACACTGTGCAAGCTGCGTCTCATCTGCCGTGGCGTGCCTGATTCAGCCCTGCGCAGTTCAGCAGCCCCTTGCCATTTGACCTGCCTTTGCCCTTCTGCGCCATGCGATATGGAGCACCACGGGATGTGATCTCTGCTGACACCAAAAACAATTCCACTGATGGCAAACGTGCACCAGCGAATGGGCTAGACCAGTCCTGTTTCTGCAATCTGAGCTGTAATGCCTTGTGAACTGAGGCATCACACATTGTGCCTGGCAAGCAGAGGCTATTATCTGGACCTTTTCATTTCCCTAAAGCAAAAAGTATATACAGTATAGATTCTAGATTTTAAATTATAATTGTTGAGTTGTCACAGTGTGTTAAAATGCAACACTTGTATGCAGTGGAGTAAATAAAAATTATGTAATAAGACAAGATGGAGAATAGCTTTAATAACGTTCAAATATGTACCTGTGGCAGTGGAAAGGAAGCTATTAAAATAGCTCCTGAAAGCAAACACTTTGCAGATACTTCGAGTTGGGAGAAATTATTTAGAGGTTTGTAACAAGTCAGCGTGTGAGGACCATTTGACTTTAAAGCATTGTGAGAGCTAACTCACCCCTTTTGTGCTCAAGAGAGTTAATAATGAGACATTGCACTCTGCTTTATATGGCTTCATGTTTCTAAATATTGCATCCATCAGCAACCAGTTGAGGGTAAACACAATTAAAATAGTGTGTGTATATATGTACACACTTATATAAAATAGTATATATATTATATATGCTTTTGTATATATAGTGTATATATACCATTATATAGTATAATATACTATATGCACTCTATAGTATAGTCTACAGTATAGTATACTGTAATGTACATATAGCATATAGTGTGTATTTATACTATATATATTTATATATCTCTCATACCTCTGACTCAAAAATCTAATTCAGGATTTATATCCTACTACCTTAGAAGGACTGAAGTGAAAACACACTGTGGTGGGTTGACCCTGGCTGAGGGCCAGGTGCCCACCAGAGCCGCTCTATCACTCCCCTCTTTCATTAGACAGGGGAGAAAAGGTACAATGAAAGAAAACTTACGGGTCCAGATAAGGACAGGGAGAGATCATTCTCTAATTATCATCACGAGCAAAACAGACCGAACTTAGAGAGGGAATTCATCTTATTTATTACTAAGCAAAACAGAGCAGAGGAATGAGAAATAAAACCAAAATCTTAAAACACCTCCCCCCACCCCTCCCATCTTCCCGGGCTCAACTTCACTCCTGGCTTCAACTTCCGCCCCCCCCAGCGGCACAGGGGGACGGGGAGTGTGGGTTACGGTCAGTTCATCATGCGGTGTTTCTGCCGCTTCTTCATCCTCAGGGGGAGGACTCATCATTCCCCCGCTCCAGCGTGGGGTCCCTCTCACGGGAGACAGTCCTTCACGGCCTTCTCCAACGTGAGTCTCCTCCACGGGGTCCAGACCTTCAGGAGCAGACTGCTCCAGCGTGGGTCCCCCACGGGGTCACAAGTCCTGTCAGCAAACCTGCTCTGGCGTGGGCTCCTCTCTCCACGGATCCACAGGTCCTGCCAGGAGCTTGCTCCAGCGCGGGCTTCCCATGAGGCCACAGCCTCCTTCAGGTGTCTCCACCTGCTCTGGCATGGGGTCCTCCACGGGCTGCAGGTGGAATCTCTACACCCCCTCATCCTTCCTCCATGGGCTGCAGGGGAACAGCCTGCTTCACCATGGTCTTCACCACGGGCTGCAGGGGGATCTTGCTCCAGTGCCTGGAGCACCTCCTCCCCCTCCTTCTTCACTGACCTTGGTGTCTGCAGATGTTCTTACATCTTCTCCCTCCTCTCTCTGGCTGCAAAAGCGCTCTCTAACTGTTTTTCTCTTTCTTAAATATGTTATCACAGAGGCGCTGATTGGCTTGGCCTTGGCCAGCGCTGGGTCCATCTTGGAGCCGGCTGGCATTGGCTCTGTCAGACACAGGGGAAGCTTCTAGCAGCTTCTCACAGAAGCCACCCCTGTAGCCCCCCCGCTACCAAAACCTTGCCACGCAAAACCAACACACACACGTAGTAACCTGTGGTTTTGTGACCACTCACAGAGACAGAGCAGAGGCAAAACCGAAAATCTCTCCTCTTCCTACGACGTTTCCGTTAAATAAATGAAACATAAGATGGAACACCAGAAGCTACTGATCACAAAGGCAGCAATCTAGCAGCGATTGTTCCACTTCACTAGATCTTTCCTAAACTGTTCCAGCAGTGCCTCAGTAATATGTTCACAGCTAATCAGGGCGAAGTGACACACAGAGCTAACAACCCTTGAAAAACTAGCACTGCCATTTTCAGCAGCTGTTGAAAAGCACATAAAAGAAAGGAAGGGTAAGAAAGCCAAAATTCCTGTTAACCCAGCAGAGCCCACTGGCCCTCGTCCCACGTATCTGCAGTTATGATCTGTGAAACGCTGCCCTGCATCAGGGAGCAGAGCCCATTGTGTGAGCAGGAAGCGAAACCCAGAGCGTGGCGGGGCCGGGGCCACGCTGGAGCGCAGCGCTTGGAAAGCCCTCTTGCCTGAGAGCTGCACAGTGCTGTTCCCTCCCGGAGAAACACACTGCGTTTCAGGCTTCAGCAGCATTGACATCTGCACTACTTCTATCCACTGTGGGCAAAATAACGCTGCTCGCTTCATCTGCCTGAACCCTCTTGGTCATTTCTTCACTACCTCTGACTTTCTGGCTAGAGCAGGTAGTATTGATTTCAATCCACAAAGCTCTAAATAAAATTTGGGCTTTGCTAATTTTACAATTGTTCCTCCCTTTAGCACTGCAGCTTTCCTGGTGCAGAAGACAGGCAAGTGCACCTTTCCAAAAGAAGTTCTACATTATAATCTTGCACGTGAACCTCGTTCCCTGTACAGTCCTTAAATAAGCTAGAATCATTGTTGGACTCAGTGTAACTGGTAAGAAGTATAGGTCCTAGGTCCAATTCAAAGAGAAGGTGGCTGTCTTTAGCAAAGAGCCAGGAATGACACTTCCCAGATGCTGTTTATGATTCGTCACAGTGGCTTAATACATTAAGCTGAGGACTAATTTGTGAAACTGCAGTGGCCAAGTAGTAACTTGGAGAGACAGACTCTACATGTTGTAGAGATGTATATTTCGATGGCAGTTCCTGAAAGCCGTCTAATATTTCCTTCCTAAAACACGTGCAAAGAAAAAGGATTCACTTTTTTATGGCTGTAATACATGGAAGCATCTATGTTGAGGACAGGACTAAAACACATGCTTAAATCCCATCACTCAGATGCTGTTCTGTATAAGAATGTATAAGAATGTGTAACTAAGCCACAGCACATTTCCTCCCTATTTGCCCTCTTACATGTAAACACGTTCACTGTGTCCTTCATCTGAAACAGGTTAGACGGGGACCTCAAGTGAACGCTACCTCTCTTTATCAAGGCACAGGTATCACAATAAAAATCTGTTAGTTAAAATATTTTATAAAAGTTATCAACAGCTTTGATTGCTAACAACCACCTTATATCATCAAAACTTTATTTCAAGTATACATATTTTTGTCTGGATTTCTCTGCATTAGCACTTACTTTGTATCAGAAGTTTAGTCCTAAAGTATGTCTTTGACCATACTAATTCACCTCATGTAGTGGATCACCCAAACAACACCTTTTGGAGGAGACTGAAGCTGAAGCTGTGCCACAAGAGCAGTCAGCTGAAGGAGTCACAGGAGAATTAGTCCGGAATATCTACACTGAAAAATAAATAAGATGGATATCAGGTCTTCAGAAACAATAGTTCCACTCTACAGATTCATTTCTTTGGAAACATGTACTTTGTAAATGCAGTCTCCAATTTACTTGCATCCTATTGGAGTGCTTTTCCAAATCTCCTGGAATAATCAAGTCATAACTGAACGACGTTGTGGCAGGAAGATCTCAGCAAAGTCAAGCCATTGGAATACACTGAACTGGTAGCTTGCCGATACTTAACTGTATGACTTCCCTCAGGATGATACCTGAAACCTCTCTCAAAACTGAAATAAAGTCCTGAATTACATCACATAATCTGGAACAGCAGCCAGTCCTTAATGTATGGTAAGACTTTTCTGGCAATTTACATCCTATTTGTCCCAGAAAAATGAAAGTATTTAGGAAGGATTTTCTTTGTATTCTATTAGGGTATTTGAACAAGTTTCTTCATAAAGTTTATAAATTTATACCTTTAATGGGTGGGATCATGTAGCTGGATTCACATCACAACTACACTTTGGCTTAAAAACACATTTGGATGGAAAATGGGCACTTGTTCTGGCTCCTTGAAGGTGAGGGAGCCCTGATGCCCTCACCCACTGGACCGATCACCCCTTAAAGCATTTGGACCATTTGTCAATTATTTGTCCATAACAGTAGTTCCAAAGGAAGTTTGCACCACTGCTGGAAACTTTCATTGAGCAGATGGTGAGGGGAATGATATTTTTAGCTCGCTTGGCTACAAGGTAAATTTATGCTTTACAAATCTGACTCAGATCTGCCCTGCTTAATTTAATCACTAATGCAAAGCCAGCTGCTTACTATAGCTGCCTTAACTCCAGTTACAGGTTTTATCTGCTGAAGTAGTAATTATAGGTCTTTGGAAAAAGCAAGGAGGAAAACAACAATTATACAGATGGAGAAGGAAGACTTTCCAGCTGGAATTCATATTTATTTTCCCACATCACCTAGCTTAGGAGGTGTATGCAATGCATACACTACTTCTCTCTAGACCTGAGCTTGGCTTTAAACACTAGCCATCTTTCACACTGTATGCTGCTTGCTTTCAGCTCGCCTCATCTCGTCTGAATGCCACAGCATAGCCTGAAGACAGTTTCTTGGGGTAACTGCACTTTGCCAAAAAAACCCGTCCTTTTGTTTTATTTTGGTGGTGTCCCGCCTAAATCTTAACTGAGCTGTAGGGATCAAAATGCACAAATCTGAATCTCTGGCCTGTCTGTAAGATGTGTGGAAGACAAAGGTTGCTGTTTAAGGAAAACACAAAGGAGATTGCTTAGCAGATCTCCCCACTGACTCTTAAATGACAGAGCACAATGTGCCCAGACTACCTGTGGTCAGCAGAAATTCCTAGGCAGGAAATTTCTCGATATCTCGGAGGCTAGCCTTGCTGAGGTACACAGCGAGCACTAGCAGAATGATTGCCAGAAAGGCAATGCCAAGGCTTCCTGCACCTCTCCTGAGACAGGATAGCATAGCGAATGGCTCCTGAAGTTTTCGATCAGATACTTTTGCTCATCCTCACTTTCTGAGTTGTCAGTTACCACACTTACCACCACTTATGCAGTATTTTACCATCTGTCTTTCACACAGTTTCACCCTGGCTTTTTGGGAACCACATGGGTTGTTGACAAGGATTCTGCCTTTTCCAGCTTCCATCTCCCTCCTGCCAAGCACATTTTCCTAATTAAATAATACTGGGCAGTGTACACAAGCAAACAATTACTCACACAGTTTTGATGTAAGCAAGTTTAAGACCACATCCATAGTGGAGAGGAAGCTGGATTTAATCATCACTACTAAAATGTGTGAAGTGTGGGTTCCAAAATTGGTTTTGGTCAACAAACCACAAGCTTTTATTGTGTGGTTGGCTTTCCTGGGCCAGGGCTTGAGTCTAGCTCAATCTTTAATAAAAGGCACAGCTTTTGTGACAAAATGGAAGGCCATCTCCCTATTTCGGACCCACCTTCCTTGCTCTGATCCTTGCTCACAGATGAAGATTGCGTTACCCATCATTTTGACACTGCATTGAAGACACAGCCTCAAAGACAGCCTTAGCTGTCTCTGGGGACTCAATACAATTAACAAGGAGGATGTGTGACTTCCCAAAGACTCAGCAGCAAATAGGTGAAGGAAAATAAATTTGACCCTCCAGCTCTTACGTTGTTTTGTATTCTGTTGCTTCTGATCTTGCACATGCATCATTCTCGCCTGGCCTTGGCACTTCACCCAGCAGCTGGCCACTGCAATCCCCTTGACTAAACTTTTAGCTACAGCAGTGTTTCTGGGATTTTGATTAATAGTTAATTCCCGTGGCAAAAAGTGAATCAAGGAAAAATTTCCCCATAGCGATTAAAGAAGCAGTCCTGCGTGTAAGTGAAGTCACACCCAATGCTAATGGAACAGCATTTGAAACCAAAGGGGGAACCAAATGCCTCAGGCCATTTTATCATCTGAGGTACACAGGTGTAAATATGAAAGGTCTCTGATGTAGATTAATAGGCATCACAGGTATGTAAATGACCTCTGAATTTGGCACATTATGGAACTTACTTGTTCTTAGATCTTAAAATATCCTAAAGGATGACTTTATAACACAGAAAAAACTGATTCCCTATAAAAAAAATACATGTCCTTTTAAAATAAATTTAATTGGAAGAGAAACCTTGGAAATACTTCAAAATTAGTATTAAAGATCAGAGGTTACTTACTCTGAAAAATTCTTACTTCAAGTTTCACTACTTATAAGAAATACTATTTTAAAAAAGAAAGAAAAATAACTAAAGCACCAGACTGTCTTCTCATTTTTCCTAGGCTGCACTGGTGCAATCCTACAGCTCTCAGGAGTGGTAGTCTGGTTTACCTAGGAATGTCTGTCTGGCTTGTTTTTCCTCTTGCAGTACCTGCAGGTCCTTCACAAAGAATAGCATCCAACGGCACATACTTTTTACAACACCTGGCTAGAATTGTACTATGGCAACTGAACTAAATTTTACCACATGTAATAAGCTAAATGCATTCTGTCTTTTGCCCAAGTATGTGTGTTGCATCCCTTTCCCTTTACTTAGGAAGCTTCCCAGCTCAGACCACATGTGGGCTTCTGGGCAGAACCTCACTACTCCTCTAAACTTATGTGAAAAAGATCCTCAGTGCATTGACAGCAGATTCACAAAACAAGGACTCTTCCCCCAAAAGAGCTATTGAATTACATAACTTCTGGTCTGCAAGACAGACCATCCCCTCTCCTCGCAAGGAAAAAACAAAACACCGAAACAGCCAAGATGCTGCAGAAAGGTTTCTGTGATTCCACCATATCTAAAAGTTGTTTATACACACAGAGGTTTTACATCTCTCTTGGCCTTTTCACTTTCCAGCTGCAAGTTAATGGGTGTGAGAACAATGTCAACATGTGCCACTTTGAGAACAATCTTTTATGTAACCCAGATTAAAATTTAACTGGCCTGTTTCACTATTCAGTATGTGCAGCCTTTTCAACGGGATCTGATAAAGATCAGTTTTGCTGGAACTTGTTTTCAAAGCACTTACAAAAAACAGCTTCCCTATCACTGGCACTTGGAGCAAAACAAATCACAGAACAAACTCTGTAAAATCCACTGCATTTGAGAATGAAGTACAGCAGTACTCTGGACAGGCTTAGTACAGTTTTATACGTGCAATAAATAAATAAGGCCAAAAAGAGGCTGGAAGGATTTGTGGTACAATGTCAGTCGCTAATCTTGCTTTAGCTGCACTGTTAATGCTAGTTCCACTTCCAGTCCTGTAAGTAACCTCTTCACTGGCCTGCTAACTGCAAATAGCTGTCCACTAGTAAAGGATGCCTGAAACAGGCTGTAAGTGTGATTGACAAACCTTGCTCAGCTCTATGCTCGCATAATTGACTCTTATCACCAAGGAAGTTCAGCCCTCCAAGCTGCAGCTGAGGGACTAGCGTGGGAGTGAAAAGAAGGGCTGCAAAATCTTCATTTAAATTGTGGAGAAACAGATGATCAGCCTTCAGTGCTGTTAAATCTCTTATCTTCTTTAAACATATGCCTCTCACATACTGGTGGGAAAAGGTGAATTTCTATAGAAAGCTGGTAGGTAATGATATTCTGGATGTACTGTATGTGTAAGCAAGCCTCAAAGATAGCCCATGCATCTCTTAATAACAGGCTGTCATTTCTGCAACAAACAGCTTACTGGCTGAAGGAGTCCACACATACATCAGCCCAGTCTACTGGGAGTTCCTGCGAGCTTCTATCAGCCAAGACTACAGTCCTTGACGTTTCTGTACCTAAGATGAAGTATGCCTATAGCAAATAAGCCTCAGCACAGGTGCATATTTTGATATCAGTCTGTTTAATGTACTTTAGAAGCAAGCCACAAGAGCCAGATACCCTGAGCTGATTATGAATCTGTCCTTCAAGACAAGCATTTAGGTGACATTATTCCAGGAGTTCAAGACCTTCGAACTTCAAATTTTAGATCCTTGCCAAAAACTCTTGAGACATGTTATCAAAGTGGGATGTGGAATTTGGGTATAAAACCCCTGTTAATAAATAATAGAATTTGTGATCACCTACACAGTATTTTGAAACCAAAGTCAGGAATGCACTTTTCAGAGGAGATTATCAAGTTTTTTACCTTGCATGGCACCATGCATACCTGTGTATATTCCTCAGGATTGGCATAAAACTTTACGAATGTGCAGATCAAGAGTACTTACATGCATTAAGCATGTGGTTTGCAAGAGGAGTGCAAAACCTGTGAAAATGCACAGCACATGCAGGCAGTAACCCGTGCCTTTCTCTTATGACCTTTTTGCATCTCCTAATGCCCTGAGAAAGAACTTCATAAAGGGCTTCTTGAAAGGTTATCAGTAAATAAGCAGAAGTTGTACCTTTATTGCTTTTCATAGCAGAGCTTAAAAACATCAGTTCTTGGCTTCTCACAGAGATAGTCAGGAATGATTTCTTCCTTACCTTAAATTCTTCTTGGAAAGCTAAAGATGCCAAATAATTTTGCAAGATAGTGTAAACTTCCATAAAGTGTCAGGTATAGATGACTTTTTAACCTCTCTGCAAATGAGCTCTCTTGAGGAAGGCATAATTTTGGGAAGCATATATCCCTATGGATATTTTTGGAGGTGCTTTTTTACTTCAATTTTAAAGTGTTCATTTTGTGATGTTCAGCATGAAACATTTTGGATTTAATGCACATTTTGTTGAAGCTTGTGGCCTTCAATAAAGATGAAAAGTATTAAAAAAGACGGCTAGAATAAGGTAACTGTTCTTGCTACTTTTTTGCTTGGGAATACATCGGACTAGACATTTTAAATACACCGGAAGTTAAAAATAACTTTATCCTGATTGAATAATTTCCATTAGGCAGCCGATCAGAGCTGAACACCGACCACAGACTCCAGTGGCCGTTAGGTTTGGAGTGCTCGAGTTCGTTTAAATCTGCATCCCTCGCTGTTTGAGACTTACCTTGATTCTCTAGTGCTATCTAGCGGCAAATACGGAAAATGATAAATGCGTAGAAATGCAGCTGCACAGAAGTCAGCACCAAAGGACAAATCCAGGTCCCTCTTCTATGGCCAGTCTGATTTCAAGATGTATGTGTGTGAGCTGGGTACCACAGACCGAGAGCCTCTTCCACAAAGCTTCAGCACCCCCCAGGCTCCCAGGCTAAGTGCCCACGCTGAAACCAGCAGCTGACTGCATAAACACTTCTTTTTAATCTTGAAATACCAAAGAAACACTCATGCAGGCAGTGTTATCTTGATTGCTGGTGGCTACCTCCAGGCCTATTTGTCCCTAAATGGGTAAGCACTTCCCCTTTCCTGTTCCCATTCACTTTTAAACTGGAAGTTCAGAATACAGCAGTTCCAGCCACGTTTCACTATAGAGAAAAGCAGACAGACTGCCAGGTGCCAGCATATACCTTTGTCTCCTTGCTGCTTGTTGCCCTAGATTTTTTTTGCAGAAACATAGAATGGTTTGGGTTGGAAGCAACCTCAAAGCCCATCTAGTTCCAACCCCGCTGCCATGGGCAGGGACATCCTCCACTAGACCAGGTTGCCCAAAGCCCCGTCCAACCCGGCCTTGAACACTTCCAAGGAGGGGGCAGCCACAGCTTCTCTGGGCAACTTGTTCCAGTGCCTCACCACCCTCACAGCAAAGAATTTCTTCCTAACATCTAATCTAAATCTACTTTCAGTTTAAAACCATTACCTCTCATCCTATCTCTACATGTCCTTGTAAACAGTCCCTCTCCATCTTTCTTGTAGGTCCTCTTCAGGTACTGGAAGGGTTCATCTTTATTGGTTCATGTTCTCCTTGACATTGAGAAGGAAACCAATCTAATTAAGGGTTGTCACTTTTGAGCTTGGTCAAAGAGGTTTGCTAGCTTGGACAACAGATTTAAGGTTTAAGCTCAAGTCTGAGTGTCAATAATATACACAGGTACATGAATTCAAACTATCAACTAAGTAAAATTGAGTATAGTTCCTATGTATAAGGAACAGTCCTATGAGCATGAGATCTTGCCATGGGCCTATATAAAAAGCTTTTAGCAGTGAGGAAGTCTGGAGTGTATTCATACTTCATGAGGTGCTCTTAGCCCCACAAACACTGTATCACTATCCCAGACCCAAACATTTGTCATCTTCAAATAGGATTTCATTGTCCTGAAAGCACAAACCAGAATGTACTCCATTCTTAAACATACCAGGGTAATAGAAAAGATGTACACTCACATTAGAAAAACATTAATCAGGAATCACGATGATCACAATCTAATGGAGAAGAAACAGATTATTGGTCTGCTGCAGTTTTTCCTAACATTAATATACATCAAATATTTATTCCCTTTTTAAAAATCCTTTGAGACCTATGGATAAAAAAGGGTTAGAGTGCCTATTATAATTTCTTCCATGAAAAGAAAATTTATGCCTGAAGGAAGGATCTGCAGGCTAGTAATTAGCACTTACACAGTACTATTCCCCAAACTACACATGCATACATAGACGTGCGCACACATACACACACACAAAGCCTCTGACATCCTCCCCTCACACATAACACACACACCCCTCCCCAACACACACACAAATCAAAAGAAATGGGAGCAGGGGAAGTGCAGACAGGAATGGTTTGGCTGCTGGCAAAATAGCTAGCTTTGAAGAGTCTCTGACTTCTTAGGGTGGAAAGAAGAGGATGCCACATGAGAGCAAACAGTAAACTGTTAATGAGTAATTTCTACTAAATGCTAATACTCCATAAATCTGCACTTAAAGACAAAGGTCCAGTTGTATTTTTCTTCCACCTCTAGTGACTGCAATAGGAAAAGTAAAGGCCTTTTTCCAGATGGCAAGAGACAATATACACAGAATTCTGATGGTCAGCTGCCATTTGAAATGAACAAAAGCCAAGCTGTTCCTAGGGACATAAGGCACAGATTTAAAAGGGAGCATGCTTAGTCCTAATAGAAAGTTCAGCTCAGTCCAGGAGGTTCCCACCTTGACTTGAGCAATTCCCTTTCCTGGCCAGGACAGATTTATACTTATTGCAAAGGCTTTGTAAGGCATGCAATTTAACACAAAGGCAATCACTGTTGTTGTTCATAGTTGTGAAAGGGGCTGTAAATGCTTCATTAAGAGACTGTGTCCACAAACATGTTTGTGAAGTAATTAACACGTTTGGTTAGAACAACCTCTGACTCTACATTAACAACAAATTTGAGTGGATTACTTCTCCTTATATATATGCTTAAAAATGGAATTATATGATAGAACTGAAGATAAAAGTAGAACAAATGCAGGTCCTCTGCATAATCTTTAAATTAAAGCCAAGACATTCAAGGCTAGATCTTTAAAAAAACAACCCCACAACCAACCAAAAAACACCTGACTTCTAGGACTCCAAGTGAAGCTCCTGAGATTTGTGGTACACACCAATATGGCAACTGAGGAGAGCCGAGGACGCATCAATCCCATCAGGGAGTGCCCTGGAGCCTGCTTCTCCCAGGGTTTGGTTTCTAACCACCACATCTCTCAGAGGGAGAATACATCAGCAACAGCATCAGAGCTTTTGTCTGCCCAGGACCTAACACTCAGAATTTCTCATACAGACAGAAACTTACAGTTATTATTTCAAAATCTGCTGGACCTTATTTTCCATTAAATCATGACTTACAAGGGAAACTCTGGCAGAGCCCACAGGGTTGTGCTAAGCAGCACAGACTCTAGTGGGAGGCCTGTAGCTAGAGGTGTGCCCCAGGGGTCAGTGTTTGGTCCGGTCTTATTCAACATATACATCAATGACCTGGACGAGGGGACAGAGCGTACCCTCAGCCAGTTTGCTGACGATACAGAACTGGGAGAAGTGGCCGACACACCAGGAGGCTGCGCTGCCATGAGGTGAGACCTGGACAGGCTGGAGAATTGGGTAAAGAGGAACCATATGAAATTCAACAGGGGCAAGTGTAGGGTCCTGCACCTGGGGAGGAATAACCCCAGGCACAAGTACAGGTTAGAGGTTGACCTGCTGGGAAGCAGCGCTGCAGAGAAGGACCTGGGAGTTCTGGTGGACAACAAGCTCTCCATGAGCCAGCAGTGTGCCCTCGTGGCCAAGGTGGCCAATGGTATCCTGGGCTGCATTAAGGAGAGGATGGCCACTAGGTTGAGGGAGGTTATCCTCCCCCTCTGCTCTACCCTGGTGAGGCCACATCTGGAGTTGTGTGTCCAGTTCTGTTGTCCTCAGTTCAAGAAAGACAGGGAACTCCTGGAGAGAGTCCAGCAGAGGGCTACAAGGATGATTAAGGGACTGGAGCATCTCTTGTGTGAGGAAAGGCTGAGAGAGCTGGGTCTGTTTAGCCTGGAGAAGACTGAGAGGGGATCTCATCAATGCTTATAAATATCTAGAGGGTGGGCGTCAAGAGGAAGGGGCCAGACTCTTGTCAGTGGTGCCCAGTGACAGGACAAGGGGCAACGGTCACAAACTGGAACACAGGAAGTTCCGTCTCAATATGAGGAAAAACTTTGAGGGTGACCGAGCACTGAACAGGCTGCCCAGAGAGGTGGTGGAGTCTCCTTCTCCAGAGATACTCAAAACCTGCCTGGACATGATCCTGCGCAACATGGTCTAGGTGATCGTGCTTTAGCAGGGGGGTTGGACTAGATGATCTCCAGAGGTCCCTTCCAACGCCTACCAGTCTGTGATTCTGTGAAATGGTGGAGCCTAAGCCTTCTCTTTACAGGAACTTTTCCAGGACACAGGAATTCAAGCAGTGAACATTCTAGGTACATGCAAAAAGAAGAAGCTGCAGATGCACCTCCTATTATCCAGCATTTAAGATCACCACGAAACAACACTAATTTACTACATTAAATGTGTCACTTGTCCTACCTAAAATTCCCAACTACCAAAAATGAAGTCTCCGGCCCAGACACTAGGTTTAGAGTTGCTTGGATTCCCGAAGAGAATTCTAACATTATGAGCGACATTTTCCTTCACTGCCTGTATTTGTATACGTTCATCAATACCAAGAAAAATGACATAACTGAAACAATGACTGAGTCATTTTTTTAATTCCATTTAATTTCATTTAAATCAGAAGAATAACACCTTATTAACTTTTTGCAGGCACTTTACACTTGGGAAAATGTATAAAATATTGGAAAAAGAGTTCATGTGAAATTACTAAAAAAGCATGACAAAAATATGAACATTATCACTTCTAACCATCTTCTAGTTTTGGTGACAGTAACAAAGGTTAATGCTTTCCCCATATGACAATCTTTATTATCGTCTGTCCTCAGTGGTTTCTGTCACAAACAAGACTTTCCGGTGAAGCTTTGCTGCTTTAACCATTAGGATTATATTGGTATTTATATAACTCATCTGCAACACAGACCTTTCTACTCCTATCATCAGACATATTCACATTTAACACTGAGTAATGAATAAATTTTTTTCAAGGCATAACAAAATGTGTATGTCTTTGACAGTTGCAAAGATTCTCCAAAAACAGAGAACAATCCATTTCCTATTAACTACCCAAGATGCTGCTCCCATTGCTTTTTATAAAATCCCCAATAATGTGAAACTCTGAAGTGCTTGGTGCCCTTAAGTGTTTGGCATCCCTGAGATGACAAAGTACTAGAAAGTTACAGCCTGCAGAGACTTCTAATGTGCCTCAGGATGTGCCCAACAAGAAACTCAGGCTCCCTTATTTCTGGCTGGTGTGCAGCAGTGGAAACCTGACAAAGCATCCTGAAAATGTACCCTGGGGTCTTAGTCCTCACAGTCCTGGTACCATGCACTCTTCTGTAGCTATGAACAGTGAGGAGCATAAATAAATATTACGAAAACACATCAAACTATGACACTCTGTTGCTGACCGGTGCTGAGAGTCTGAAAAAAGGTATGCCCATCCCACAGAGACACTCGTGAAGAGCCATCACACCCTTTCAGTTATAATGCATGCCTTGCTCAAAGTGTACTCTTAACTGAACTGAGCTTAACAAAGTGTAATCTTAACTAATGAACTGCCAAAGGCTGAAATACCAGAAAACATTAACAAATGCTGACAAATTCAAAGCCTCCCATCTTAGACAAAAACCTTTCACTTGTCTATCTATGGGTAACCTGGACATCTAACTGCAAGCACTTAAAATATCCAATATAGCATCCTCAGCTAAGAACACAGGTAAGAATTATTGTGCTCCCTTTATGTAATTATTAAAAAAGTTATATATTTAAACTGCGTATCTGAAGATCAAAAAAATGGACTGACCAGAAAGTAGTTTGATGAGAAAGACGGACTGAAAGCCTGCTTAGTTCACTTTCTAGAAACAATTTGCTACTGCAACTTCACAAAAAAATAGAGTTAAAATTAATAATCCAGTTTGGATAATTCTGTTACCTTCAAGAGAGATGTATACAGCTTTCAGGATTAGTAGTTTATCAGAAATTTTTCTCCTCTTCTACTGAAAAAGGAGAAGCAACACCTTTTTTCTTTTTTTTTCTTTTCCTGCCCATTTCACATGGCCATTTTCAATGGGAGTAGAAAGTTCAATAATACTGTGGAAGATTTTACCACAGGAGAATGAAAACACATGGCAAAAAATTAGGAACCTTGATCTATTTAGGCATCATCTTCCATCAGTAAGTATACTGTTCTCAAATGTTTGAAATGGCTCAGTCTAACCTGACATTGTTAGCATTTTCCCATCATCTGCGGCACGATTTCACAAGCTAACGCATAATCCTGCAACAGTGGCTTTGAACTAAAAGGCATTAAAATCAAGATCTACACAGCTGTTGAGAAAGATGCATGATCTCCAATTCAGAAATAAAAAGGACTTGTATATACTGCAGGTGTTGAATGTGCTATGGACAACAGTGTTCACAGTTTTAATAGTGTTTGTAAAGGAAGTGAAAATTTTTGTGTGTTCTTAGCAATTTCAAGTGATGCCTAAGACAGAAGTGCTCCCTACACATGAATATTTCAGATGTTTTAACCTTGTCTAGTCCCATAGTGAACACAGTCACACAGAAAAAAACACAACCAGAACCAGGAGACTTGGTAGAACTGGGGCCATATGCCCAGCACCTTACAGGACTAACCCCTGTGTTATGAAGGTTGCACTGAATACCAAATGATAAAGAAAACCAAACCTTTTAAGCCTATAAAGTTTGTTACACCTCACGGTCCAGTGCATGGCAGCAACTAATCAGCAGTCACGCAACAGTTTCCCTGGTGTGGGGCTCAGGGGAGATCCTGTGCTTTGAAGCAGCAGCGTGGGTCACAGATAAAAGCAAAGTCACAGACTCCATGGCTCACTGTTTTTACCTCCCCGCACACCTGAAAGAATGCTTTTTAAATAGGCTGAACAATTCAAAAAAGCAAGGCAGCTTCATTATTAATTCCTAGATAGTTTTGGTATCTGGTCTCATGGATTTGCTAAGAGTTTGCAAGGGAAGATAAAATCTTAAAATCCAAAGAAAGCAATTTTTAGCAGATGCTTCAAGGTTAACATAAAGAATAATGCCATTTGGTTTTGTTGTTTATTTTATTTTAATTAATTTTTCACAATGGAACGAATAGTGCAAGCATGCCATTGTAAAGAAACCAGAAATATATCCGCTACTTTGTTTCTTCATCTTGACAGTTTGGAATTTATTCACTTAAATCCTCCACTTAGACACAACAACAGTAATAAAATATCTGTACACTACTTCTGTTACAAATATAGACACTATTTAGAAAGACTTCACATACTCTGATGTAGGCATTTCTCACTCTAACCAAGAAGTATAGAGGAAGAGCAATTCAGTCACATCATCCAGTAACGGTACCGTATGTTTGCTTTCATTTTAGCCTATCACTGTATAACTTCTAGAATAGTTAAAGAGATAAAGAGAGTGGGGTTTTTAGTTAATTCACTTAGACCTAAGTATCAATTTGTTAATCCTGTTTCACAGATATTTCTAATACTGGTTTTGTGTCTCACTAAAACAAATGCTAGTTTTTGTCTCTTACCCTAATAATGGCTTGAACATTGCCTGCATTTTCAGTACAGATTTCTTTTAAATGACAATTGATGTGGTGGGCTTCTTGCCACAATTTTTTTTGCTAATTCACACAAAAGGTCCTGCTGCTAATTAGCATGCCAATTAGCTAGGTATTTTTCTCCCTCAAAAGACTTGATGAATCAGCTAAGGGTTTCAGTGAGTGCAGTTTTTTAATAAAGTTTTAGTGAGGATCCCAACTTCGGAAACTGAGAATGTTGATAAATGTATGGACCACACTACTGCCCAAAGAACAGATCCATGGTTGCATCATGCTTACTAGACACTGTCTTGTGTTTGTGCCTCTAAAATTAATAAACCCAAATCAGTATTTGTGGCCCTCAAATTTCCTCTTATGATGAATGCTGATGCAGAAAGACGTTCACTGCTGTCTTACTACTCACCTCTACTCAGCCTTTTACCCACCCTCAACTCCTAGTTTTAACCTCTTCAGTCTAAGGAGGACTCTACCTTTGCTGCTACTGCTAGTGGCAGCAACACCGTAACATCAGCTTCTTCCATCTCAGTCCCTGTCTGCAGCTAAGTAAACCTGCCCTGCACAGTTTGTTCACAGCTCTGATTCAAGCAGCTCACAGAAAGGTCTGCACTAAGCCTGTACTTAAATTTTGTGCATTGAAAGAGGACAACCTTTGCTTACACACATTTCATATTGTGACTGTTGCTTTCACACCCATGTAGGCTAGAAAATATTATCATCATAAAAGAAAAATCTAGTTCTAATACTGCAGCTGCTGGGCACTCACATTCACCAGCAGTAGTTTCCACTAGCAAATGGACTTTTCAGCCCTGAGCACAAGTCCTCTCCTTTCAAAACAAACACATGCACTCCCCTGCCTCAAAAGGAAAAACCCCAAACCCTCAAACCTAAGCCAAACTAAACCACAGGTTTTATTTTTTTTTGATACACCATGACTTTGGAAATTTAAACACACAAACAGACAAGCAAAAATACTCAGCCAAGTTACCCTCCTGGTTTCTTCGACTTGGGCATTGTGGAATACAAATAACCATCTAAGTCCATTAATCATCTGCCCCCAGATTACATACTTCTCCTTTTCTCAAAAAGTCCGTATTTTGTTAATACTTTCTTTGTTCAATAACCTTATTTCTGTTTTCTGACTACTGCTGCCCATGCCACCCCCTTGTTGACCTGGTGATTTTATAATTTTTCCAACATATTTCAAACATCCAAAGCCTCTTAGCAAAACACTCCAGTTTTGTTGTGTGGTCATTAATGCAAACATTCCTTTCTTTTTTTTTTTTTTTTTGGTGGCTTACAAGCATTCATTACAATACTAATAGCAAAAATATCCATGTCTTTCCATAGTTGACGTAACTCCATCCCAGTGGTTTGACAGTAAGAGAAATATTTCTATTGTATACAAAAATATGGTTAGATGTTATTTTTCTTCAGTATTGTAACATAATCCTATGAAGCTGGAAGAGGAAGAAGACTATATAAACACTTGCATTCTCTTTGCTATGTGGAATGTAAATAATATAGTCTTATTAACCCTAATCCTTTGGGCAGCAAATTCATGACAAAACAGTCAAAGTGACTGTTCCTTTTGTCTTTTTCAGAATAGCAACCGCTTCCTCATGGGTCACCCCTTCTAAACTCTGCCCATTCACAGCAATGATTTGATCCCCTCTCTTCAGGCGTCCATCTTCTGCTGCTGCACCCTGAAACGATACAACACGTAACTGCAGACTCATCCATTTCTTTCTCACCCTGCCACATTGTCCTTATGGTCTGAATAAGATGGGTTCAGTGCATGAAATCCCCTAAAACTGTTTTGATTTTCAATGATTTAACTACAGTCAACTGTAGTACAGCTTGCTAGTGCTGGACTATGCTGTGCCCTAAGTTTCACAACATCTAGAAATCCGATCTACAGATTTTTATATTCTATTAACCCTGTTCATCCAGCTAGTATAACATTTAAACTTTACTATAGAAGTAAGATCTTCAAGACCTGACGAAGTTTTCAGCAACTCGCATAAGAAATTAAGTAAACAAAACCCAGCTCTGTGCTTTGCTTTACCATAAAAGTTTGGGATTCTGGATTCCAGTTTTTTCTGACTCAGGGCTGTTTCCCATGGTAGTCCAAACTATCAAATCCAGGTCAGTACCTAAACTTCTCCTAAGGTTTAGACTGAGTTCAATTATTTTATCTTGGTCTACCTTTCAGACTCTCAGTCAAAATAAATAAACCAGTCCCTTCTACTACCTGAAGAAAAGACACTTTAAACATAAAGCAAGGGGGCTGTTTTTCTAAATAGGTGCACAATTCTAGTTTTCAGAGTTGAAGAAGACTCTGCCATACGCAGAGTCACATGCATTTGGAAAATCTGACTCTTTCTAAGACTACAGACTTCAAATGCTGCAAGCACATTTTGACCAGCATTTGCACTAGGTAAGAAAAGCTGTGAGAAACTGTATCAATCCTTTGGCTTCAAACTCAGGCCATGATTTAAGATAGCAGCTGCTGTGAACTAACTAATAAATGGATTGACTGAACAAATTTACACTTACCTTTGCAAACACCGTCTTTACATAAATGGGTAGGTCTCCATGGGGACTGCCATAACCACCCACAATACTAAAGCCTAGACCATCTGGTCCTCTATCCAGAGTAATAGTCTTGTACTGAGGAGGTCTAAGAAAAGGAAAAAGGGTACTGTGATGTTGTCTGAACTTATAATTTAACATGTAGAATATTCACCAAGAAACATTTTTCCTTTCAAGCTAAGTAATACGTTTCCCTTTCCACTATAACTACAAATGCTTTTATTATAATGAACTGGCTATTTCAGTTCATGTAAAACACTATAATTGTCTAATGCCCTCATTCTTACTTAACGGTAGCTATTTCAAACACCTCTTCCACACAGCTCAGGGCACAGTTACAGCTGCAATGTCCCACTAACAGTGCTTACTAGCGAAGCAGAGATGCAATACCGCTACTTCAAATCTCCATAACAAAAGTCTACTTTAAAAATCCTGTAACCCATTACACCTCCTAAAACACATCTAAAATTAGCCCAAACAGTAAGGTTTAATTGCTTGTCTCCTCCTTTAATATATGACTGTGTATTTGTATGTATGCATTTATAGAGACAATTTATAGGTATATTTCCTCATGTATACTTTGAGTATTAGGAATTTTGAAGTTCCATCTTTTGAGGTAGATCTGTGTGGCTAAGGAGCCCCATTCTCTCTTTTCGTGTTCCTAGAAGAAAAATGCCTCAGATTTATGACAGGAGTTTGAGGCAAAACTTGTTTACATAGCTGTACCTTGCAGCATACCAGAAGCAGTATACCTTGTATACCAGAAAAGTTGGATGCTCTTGATAGCCCAGTGCTAGAAAGCACATTATGGAAACACAGGTACCACTGTGGAAAGGGCCTTGCTAATTAAGTCTGAGGAAAAACATTTTGGGTGTATCAATTAATCCCAGCTACCAAGGCTCAGTGAAACAAACGAGGCTGCATTTACAGAAAAGAAATCAAATCACGTCATAGCTCTATAGAGGGGTAAAATAAAGCAGCACAGCAAATCACATCATGAAAGACTCAGAAGAGGACCTATGGCCTACAGGTCCCATGTATACTAAATGTGTAAGTCATGATTAAGTCAAACAATTCATCCATTATTTGCTAGAATTTCTAAGTTTTTTAGGTTGAGTTGCATCTAAAATAACAGGCTGCAGACTTTGTATATTCTATAGTTACTGACCCTAAATCATCCTGAAAAATGCTGGTTGAAGTTAGTCCCACAAATGAAAGATTGGACGTAGGTGGATCCTGCTGCTGACCAGTTATGACACTTACTTCTCCTCCAGCTACAACCTAGGAACAGAGTTTGTAAAACAGTAAAATGAGAATGCTGACACTAAAATAATTAATTGTAGCAGCTGGCAAAATAGTATTCAGAAAATATTCCAAATGTCACTGCAGATTTTTTTTACCTGCAACTCAATAGTCCCTGAAGCACTTTTTAAGAGACTAACAGCTTGGGAGTGAGTCATGCCCTCAGCAGATGTTCCACAGATGCTAACAATCCTGTCCCCAACCTGCAGAAGAAAATGTAGAAAATCCAACTAGCAATAAGTTTAGTTACTTTCTTTCAACAATAGCATATCTGTGTATTTGCATTTAGCCAGATTTTATCAGTGATACAGAGCAGGAAAAAAGACATTAGCACCTGTTCATGGTCCCTTTTCTCTCAAAGGCAAACCATCTTTGAACTACATAATGACCTCAAAGGTAGAAAATTCAACACAGAATCATAGAATGGTTTGGGTTGGAATGGAACTTTAAAGATCATCTAGTTCCAACCCCCCTCCTGCAAGCAGGGACACCCTCCACTAGACCAGGTTGCCCAAAGCCCCATCCAACCTGGCCTTGAACACTTCCAGGGATGAGGCATCCACAACCTCCCTGGGCAACCTGTTCCAGTGCCTCAGCACCCTCACAGTGAAGAATTTCTTTCTAACATCTAATCTAAATCTACCCTCCTTCAGCTTAAACCCATTACCCCTTGTCCTATCACTACATGCCCTTGTAAACAGTCCCTCTCCAGCTTTCCTGTAGGCCCCCTTCAGGTACTGGAAGGCTGCTAGAAGGTGTCCCCGGAGCCTTCTCTTCTCCAGGCTGAACAACCCCAACTCTCTCAGCCTGTCCTCATAGGAGAGGTGCTCCAGCCCTCCGATCAGCTTCGTGGCCCTCCTCTGGACTCACTCCAACAGCTCCATATCTCTCCTGTACTGGCACCCCCAGAACTGGATGCAGTACTCCAGGTGAGGTCTCACAAGAGCAGAGTAGAGGGGCAGGATCACCTCCCTTGACCTGCTGGTCACACCTCTTTTGATGCAGCCCAGGACACAGTTGACTTTCCGGGCTGCAAGCGCACATTGCCAGCTCATGTTGAGCTCTTCATCAATCAATACCCCAAAGTCCTTCTCCTCTGGGCTGCTCTCAATCCATTTCCTGCCCAGCCTGTAGATGTGCTTGGGATTGCGCCAACCCACGTACAGGATCTTGCACTTGGCCTTGTTGAACTTCATACGGTTTGCATGGGCCCACCTCTCCAGCCTGTCAAGGTCCCTCTGGATGGCATTCCTTCCCTCCAGTGTGTCGACCACACCACACAGCTTGGTGTCTTTGGCAAACTTGCTGAGGATGCACTCGATCCCGCTGTCCATGTCACTGACCAAGGTGCCGGTCCCAGTACTGACCCCTGAGGAATGCCACTTGTCACTGTTCTCCAACTGGACATTGAGCCGTTGACTGCAACTCTTTCAGTGCGACCAGCCAGCCAATTCCTTGTCCACCGAGTGGTCCATCCATTGAATCCATGTCTCTCCAATTTAGAGACAAGGATGTCGTGCGGGACAGCATCAAATGCTTTGCACAAGTCCAGGCAGATGACGTCAGTCGGTCTTCCCTTATCCACCAACACTGTAACCTCATCACAGAAGGCCACCAAATTTGTCAGACATGATTTGCCCTTAGTGAAGTCACGTTGGCTGTCAACAATCACCTCCTTATTCTCCATGTGCCTTGCATTAGCAGATTACAGCGGTTTACTGTATTCAGTGTAAAAAGATAATGATGCTTTATAGAACTGATCCTAGTACTGCTGAAATATACAGCATGTAAAAAAAGAGGTGCATTTTGCATGTTACCTGAAGACAGACAGACTGAAGTAGTAAATTGTCATCAAAGATTAGATGTTGGAATGCATCCTGAAATAACACTGTCCATTTTCCAAGGAGCGTTGAGTCAAATTTAACCACCTCTGGTACAGACTGGATACAGTTTGCACGTAAGTGCTGTATCAGATATGACCTCCCACTTTAACTCAGAACCTAAAAAGTACTATCTCTATCCTAACACAGATAATCGTAGAAAATATGAGAGATAAAACAGACTGCACACATATGGCTGCAGGAATGACCACCATGCTCATCAGTGGAGCTCACCTACAGAATCCATCATTCTGAATCATTCTCTTTACTTTTAATTTTCACAAGCTGACTACCTCTATGATCCCAGATTGCTTTCACACTTCCTTCCCAAAGTTAGTATCTTTCAGCAATTACTTTTTACCATACTACCAACCTGAGTTACTGTTTTGTCAATCCAAACTGCAAAAATTCCTGTCACAGTCAGAAGCATTTATGACTGTATAATCCAACTGCTAATTTATTGCCTGCCTAGAGTAATTACTGTGCATTATCCATGCAATCTTTACAACCTTCTTAACAATTAACTTACTCTGAGTTTCTGAGTCTGAGCTGCAACTCCATTTGGATGCATCATGGCAATAAATATAGGAACATCTCCAAGAGGACTTCCTACACCTCCAGCAATGCTCACTCCTAGTGAATCTGCAGGGGCCTGTTATTGTAATAAAAAAAGATTAGATTTTTCTGGAAAGAAAAACACATACAAAGAATTGTAGGCTTATCTCAAAAAATTACTAAAGCCTGTGTCTTATGAAAATCAGAATTCCTATGTCTCAAGCCATTTTTTAAGCTAATACACTTTGCATCATCTTGAGAAAGTGCAGAGAGCATGATATATGTTGTTTCTTCCTATCAGTGGTAGGTCACCATTTCCTGACATAGTTGTATGTTTTATCTTAACCAAACTAAATATGGAATTCAGCATCAGACCCTTAATGTCAGTGTAGAAAGTCTGGGCAAGGAAAACTGGACAGATGGGACTGATTGTCCCTAATATTATCTATAACCATCTCCTATTATGAACTGCCAAAGACGAGAATTAATCTTTATGCTCCCCCTAGTGTCCTATTGTTGAAGAACAAAACTAGCTGTTTACTACTGTACAACATGCTACTACCTAACTGCAAAAACTGCTATGTAAACTGGCGTTTGCAGACTTTACTGTAGAAAGAGAATGGCTAAACACAATCCATGTAATTATGTGAACTACAGGCAAGGCAAAGTCAAATAGATACAAATATTCTAGACAATCAGAAGCAGTCTGTGACTCAGATCTCATGCTCCTGTAAATAAGGAAGTCAATTGAATTTCACAGTTGAAAAGATGGCAGCTGTCATCTAAGAGCCTACCCATTAAAAATATGTGTGAAGAAAGATATTAAATATGAAAAAATGTGCTTGCAACTTTAGTACAGTTCCCCTGACTTCATTAAAGCTGAATCTGGATTTAACTCAGTCTGATAACAGTAAAACTAGGTTCCATTATCTCTTACTAATCCTTCCTCCTTTTGCTTTCAAAACAGGTCACAAAATGTGATAGCATAAATCAAACTGATTTTACATAAAAATACAGGCAGTGGAGATCGTACAGTCTTGACCTGAAAAGGCAGGCAAATTAATTAGCTATTGCCACATCAATTCCCCTCTCAAAATTACTAACATGGCCAGACTTCTTTTCTGTAAACACAACTATTGATGACATCTACAAAACCGGTTCCTGATATATACCACTTTATGCTGTAACTTACCTTTTTTATTTCAACTGTTCTTAGTCCCTGTATTTCAGAAGCTGCTGCCAAATTAATAAAAAAAAAAAAAAAAAAAAAAAGAAAAGTTGAACTAGTATTTTTAGGAAACTTTTCCATTAAAGTTATCCACACAACTATGATGATTCTAACTTTCTGCTGGATTATTACAGACATACGTTTTAAGAAGATTTTGAAAGTGGCTGTCATTGAATTAATAGGATTAAAATACTTCTAGAATGGGCAGAAAAGTAATTCATTCTCTCCATTTAAATAACTTCTGGAATAAAACTGCTAAGCATGCTCAAATAGAATAGAAAAAAATCTACTATATGCTAGCAATACTTTGGTCAGAAATAACTTTGATCTAAATTTGAGCACAAGGCAGCTATTCCACATCTATTCTAATTTAGCTATACAGTATCTAGACTTCTATGAATGAGAGCTTGACTGAAGATGCATTTAGGATTAAACAGAAAATTATGGCTCAATTTAGAGTCTCAATATCTAAACTGCTGGTATAACAAGCTGCTAGTTTCTTTTATAAAAGGCTATCCAAACATATATATGATATACTGTACAATAACCACCCTGTAGAGTTTTAATGACAATGGAATTGCTTTCAGGCCTATAGTACATAATGACATTTTAGAGAAAGTGAAAGATCTCAGCTACGGTTCACACGTATAAAATACTGAAAGCACCAAAGAAACCTTACCAGTATTCTTCTTCAGACCACTTTCAAAGACTTCAGGTGCACTGGACCCAGAAACTGGAAAACCGAACGATGAGAGACTGCCACTTCCTTCGCTGACCTAAATACAATTTTAGACTGGGATTAGAGAGCAGCTTCAGACACCCAATTGATAAAACTAACCCACAGTATTCAGTGGATTTTGCTGTATTTTACTTTTTCTGTGCCCAGTTAAAGCTGATACAGTGAACCTCCACGTATTTCCTTGTCACTCTAGAGGGCTCCTTGTTTGAAACATCATTAGACCAACAAAGATTGCACGCCTACGACCCCACACAATGCTTTGGAGCACTGCTTCTGAGGGCCAGACTGTGTTCTTACATTTGCACCTTCTATCACCTCACAGAGATCTTCTGGTGCAAATGTTAGCCACAATTATCAAAGTAGGGACAGAATACAAAAGACAGATCTCTATACATACATCCTCATGTGTACACTCATATTCACCCACTCCATCAGCTAAAACTAAGATTAGGCTCTACACTCAGCTTCATTTGCACAATTTCCAGAAAGATTTTCACTATACCCGCAGGGCAATGTAAAGGAACAACATGGCTCCCAGTGAGACTAGTTTGCTGACTGTTACAGACTCTTCACAGAAAACATTCAACATTGTGAATTACTTCTTACTTAAGAACTTAGATTAAGTCTGCCTAGAGCCTGCACATTTTTGTCTTTTTTTGGCATTACCCATTTTGAAGAGAGAATAACATTTCAGTCTTATCCAGTTTTAATCTGTTCACTTGAAACTGTTTAATTATGATTTGTCTTAAAACTATTTATCTTCAGTACTTGATGATCTGCATACCCAGTTTAAAACCAGAGAAAGTTCTAAGGTAATTTGTGAGGTGTCAGAAATATAGTTCCTACTAGAAAGAATCAGAATTCAAATGCGGCAACTGATGCAAGTTTGTAACACTCCACCATCAGACCAACAATAAAATAAATAAACATGAGAAAAGCCAGATGGAAAAGGTACAGGTTTCCTGCTTCTGATGACCAAGACTACAGTAAGAAGTAAGGAGTGGATAAATTCATTAAATTTACTGAAACAAAACTCCACTGCATGCCTAGCACTGCTAAAGTAACAACAAGGTTTAAAATTCACTCCAACTTCTTCTGGTACCGATGAGAAAGAATCAGAGGTCTCCCTGCTTCCAAGGCTGCAGCCATGAAAACCAGACTAGGAAACACAGCAAAGCCATTTCTGGAACACATTTTTGGCTGGATCAGGTCTTTAATAGATAAAACATGCTACAGTGAACATATAAAATGGTTATCAAAAGCTGCAAAGTACTTTTCTTCATCTTGGATCAAGTATGTGGAAAATCATTGTCATCATAAAACCAATTCTTTTTATTTGTTTTCATTATTTAACCACATTTTATTTCTTTCAGACTAAACGGTTTTACAGTTACGCACCTGGCTGCTCTGGGATGTTCTCCTCTCAGAGTGGAATGGACCAGCTTTTATTCTTCCGACCTCTAGTCTTACTGTACCTAATGAACACTAAAGAACCAGTCATTTATAACATATTTCTTCTGTCTACAAGATTAAAGCATATGACAATATTTAAGTCACTTATTGGATGGTGGGAAAAAAAATATGGACAGAGAGGAAAATAATGGGCTAACAACCCTGCAATGAGCACCGAGCAGACAGAGCTCATGGCAGGATCAGAGCCACACAAACCAAGTACACACCATGATATTCAATACTGAGAAGGCTACTTTTTGGATTAACCAGTATTACAATACAGATACGAAAATTCACAAGACTCATTCTTTTACTTTTCACTTAACAGAGTTAAGCAGTTTTGGCTCCTTAACTGTAATGTCAACATACATTTTCAAGATGGCATTTTTCAAGGAACAGTGAAATACACTATTTTCACCATAAGCACTAAAAATAGTCTAACACCTCAAAGTATTAATCATTATTTCTGTTGATATGACTGACAACACGATACTTAAACTGGTAGTTACTCATCTCTTGAAATTATCTGTTACTCTGGATGCATACCAACCTAACTAAAGAAATTTTGGGCAGGAGTTTTTCCAAGCATGTATCTATAGTTTAAGACATCTTTCTGCATCTGACTCCCAACAGGAAGCTGGGTGATATGGACTGTTTGCACATTGGAAAATCATTCTACTACTCTTTAAGCTTTTAATTACACTAATAAGTATTTACACGTCTGCATAAAATGCATGTATTGGAAAAACATTCACCCTGCAATCAAATATTTAGAAAAAAAGACATTAGGCTGATTTTGGAAACAGATAAGCTATCATCACAAACAACATTTAGAAAACTTGACTTCCGAAATAATACAAGTAGTGTCAAATCAACGTATTCAAATTAGAAATTTCAAAATTTTGTTGCTATTTTGGTTTTCCTTCTGTCTTCCACTGGGAAGTTGTTAGTATGAACTCCTGTATCCAAAGAACTTAATATTACATAAGTTTGCCTTTATTTATCATGCTTTAGCTGTATTACCCTAAGAGAGGTTCATTTATTTGTCAGAAAATTCACAGTAAGAAATAAACTAATGTATCTAAACTAACAGCAGGACATACCCATTCAAATAGGGTTTCCATACCTCATATCCTGTTGCTATTCTCTTAAGGGTGACACTAAAAGAGATATTCCTAAACTGCTTTTTAGTTTTTAAATAATGTTGACTTCTCTATGTCCTGGGGAAGACTTGATCACATCTCAGGCAAAACCATCCTTTCCTGCTTCTATGAATTGACTCGTATTAAACCATATGGACAACTCTTACCCAAAATGGAAAATTTAGGAAGTAAGTCTATGTACCTAAAATTACCACATCCTCACATAAAATGCAAACCCACAAATGAGATTTAAAAATTGTAAGGTGTGAAAGTGGGAGTTAATTCTTTCCAACTGAACTTGTGAATAAATCAATTCACATTTACTTTTATTACAGCTTTCTCTCTTTTCCTGAATTCTTGCATTTGATAAATCTGTACATCAAATGAGGGGAAAAAATGATCAGCTTTTCACATTTTTAGGGATACTTAAAAAGAAACTGCAAGAGCAGGCAGAATTCTCAGCCTGACAACACATTCTAGGTCTCATGCTACTTAAAATACATTGGGATCTTCCAAAGATTATAAATAATTTTCTAGCAAAATATGTTTCAGACAGTTTCAGACAGTTCAAGACAATTTGCTCCTAAATCTTACTCTCAGAACTGATACCTGAACTAAGACTGCTGACTGCCTACATGTGAGTGATCGTGCTTTATTCCATTTATACTGCATGAACCAAACAAAATCGTTAACAATAACATATCTGAGGTATTTTAAAAGCCTTATTTCTTAGGACTAGGACAATTAATGACAAGCACTAGTGAGTGGGATGAAGTACTTCAAACAGGACTATATGAATGGTAAGTGGGAACTAAGAATCTTCAATTAGATACTCCACAATGCTTGCCAAAATAAAAGAAACTTTCCACATAAAATGGCATTTTAATTTAGAAGAGATGTTGAAGTCCAGCATTTGAAGAAGAAACACACTGTCTTTACATAAAACAAAGTATCAGGTGAGAGAGGAAAAGAACTACTATCCCAGAAGAGTATATTAATGAGTTCACTACCAGAACACAGACCCAGTTCTGGCATTCTCACTTACTGGCACATGCTAAAAATAGAGAGAAAGTGCTCCTACCTCCCCATTCTACACTCCCTCCCCCCCCAAAAAAAAAAGGAAAAAAAAGCTCGAGAAACTGTTCAAAACCTGGAAAAATATACCTTTGCATGTGAGTGCAAAGAAGCATGGTCGTGTGACTATGTATCCAAGAGTCAGCTATGAGTAGTGGCTGTTAATTTTTTTCCAGTGGAATGGTTTTCCATTGGAAAATGCTGACTTGATGGAATCCTCACCATGCAGCAGGAATGTCTCAAAACCCTGGATGGAAAACAGACAAGCTGGCTGACCACTTGGACTTCCTGCCAGACCACAGGAAATGTGTATCTGACTTCATTCTGATTTGGAAATAGGGGGAGGACATCAGAAGGACAAAATTTATCAAGAACAGAATTTCTGGTTCCAAGAGCTGCAGATAGGAGTTTACTTTGTCAGAAATATCTTTGTGAGAAATCAATTTCTTTTACTAGCTGCCTTGGTCACTGGAAAACGCATTATAGTATATAATGGCTGTAAGGTGACATTAGACATACACAGAGAAAAAAAAAAAGATTAACATTATCAGCTGTGAAAGTAATTACTTTTTGGCACAACTGCTCTGATGAATTCTCCATCATTTAAAGTCAGTTCTGCATATCTTCCCAAAAATGTGAGATAGTTATCAGTTTGTTGGAGAAAATACAATGTTAAGTTTTACGTTGTTCTAGGTAATGGTCTTCTAGTGCCCTATAAACATATTGCACTCTGCACCACCACTACTCCCATTTTGCCCCACCACTACTCCCATTTTCATCAGGCAAAGTACCAAAATCTGAATGCTCTAGGCTTCAGGAAGCTTACATTTGGGTCCACAGCTCGTTCTCACTGACATCTGAGTAACAGTCTGAACTCACTCTGAATAGAACTAAAGCCTTCAAAAAATCTGGATCTCAATTCTTCACTTTTATGCACTTTTTTAATACCTTTAGCAAAGCTGCAACAGCCTCCTGGTTAGCATTTCGAACATCTTCTCCATTCACTGTCAATATCTGGTCTCCTTGCATCAATCTCCCATCTGTATCTGCTATTCCTCCTTTGACGATGTCTGACACAAACACCCCTGTATCATTTCTGCAAACACACACATGGATTTTTGCATTACGATATTGTTTGAGGGCCATTTTTATAGCTTGCTGTTGGGAACACAATAAACTTTGTCTCATTTTTCTGTTGAGTAACACGGGGCAAGCTCCTCCTGGAATGGCCAATTAGCTTAAGCACAAAAATGACATGCACAGTCTTCAAGCCCACAGGATCTGAGCACCAGACTCCAACAGAAACATGTGCATGCCCAGCAAGTCCCAGACATTGACTCTGCAGGTACATTCATACCTTTTCCCAACAATACTCAGTCCAAGGCCTTTTCCAGGCTTCTTTTGGAGCTCTATATTGAGTACATCATACATGTCTTCTTCCTTGTACTGGGCCTCATCTCTGTACACAGTCAGACGAACTTTCTGGGGAGTCTGTCGGAGGACATTTATTGCTTCATCATGTGTGGCATTCCTGAGATCAAGCCCATTCACCTGCAATGAAAGCATACCATGATAAAGAGTGCAGGACCTTCCAGTAGACAAACAGAAGATGCCCACCTAGCAAATGACAATAAAAGTGACCAAAGAAACCACCACACCTCTAATATCTGATCCCCAGCCCACAGTCTCCCATCTTTAGATGCTGCTCCTTCTTCATATACTTCATGGATAATGATTGCTCCCTGTGGATAAATAAAACAAAAATAAATTGCATGTTGAAAGAGCATGCCCTTATTTTGAGCCAAGAGCAACCGAAAATTTCTACAATAATTCATCAGTGATAAAAAAAACAATCAGATGTATGATGAGCAAATTATCAAAATATTTAAGAAGTTTATTCATATTTTCCATTTTAAAAGTGCTTTTTTTTTTTTTTTTCCCCTGAACTGGTATGTTTGGTATCTTTTTATAAATGCTACAGAAACAAATGAAGTAAAAATCTCTTCTACCAGACATTTTAATTTCATTATTGTTATCTCACTTGAGTGACACACGTATTTTTCCAACCAACCAGCAAAGTGTCTGCTCCTCCAACAATGCTCAGACCAAGACCAGTCCGCCCTTTGGAGATATCAATGGTTGTTTCACATCCAGGAATGATGGGACAAGTAGCTGGGTCAGAAGCTAATGTGGCTGGAGTTGAACATCTGCTTGTGTCTAAAACAACAATTAGAGGAAGAGGAGTCAATATTGGAAGTGACTTTAAAACAGCATTTTGAGAGTGCATCGACAGCTCTACAGAAACAGCTGAGCAGCTGACCTATAAAGAATGATGCTGCCAACTCTCCCTTCCCCTCAGACAACTACTATTCTGTAGTTTTAATCCAGTTGTCCTCTTTTTATACCATCAAGTAGGTGGATCACAGCCTGGAAAGCCAAAGAAGCTATTGTATAAAACAGATTCTATTCGGGATAGAATTTAATTTAAACATCTATACCAGCAACTCTGCAATGTAGATCAGAGATAAAGGAAGTACATAGTATGTATTAAACACACAGATTCAAGGATGTCAACCCTGCACTTTCACAACGGGTCAAGTCAAGGTCCATCTAACTAAATATTCCATCTCAGACTCAGATCTGTACCATGAGAAAGAATGTTGAGTATGAATCAAATGTAGTGATACTTCACAAGATCAGCAATTCATGGTCAAGTCAAAGGTTTTATACACTGTATTATATTTAGTGGCCCTCAAAAAGACCTTTTTTACACCAATCTAACTTTTAACTGGCCACTGACACAGCTTTTGGAATCAGTAACTTTCATGGTGTAAATGTATATTGTCACAGTGTAAATACATACGGCATCCTTATGTAGCAATTTACCTGTATATTCAGGATCTTTGGTATGTCACAAATGGATATTTACTTCAGTATTTTACTCAGTTCTGTATCCTTCGAAGAAAAAAAACCCTAAAAATACTAGGAGGGGATATTGCATAGCAACTAAAGGAAAAACTCAGAAACCTAACTGTTCAGATTATCACTTATGTCCTCTGTGCTTTAAAAAAACACCAAAATTACATTTTTTCCAAAAGTTAAAAACAGGGATCTAAATCCTTTTGAGGCACTTTGAGAGGGCATTGATTAAAAGAACTTCCACTGAAACTAACAGAGGACTTGACCATTCATAAATATGCATTTATGTTAGACAAATACTTAGGTAAAGCATGAGCAGTAGGTCCTGCAGGAACAGCAAGCCTCAAACCTAATCTTGGCCTCTGAAAGGAACCAGAAGGGCAATTAAGATTTTTTAAGGGTAAAGATTTTGTGTGAGTAGAGAACAGGTTACTCAACTGCTCTGTTATGCAAGTTCTTCATGTGTACGATGAGCAACTACTCAAGCTTAGTTGGACATAAGTAGGGTAGTCAAGGCTTAAGTATAATAATTCTGTCCAGAAGGTATAAAATGTACATGAAATATATGAACTGAAGAATTGGAAGGGAGTCTTGGTATGCAAAGTTGACCGCATCTAGATAGCTGCATCAGTATTGGGCCAGAAATTGCCTACATAGTACCGCCGGAAACATTGAAGTTGGGTAGAAATCAGGCCAATAGGGAAAAAGTAGGTAGGGATGGGTTGCTTATTTGGAAGGAGTCTGTGCAGAGCAAACAAGGGGCAGGCGCAGCAAAAAGATGGGCTTGGTAAAAGAAAGCTGGGGAATTAAAATAGAAAATCGGGTGGAGAAACAAGAGGAGGGAGATCTTCCAATAACTGGGTTGTGAATCCCTGTAAGTGGTAGTGAAGCCAAGCTGCAATCACAAATCCCCAGGATGCTGCAGGGAGCACTGCTGAAATCTCCATCAGGAGACTTGCTGTGGCAGGGTGGAGATGGAAGGGATAGACTTGGACAAAGCAATAGATTTTACCCTAAAACTAAATGCAGAAGGGAAAACAACAGAAATACCACCTAGTAGGTTCTCTGTGTGTTTCTTAAGATTTCTTTATAGTAGTATAATTGTGTATCAATACTACTGCTAGTAATAACCAATAGAAACATGACTCAGTAATAACTGCAGTGATGTACATATAAATTAACTGTGATGTGCGCATTAGTCAATTATTAGTTTCTTAGCAGTGTGTTGCTTAACCATCATCAATCAGTTGCATCTCGACTCTCCACTCTAAAGAGAGAGAGTCAAACGTGGCCAGTAATAAATGGCAAGACAGTCTCAACCGTTCCTCTCTTCTAGAAAAGATGACATGACTTTTCTCCCTCATTTAAAGGAATGCCTCCTCTAGACATCCATGACAGAAGCACCTGCTGCACAGCCTTTGGGAGGAAGGAGGAAATCCCTCCATCCTCCTGCCTCTACAACAGGCCAGTGGGAAGGCAAGAGGTAGGTCTTTGGTGTGGAGCCTTACTGCTTTATTTAGATGGAAGTACAAGAAAATGCAACTCAGAAGACACCTGAATGTGTACAAAAAGAGAAAAATTGTTTACAAGCTGTGTCTTCATTTTTATGTCACAACCCCAGTGAAGACAGACACACAAGGAGAATCTTACTTTTGGTGGCTTCTGGTTCTGGTGAGCTGGAAGAGGGGATAGCTGCTGGTGCCTGCAGATTCCTCCTCTCTGCCAGGGCAGTGCTGGAAGGGACTGGTGCTGCAGTCAGGCTATCCATCTCGGCAGAGTTGACTGTAAGCCTCACCGCAGTTTTGGATGCCTTCAGGAGACTAATAAACTAAATGATAAAGAGAAAAACTGGTGAAGAGTGTAACTGGACTGTTCAGTTGTGAAACAAAAATAAAACAGAAGAACCATTCTGCAAACTGGAGCTACAAGTCACAATTCTGCAGGTTTTCTTGGTAATGAACAAGAACAAATATCCGTATTTTCGTAAGAAACAGCAGTAGAGTTTCTGTAGGCCAGACCTGGCTGATTTTAATCAAGTAGCTTCCATGCAACTTCACCAAACTATACCAGATTAGAATATGGCACTCTTTCAATGGCTTCTCTGGACAAAAGTCTATGTTTACAGCAATTATTAAAAAAATCAGGAAAGTAGTATTATCTTTTAATGCTTGAGTGGAGCCCAATTCTGATCCCACAGAAGTCAATGCCAAAACATCTACTGATTTAAATAAATGTGCTACTGTGATCCTAGTTCCTCAATCGGATACACAGCTGGAATGAAAATCTGAAAATATTACCTGAACTACAGGATGGCAAGAAGAACACTAGAGTGTAATGCAAAACTTAGTTTAAAGGGATACTGAAAAACCTTCAAAATTAATTGCCGTCTCACAGAAGAGACACCAAATCCTCCTGAGACTTTACATTTCAGTAGAAGTATTTTCAGAAATTACTTATTCAATCTCTGTCTCTTCTTCCAAAGACTACCGACTTCCTTGCCGACAACTTCACTATCTCTTACTCATTTACAGCTTCAGAGATAGCAGCATATCAAAGAGTAAGATGGACGCTCTCCTAATTGCCCTTTAACAAACAGAAAGTGATCTTCTCATGCCTAAAGAATCACTTCTCTTGGTAGCAAGGCAGATGCTAGAAAAAAGCCCTCATTGATTCATTACAGAACCTAAATTGAGTTTGGAGAGCTAGGAGTTAGAAACAAATCTAACTGTCTTGTTATTTAGGAATGGAGACAGTTTTCTGCAAAGGGCTGAAATACAAGACTTGGAATATAATGAGGCCATTATTATAGACACTCCCCAGGTATAAGTACAGTTCATGACCTGATTTACCACTGATGCAACTCATCCATGTAAATTTACACATATTAATTTTATTGGTTCTAATGCTTTTAAAGTATGAAGTCATTATTGAGAGATAGTTCATGACTTTTAACCCATAATTAAGTGCCTCTCAGCCATCAGATCTGAACAACAACAACAACAAAATCGTATCTGTAGCATGGAGATAGATGATTCATGTAAAATAGCAGCTGAGCTTTAAATTCAGGCTTTATCTTTTTCTGCAGTAGTTTCCTTATCCAAACAATGCCTGTGGATATTTGGTTCTTTAAGCCAGCTTTGAAAATGAAGTCAAAGTATAGTCATGAAAACCTCACTGGTTTGTTTACGACACAATCATCTCCTGACACTTCAGAAGCACCTTTTCTACTGGATATCCCACAACAATTTCATCATCCACTGCCAGGATCTGATCTCCAACTTTGATTCGTCCATCCTGGAAACAACATAGAATAAAAAATATGAGCTCTGGATGCTACTCCAAAAAACATTTTTCATTCCCTATTTGGATTTTAAATGTTCTCACACCTTTGCTGCTGCACCATGATCTGTTAAGCTCTTAATAATTACTCCATTACTTGTGTCTTCTTCACTAATGGCAATTCCCAAGCCTCCTTGATCCTGGGGCAAACAGAAAAATGCAAATGGTTAGGTAGTGTTTATCAAAATGTTGGAATACATTCACTAAAGACTAGTGAAGCCTGCAGACCTAACAAAAGTTTGGGTTTTCACAGTGCATCAATATTTTTGTTTTAAACTAATCTATTTCTGAAATAGATTTTGCCAACCTACAAACAGCACATTGGCTACCAAGATAAATCTGAAACACTTCTAAATTCACATCTACTCCTTTGAAACTTAAAAGGTCAGTTGTGATTCAGTCCTTAAATTCATAAATAGGAGTAAGAAACACAAAATATTTGGAAACTACGAACTGATGGAAATAAAACTTGATGATCGAGCTTTAGTTCATTATTTGAAACCACATAAAAATACACATAAGAGTGGAAAATACAGAGGGTGGAAAATGTATGCTCTTCCTGTGAAATTAGTAAATGTTTGTGGCAGAGTGAAATTTCCCTAATGCTTTCACCTAGAATTAAATCATCCAGATACTATCATCTGTAAGATATTCTCCTGGCTAATAATGGAAGGCTAGATGCTTTCCAAGGAGAAAAAATTACCAGCAGTCTGCAAGTCTCTATCCTTATGTTCACTGAATGCAACTGTCTTCTCCATGTCAATAAGCAGGAGCAGCATTTTTCTGCCCTCAGTTGGCAGCTTCACAGGCACAGAACAGCTGGCCATTTTCTCCCAGCTGCACAATTTCCACTAAGTATGTACGTTGTTGCGGGGATTTGGTGTTTATACTCTGCTAATTCATTTACTCTGAACAACTAAGGCAATGATTTTACCTGAGGCATCACCATCAGCTGGTTACCACAAGTTTTCCAAGTAGGACAAGATGTGACATCTTCCAGAGACGCAGAACAATTGGCAAATTTACGTGACGTTAAAGTGACTGACTCATGAGGTTGCCAACAACAGTCATTACCTCAGGAAAACTTTGGCAAGCATTTACAAATAGGAAGAGAAGACCTCTAGAAATCTCTATTCTGACTTCCAGTAAGCAAGAGACTAAGTTTCTTTGCCATAAGAGGGACTCCAATACAAAAAAGCAAGCTAGTGAATACAAATGTAGCTAATGTAAATTTCATTTTCAGCACATACCTTAGGGAGTTCCACATACTGAATGTTTTTACATGAACTGAAGTCAGAACAAGCACTGGAGTTTGTAGTACTGATGTCAATCTAATAGAAAATGAAAACATAGCTGTGAGCAACTATATTCAATATTTTGCATCAAAATAAAGCAGCGCACAAACATTTAAAGTGTGTCCGATCACTTTCTGGATTCATTTAAACTGCTATAACCCTATTCATGGGAATGTTAGATTTACTTCATAGTTTAGATGAACATAAAACAGAATTGAGCACAGCTGTACTAAATTTAGCAGCTTTACTAAAATCTGATTTGTTTTTACATTGGATTTCTTTTTCTTTTGTAGCGTTTGCTAAGCAGACCTGGCACTCCTCTATCCAGACCAATGTAAGTATCTCATTCAAATGAGAGGAACAAAAATTTACTTTACCTCTTGATGTTGAAGAGTCCCTGAAGTACACTGTGACACCTCTACTGACTTTGCAGGGCAAACGGCCATCTGATTTACTGCATCTTTATTTCTACAATAGATCCAGTTCAAGAATGTAGTAAGAAAGTAGTAACACAGCACCATAGTTCTTAGAACAAGTTTAAGTCTAGCGCTTCCTGTTACCTTATTTCTGGCACTAACAATGCAAATATCAAAATACAAAACTCAAGACATATTTAACAACTACTAAGAACTGGGCTCAAAAGCACATCTACCAAAATTAAAACAGAAACAGCCGGTAAAAACATGAGCATATTAAAAATAAACCTGTTTAGACAAATCTTTAACCAGAACTTACCTGATAAAGATTATTTTTACTTTAGATGGTGCACATTTGATTATTGAGGAAGCATTCTGATGAGTCCTTCCATAGAGTATTTGCCCATTTATCTATATAAAGGAAGGTAGCAATTATTTCTCAAAGTATTTTCATTCTCTTAAACTAATTTTTAAGCCTGAAAAAAATCCATTATCCCACATCACTGGCTAATGCAGCAATTGTATTAAAATAAGAGTATTTTGTGTCCTGCTTTTGCTCCCTCTTCCAGTAAAAAATTCCTTATAGTTTGATTTCAGACTAACACCGTAACACTGTAATTCTGTGAGTTTTACTGGGTTGACTTGGCACATCATCTATTTCCACTTGCCATTGATCACCCCATGACTGATATGATGAGGAAGCAGGGCCATGGGAAATTCTAACCATAACAAATAAATGAATCGCCTATATCCAGCAACAAGATTGCTATTATTTATCAAATCTCAGCTCTGATCTAGCCACTTTATACACAGGAGTCTGAACACTGGTGCATTTACAATCTGAAGATCTGACCTGACAATCATTGTCTTCATTTGGCTGAGTAGACTCACTGAAACCCCTTGAAGCTCCTATGTTTCAGATATGATTGGAGGTATCAGTGTGAATTTGCAGAAAATGGCCATTATTAGCTCACATTTTATTAGTTGCATTTGTTCTTGGAAATGGAAAACTACAGTGCAGAAGTTCATTCTAAGAAAGGGGAAATGATTGGAAAAGGACAGCTTGGGCCTGCACAAAGGGAAAATACTACAACACATGCTGAGGCAATACTAATAGAAGCAGAGAAGCAGAAAAGCAGTGAACAGTGTGCAACAGTCGCAAGACACTGAACTGAGGGTTGAGCCTAACAGCAACCACTGAGCTCCCATAGAGGCTGCGTCCACCAAGCACGGTCACAGGGATGCTGAGCCCTGACATTTACACTGGACGTGACAATCCAGATGCGGCACTGCTTTCCACATTTTCCATGGGCTTGTGAAGAACCACAGACAGGCTGTTAGCTGGGGGACGGGGCATGGCCTGCCATAGCTGATGGACAGCTAATGGGAACATAAGGAGCAAGCTCAGATGTCTCCTCTTAGAAGAGGTTGAGACAATCTCTTGGCATCAGTTTGCAGGTTTACAGCGTGGACAGTAAGCAAGAAATCTGAGCAGACTCAGACAGATGTTTCAATGTGTTCTGAGGATACTCAGCATCTGAAACATCAAGGTTTTAAAAACAGACATTTTAACTGATTCAAGAGAATCATCTAGTAAGTAACATTGGACTCTGCAACTAACAGGTCCCTCCATAAGACTAGGTGCACAGCGACACAAATCCCTTAGTTTCTCTCCTAGCCTGCAACTGCCATCCTACATTGTTTACTCTCTCAGTGTCTCCCTCAAGCTTTGTTCAGTCTCATCATTCCCTCCCTGAACCATCTCTCCAGTGCATCCTCAAACACTTCCACATACGGTTTTGAAGTTACACAAAGCCTTTCTGTGAGGGTAATGCTACCTACTGCTATCAGAAAGAATGAGAAAAGCTATAGCAGAGAATATATCTGCAAGTATCCTCAACTGAACTGTGATAATACAAACATATACTTTATGATCATATACATATAGGGAATGTTAGCTGCACATTCAGTGGTTGGGTCTCTCCACAAAGCCATCAGGATACAGCCTGAATGTGTCAAGAGACAGAAGTTCATAATACAAATGGATCTGATCCTGTTTCCCCAACTTAATTCCCATTTTATATGTTACACAACATAAAAATACTCTGATACTGTCACACTTCCAATAGACAGAGAAGTAATTAGAAAGTCTGGAGCGCTCCACAGATTGATGGACTAAAGGATTTCAGTATTTTCCATCGTCTGCAATGCATTGCCTTTCCATGCATCTCCACAACCCAGAAACTGCTGTCATCCCCCATTTTTATCCATTTTAAACACTTTACTTAGTGCTACTACAACCAGGAAAAAAAATCCCAGCTGCCACTATCTGGCATACAACAGAATGAAAATCTACCAATATAATGTCAACTTGGATAACTTGGGGATTTCGAAGTACACTGAAGAACACCTATATTGCAGCAAGAATCTAATATTTTAGTGCATTTTAAGTCAGTATGTTTTGATTTCAGTATAAATTGCAAAAACTCACCTCTAGTAACTCATCTGCAATCTGTAACCTGCCATCTTTGCCAGCTGCTCCATTTGGATCAATTCCCACTATGAAGACACTCATCCTGGATCGGTCTTTGTTACCAGCAAGACTAAGTCCCAGACCTGTCCTTCCTTTTTCCAGCTCAATCATGTGTAGTTCCCCCAGTAGATTTCCATAGCGCTGCATGATCTTTTCTAAATGTGAAAGTGCAGGAAGCAGACGTTGGATTTACATTAGAAAGTTTCACAAGTCACCTACAGAGTCAAGATCAGTGTCCACTGGGCAGTATCTGACAGAAAAATCCCAAACTGGATGAGAGAATTTTAAGTGTACACAATGCTTAAGCTAAGCCTTAGGTGATTTATAACTGTATTTCTAGTTCCTTGTTTTCCTTCTAACTTCGCAAAACGTTTAAACTTCTCTTAAAAAAAGACTTTTCACACATAAAAGCAATAATCTCCCATCTAGTAACACCTTCAGGTAACAGAAGCTATCACATCAATCACTGCCATCAGTTACCTAGAGTACACTGAAATTCTTCAAGTTGTCCTACATGTGAAACAGTGAATTTGAACCACGGAGAAGAGATTGAAGTGCAATGAAGAAGAACAAATTAGTTTTATATTTCACCATGTGAATCTGACCAAGCACACCTGAAAGCTGACAGTAACACTTAACACCTAAACCATGAAGCACATGTAAACAAAGTAGTTCAAACTGCCCCCCCCATAACTTATGCTACGGTGCTATTTCAACACTGAATATTTCAAATATTATCACAAAAGATAAACTTACTCCAGCTGTAACCAAACTCATCCTCCTGCTCCACATCCTCTGGGACCCTGGTAGATGACTGTGCAACACCACAAGTCATTTCTGAAAATGCTGAAGGAGGAGACAGAGACAAGTTCCAAAGTGAAGTCTTTTCTGGCTCTGCATCAGACTGACCAAATGCCTGTGGAGAGTAAGAAAAATGCAATGGCTAAGCAGATGCAGACTCTGTGTAGGGCAAATTAGTACACAAAAATGTTGAAATGGCAATAACTATGGCTTTGAAGTTTAAATACCAAGCAGCTGGAATTCTAAATGAGTTACACAGCACAGAAAGGCTGCAAGAGATCAAAGACACAAACAACCACCAGGCAAGGTAAAAGATAACATCACTCCAAAATGTATTCGGAAGCAAACAGAACTCATAATAAAAGCCCAATTCAGTAAAGTTTTATGTGCCACTTTACACTTCAGAAAAAGTCTCGTACAAAGACTCAAGTGATTTTTTTTAATGCCATATTTGTAAAAGACTTCTACTTCATTTTATTTTTAAGAACCACCGCATATAATTTCTTCCCATGATATGCTTTGGAAGCCAAATAGGAGGAAAGGGAAAGTTAAAAAAGAACTTTGTGCTTTCAAAAATGCCTCCAGAAAAAAGAAAGTAACTGGTCTATTAACTGAAAGGACAATTTAAAAACAAAATGAAACTGACTATAATGCAAGAAATCCACAGTAACTGGACTTTTTCAGTCTTATTTACTGGTTTCCTATAAGCTGCACAGGCAAGATCAAATAAAGGAGCATACAGACTAAATCACAAAAGAGAAAAATACTTTTGGTCGTGATGTATGTGGTCTATTCATATTCACCAAAAGTTAAAACTATAAACAGATGACTACTGCAATATAATGGTTAAACGCCCAAATCCACAATCTGGCAAGCCTCCGTTCAAGTCAGTTTCCCTGAGGAATACGGACTTTGATCAGGGATTTGGCTAAGTGTTTGTAATGTATATAATTTTGCCTTGCTCAAAGTAAACATGTACGCAATAAACTTGTGTCTGAATATCACCATTCTGAAGCTTATGCATGCCCAAGAGACTTTGAAACCTGGTACATCAGATGTTGATGTCAACTACAAAAACTTTAGATAAAAACCAAGTATTTTTCCAACACTAGGATTTTTAGGTGTTGTTATAGCTTCATAATCCTGCTCTCATCATTTCTGCTTTCATTATCTCCATCAGCAAAAATCTGAACACAGTATCTCAGATGGTGTCTATGGGTAACAAAACCACTGAGACAATTTCTTCATCAGAGGCACCAGTGAAATGGATAATAACATACACCTTAGAAGACTTTAATCCTGTAAACTGAGGATGTTGAAAAAAACAGACAGCTACCAATTTAGTCATCCTGAGATTTAAGGAAGGTCCCATGAGTTACCTTCATTCTCTTTATACTCCAAAGATTTAAAGAAAATGCAAATGCCCTACTTCAGTTCCCTCATTCTGCTTCTGCTTGAAAGAGATTCTCCTTTCATTCAGGAACTTGTTCTAGGAGCTTAACTAAGAAGTCATTAAATGTCAAAAGTGTGGGAAGTTTTAATATGGCACACAAGCCAAACATTTATCTAAAAAATGCCATATAAATGCCATATGATATTTTGTTATATGAGCCACATTGATGTGTGCTTCAAATCTAAGACAATGCCATCCCGCTGAGATAACTTGCATCGCTAAACTTCATGGAGGAATTATTAATAGTTTATGCAAATTATACTTGAAAACATGCTAACAGTTACTGGGCGGACATAAATCTCAACTGAAGCAGCAAAATGCTAGCAAAGACATTGTTACCCATCAGAATCAGAGTAGGGTGGAAACACTACTTAATAACATTCAAAGTGATTTTTAATAATTAAAAATTCAGGTATCCACCATGGAGAAAAGCTGGTGACAGACCTCTACCTCAAGGAGTGAAGGAGAGAGCAGTTCTAGAAACACTAATTTTTCAGAATGCTTCCTAGAGTTTTAGCTAGAAAGCTACATAACATACTGAAAAAATGAGGAAATACAGTGTGAGAGCAGACCAGATCAGCAGACCTTACAGTAGTCTCTGTGTTTTAAAACCAAAATTAACATATCACTTTAGTGGTATTCTTGGTAAATGACAGCATCCAAGACCTTTGCACAATTAAAGAAAACATGACCAAAAAAAAGGACAAAAAATTGCTGTCATGGTCCTCTAGAAGATCTATAAGGTATAGGTGTATGGCTGCATCCTGACAGATTAGCACTTATGAACTGCAGCCACCATAACCTGATTGACAAAAAAAATGCTTCTTTCTGTATTTCTGTGCATTTGTACATAAATCTGAACATGTCTGACGTTTAAGGAAATGCTGAAATGAAAGTAAGAGCAAGGTTCCTTTGTGAGAAGGGTGAAAGGGGGGTTACAATGCCATTTGGGCAGAGGCGACCACGTCCTACCTCCAGAACTGTCTGCCACACGTGCACTGCCAGCAGCAGCAGCTGTCCCACGCAGTTTACACACACATAAGACTTTTGCTCCCTGAATCGGGCCACACAGAAAAAACCTAAAATGCTTTAACTCATGAAATACTTTCAGTATGCCACAGCACAGTATTTCATTTAAAATGCAAAGCATCAGACAGTGCATGAACCCATCTGGCTACCAGGGTCACTCTGATCACAGCCAAGCAAGTATTAAAAATGGCAGCAAGTTTGGAGCAGTATCACTTTCAACAAAGGAGGCACACGCAGAGGAAGAAGCAGTACTCTGGAAAGTATCACAGGCTATGTACAAAGGTACAGCACACATAAGGTAGGACCCACTCACTGGAATCAAGACAAACCTTGAATGGTGTGGGAGCAAAAGGGTTAGTTGGGGAACAACGGAAGGTAACCCTAATTGGATTCGATACCTCCTACAGTAACAGAAAACAGCAATCCACATATTACAGCACCTTTGGCAATACACAGCATTATAATAACTCATTTTTGATTACCGATTCATTTTGCTAACTGCAGCAACTTTATTATTAACTCCGTTTATAAATGGACTAAAGTATTTAAGGAATTATTAAGGACTCTGATTCAGCAAAGTTTCTTACTGTACATGAACCTTAGTTCAGCAGAAGCGGACAGAAATGACAAGAGGCCATTCTTAACTCATTGTTAAAAAAGGAATTATTCAGAAACTGCAAAAAACATTAGGTTTTCTCTAAAAATTTGTGCAATCTTTTTCAGAAATACTTTTGAAACTATAGAAAATACAAGCCACCATTTATGTTATGCTCCCTTTCCTCAGAACTGTAACAAACACAAAGACAGATTTCAAAAAACACACATGCAATTATACACCTCATATCATAAATGCTTGTTGTACATTCAATGCATTTGACAACATGGGAAAACAGACAAAGGGCACAATCACTCCCAAGATGTATAACAGCTAGAAATTATTTTATTAAATCAGAAATGCATGCACATAAGAATTAAGCCTTTATTTATTATTGTGTTAGAGATTAACTCTGTTCCCAATATGAATAACATGCAGTAAGCACTAACCACAAAAGACAGAATCTAACTTTTTTCATATTTCCAAAGATGTCAGCATCCTGTTCATGGTGCATTAGAAGAATTTTCAAGAAGCAGAGAGAAAATATTTTCAGCATCATAAAATAAAAGCTGAAAATGGGTGGTTTTTTCATGCAAAAAGAAAAAAAAGAGATATCAAAGCTGGAAAGTCCTAACCACATAAAAAGAAAATTAAGTACATAGCAGCAAAACACCTCACACTGATGAGAGAGTTATGCGCAGGTGGATATTCTAATATACACCACAGGGACTGATTTTGTAATTGAGAACCTACTCCTTTGGTAGCTCTGATTGGATCAGATTTAGTGGTTATGATTAATGGAGCTGGCGTTTTTTTAACTTCTTCAAAACTTTTCTAAATGCATGTGTGTCTGTCTTTTTAATTCACTATACAAAATTTCCACTCTCATCAACACAATATTTTACCCAAATTAGTATACAGGAATTTAAATCCAGACAGACAGTAACAGCAAAGAAGCACACATATAATGTTTGGTGAATCAAAAGCAGTGTGTCATCATCCAACCTTGTCAGTGTTGAACTGAGAAGAATCAGCAAATGGGTTAGTGCTGCTGAAGACAGTTGACCTACAGAAAAGACTGGTCTGCAGGAAAGGCAGGGAAGGGTTCTAAAAGGAAAACATAATAGAAACTAAGCAAAAACATATTTAAACGAACCCTTTGTGACTCATGAAACAAACATTTTTTATCAGTTTGTGCTAACCAAACAAGGTCCGCTTCCTGCACTTTTCTACAGACATGTGAAGGTAAGCAAAACTGTATTTGCCCTGTGTTTGTATCAGCTATGTCACAGAGCACTGAGGAAAAGCACTGACCCTCTGTTCTACCCCACAAACTGCATAAAGTGCAGAATTCAGCAGCATGAACACCAGAAAATTTACTTGCTGTGCTAATTGTACAATTTTGCACAAGCATCTCAGCATTGGGGATACTCTTACACACTAGTTAATTACAAAATTGTGGGTTTCTGGATTAGAATAAACACAGTTCTTTGTAATAATGCAGTAGGTTTAGTTTTACTTTAAAAACCATAGATTAATTGTCATAACCTGATTTACCTCTTGTAGTAACACACTCACAGTGTATTTCACAAAACAGGAGGCTTAGTAATATTAGGCATCTCTAAACAGACTGTATATCTAACAATAACTTTTACAGATCACTTTGTATGCATCTGTAATTTTCTGAATTTATAGTTCAATTAAATTCTCTGCTCTTAAACAATACAAGGTACTTTACTATTATTTAATATCAAAAAAAAGTTTTCATATTTAAACAAATTTAAAGGGTATAATTTGACTACTTATATTCCTTATGCAGCTTTTGTACTGTACCCTATTTTGAGATCAGAACCTGTTTAATAAAGAGGGGACAGCTCTGATTTTGCATACTATGTTGGAAATACTGTTCAATGTATACTTAAAAGTAATTTCTACACTAGGTGTATCCATCTGGCAATTGCCTATGTGTCTTAGGGCTGTAAGTTTAATACTGCTGGAAAGGAAGATGCATAATAAGTGGAAAGGAATGTGAAAGGCTTGCAGCATCAACGGATACATTTTTATCATGGTAATTTAATCCAGATATATGTTGCTGTTTAAACATTTTCTTAAAGAATCTTGGTTTTTTAAATGTTCTGAAAATAAAAAATGCAGCCCTAAACATTTATTCTCAAATATCATTTTGCAAGACAAAGAGTAATGTAATTTGGTAAGACAACATATGTCTTAGTTCTACAGTGTCTTCAGCAATGAGAAAATCGAGCTGTGCATGAACAAGGTTTCTTCACTGGTGAGTCACCCAAATTCAACAGGCAGTTTCCGTATAGTACAAGATTTTCTGTTTCCACATGCGATTCACATTTGATTTTGTCTTTTATGAAGAGAATTTTGGGAAAAGTAATTTGCCAGTTCAATGACCCTATTCACTTTAACCATTACATTTGTCATCTGCACAAATCTTTAAATTGTATCTTGATGAAATTTCAAGCAACTAATATAATCATCACATTTTTGATATAAACAGTGAAATCCTAATAAAAAAGGAAACAGAAATTCAGCCATAGTAATTCAAAATCTTGTCTTTTGTATTTTGTCATGATGGCATAGCAGTTAAAATACTACTGCTAGCTCTAATTCTTATCTATGCAACAGCATTGTATTAATATGGACTGACCACCGTGATAAAATACGGAGCATATGAATTTGCCTAAACAGTTAGGTTTTAAGCAACATGCATGAACCATGCTTTCTTGCACAGTCTAGAACAAGAAAACAAAATACTAAAATAAAGAGTATTCTTCCTTTTACTGTTTTTTTTTTTTTTGCAAAACAAAACGTAAAATAATAGGATTTACTTTACCTTTTTTCCTTTTTTTTAGTTTTTTTTCAACAAACTTGTGTTCAGCATTTTATTAATGTGTCCAGGATGCTAAGGTATCAGAAACTAGCTAGCATTTCATATAGCATAATGCTGTAACCCTACAAATTACCTGGGACCATAACTGGAACAGGTTGCCCAGAGAAGCTGTGGCTGCCCCATCCCTGGAAGTGTTCAAGGCCAGGCTGGATGGGGCTTTGGGCAACCTGGTCTAGTGGAGGGTGTCCCTGCCCATGGCAGGGGGGTTGGAACTAGATGGTCTTTGAGGTCCTTTCCAACTCAAACCATTCTATGATTCTATGATCTTATAACCATGCTGACAAATTAATTCTTAATCAGAAATACCCAGAGCAGTAACAGTATGAAATGCAGATCTGATGTGTAACTGCTTGCTAGCAAAACTATCAACTAGCTTTTCACAGCCTATTTGCATTATTTGGGCTATTCTGGAGTACAGTTAGGCTCTCTAACTACTAAAGCAGCTGGAATGAAGAAAAAAAAGGGGAAGAAACTCACTCATTAGCAACATATCACTTGAAACTGACTGCCGTTCTAAATACATAGTGTTCCCATATTAAATACAGCTACTGTGTGCAGGCAGCTATCTGAGTGACCGCACATGAATGAAGGCAGGAAATTCCCTTACAAGATCTTATTATAAAATACAGATACAAGTTTCAAAAGATGAAGACAATAAATAAAATGCCGTTTACAAAGACCACAACATAAAGCATGTGTACAGTAAGAGCATTTGCAATGTTCCCACTTACAGAGAAACAAGGGTTTGTTAACAATCAATCAAGAAATAACCAACAAGCTGCTTAATTGGGAAATAAAGAGAACAAAGAACTACAATTAAAAATAGCAAAGGAGCATTCTCTAAATAAAAGTAAGTTGTGATAAAGTAATGGCATCATTCCCATCCCAAACTGGCCTAAATATTCAGCAGTGGCAATTTTGTTCACATCACAGCAAATGCGAAAGCCTTACTTTAGGAGCTTGAGTATCAATCACCAACACTCAATAGAACTTTTTCATGCAACTTTACCTTAGATGACTGGCGATAAAATGGGTTAGTAGTTTTCTGCCCACAGGGAGCAGAAGCTGAAGAAGGGCTATAAAGAGACTCTGGCTGGGGAACAAGAGTTACGAGACAACTAGTAAATAAACATGCAGCTTACACAGACTCTACAATGAGGAAGTTTAGTTTCTAGTGATGCAAGCAACTTATATTAAAGCTCAGTAGCTTTTGTCTGCAATGTCCATGCAGCTTAGTGACGGAAAACTTCCGTGTACTTCTAGGTCCTTTCATTAATGTCCAATGAATTTTTTAACAGGTGCTGTATTTCTGCATGCGCTCCTCAGACATGCTGTCAATCTCTAAGAGTTGGTTTTAGTTAAGACTCCTACTCTGCCCCCCAAAAAATTATCTTTCTTGAGGCTTTTCAAAATAGTTTGAGGACGGCGTGCTGGAGGGTAATTCCAAATCCAAATCGATTTCATTCTAAATGGAAATAATACTTAAATCAAATCTTTGTTTCTAAAATAGCTGAGATGGAACTTTCAGGATTAAATATCCCATGCCCAAACACCACCACCTTGAACATTTGTTTCATCTGTTACTATGTATTACATCTCTTCTCATATTCTTTATGCTTACCCTTGGTTTGTTTATAATGCTCTGTACCATAAAGACTACAGGATTGCCTGCCCTCCGTATGGCTTCCACAGCTTGTTCGTGACTGGCATCTCTGAGGTCAACTCCATCCACCTGTAATTGGAAGGCCTCATCTTAACATTGCAAGAAGCTACAAGAATCATGAGTCAGCTTTGGGTTTTGCTTAGGGAACTTCTACTAAAAATCTAAGCCCAAACCTCCGTTACTGGTGGAAAGGTTTCTACTGACTTAGCCTGAGGTCCCTCACACACAGGTTTGAGATTTCCAAGAGCACTGAAAGGACATCAAATAAATATTCTCCATGGTTTTAAAAACAGGTTTTTCAACATTCTTGGTTCAGGCTCCATACGTTTTCCCATAGACAACGTAATAGAAGAGATATGATAATAAGAAGAGATAAGATAATCTGAAGGGAGTAGTAGTGTTTGCCAAATACCCCTTCCTGTAAATACTATCTTGGAATAACCTACCTCACAGGACTTTATGAGGATTACAAACTGAAACTTTTCAGGTGCTGGAGGGTCTTTCATTATGGGTTATTATGTCAGTACACTGTACTTTCTTTATTTTTTTTATTTTTTTTAATACAAGCAAGATAAGACCAATTTCAGCTACTAGGCACTCTCCCAGAAGTTAATTTTTTAGGCTAGAGTTGAAAAGCTTTCTCTCTTCTAGAAGAAAGCATTTACAAAGGATGGCTAAGGACAATTTTTTTGCCTGGCTGCTTTTCCTTATGTCTTTGTATGTATTGGTGTGTAAAACGGTTTGTCTTGTGATGCAGGTAAGAACCATGTTATGGTGAGGTTAGCATCAGTAAAACATTCTCACAATGACACAACAGAAGCTAGAAGCTAACAAAGAAAGGTTATTTGTTAGTGGCAATTCTTGCACACAAAGTTATGTTATGAGGATTACCCCTATCTTTTTAATTGCCTAACCCTCCCTTAAACTTAACCATCCAATGTAAATAAAAAGAAATAAAGAAAACAATCTTGAGAGACAAAATTCTAAACCCATGAGGAACTGAGCAATAACGCTAAGGCTCTCCAACTCCCCATGTCTGAAATACTGTATGCACTAGTAGAGACAAAAGCCTAGATACACCACAGCTTGAGAAACTGAAATAATCCATTCAGAAGCAGTCACATTAACACAACATTAGTTACTTAATTTCACTCACGGACTTCAACTTCTGCAAGCATCACTGTCATTCATAAGAATCATCACCACTGCATTCATAAAAACCCAGGGATGAATGTTTTTTAACTCTATGGCCATCTAGCAAAATTCCACCTTCCAGCTTGTTATACACTGGATACTCTTCCATCCTGTGTAGAAAGTGCTACCTATACGAAGGTATTAATTCAAGATCCTTTATATGGATCTTGCAGCAGACGGTAAATGGCAGTTTAAGTATCATCATGTAAAGCAAGCCCAGTCTGATCCAGAGGAAGCATCACCATCTCCATCACCCTGCCTGTTATGTTCTTACTGATGGACAGTCAGCTAAGTACATGCAGCAGGGTGAAGAGAAGTGCAGTTCCTAATGGCCTGACACTGGAGATGGGGTAATGTCTGACATTGATAATCACCACAGGAAAGACACACTCCTATCAGTATGTTCGGTCTTCAGTATCATTAAGCAAGAAAGTAGAAGTGGCTGCACGACCACAGGATTGGCTAAGCAGCAGAGAAATCTAGATAAATTCCTCTCAGCAACACCACTGGCTACCCTGTCCTCAGGTATGAGCACAATGCTTTTAACTTCCTCTGTATCAAATCCAGTTTTATTCATGTCAGGAAAAAACATCTGTCTCCCTTAATTCCTGCACAAGATGCACAAGAATTATGTGATCTAATTAAGATTTAAGAGGGAAATAAGTTTGCCATTTATTTGCATGATTTGCTATTCACTGGCTATTTCTGTTGCTATCCAATATGCAAAGGTAAAACCTTTTAGCTTCACCAAACTTAAGTTTTTTCCTACACATGCTGGCTTTAAAACAGGCAGGTAGAACTGCTGCCTTTGTAGACCCCTGCTCACAGTCAGTCATCTATGCTTAGGCTGTATATTGAACTTAAACATCACAGATGGTACTGCACACAAACATCAGCAGATGGCACTACACTCTATATGGCTCAAGTGGTGCCAGCTGGAGCAATTACACAGCTGTCAGCCCAGGACCACGCATCCATCTCAGCGGCTCTCGAGATGCTGGGGGTATAGCAAGCAAAAGGCACTCGGCTGGTACCTCCACAATCCGATCTCCGGTTTTCAGTGTTTCATTTTTGCTGGCTGGGCTGTCTTCCAGGATGTGCTTGATAAAGATCCCTCTCATCATTTCTCCATTACTCAGGCGACTCCCCATCCCTCGTCCTCCAACAATGCTGATCCCCAGTGACTTGTTAGGCTCTCTCCAGAGTTCAACCCTGTTGTGATAAAGCAAGGACTAAAATAAACGAAACTCTGTTGTGATTATGATAATGCTGCACACTGAAGACACCTGGATTTGCACAATGGTTTAAAAACATTCAGGAATAACTCCTCCTTGGAAAGTTTTGTCAGGACTTATCTACTGAATTGCTCAGAAAGTCTGTAATTAGATCTAGCATTGTTCGCTTTATTTTGGATTCTAATCAAAACTTCAAAGCCTTCTCTTCATCTCTTCTTACTGGCTCCCAGAGAGTCAGCCTATAAATATAAATTACTAAAGCAATCAAGAAACTGCTAGATTGCAGGTATTTAGCCCAATGGCAGTAAAAATCAACAGTGAATTACTCCTGCAATGCGCAATATACGTAAGTGCAGCAATTCTGTTGTTTTCTTATTCCTCTTAAAATATATTACACGTTTCAAATTTTTTTAATTTCAGATAAGATTTTATACTGTGCAACTAAATCTGCACTTACTTTCTGGGCTGGTTCCAGTTACTGAAAGCTGCATTTTGAAGTTCACTTTCTTCTCCCTCCCCCTCTTCACGTTCTGGAAGCTCTGGGAGTTCCCTGCTGATGAACAGGAATATGCAATTCAGTTTTAAAGAACTCACATAAACCCTAGATTTCACTGCAAAATTTCATATATTGATTCACCCTGCCAGCGTTAGAATTTGTAAACAGGATTCATATAAGGAGCTTCTTTTTCAGGTGTCTGTTAGAATACATATTGTATTTGAGGATTCCCTGTCCACTTGTTTCCACAATTAGGTTGCTATCCACTGACGACCACAGAAGAAAAGACTGCACTTTGGAACTAGAACCAAATCAAAGCTGAAGGTAATTACTTATTTTTTCCAGAATGGAAAAAGCAGCATGCTTTTGGAGATGAATTTCAAGAAAACAAAAACTATTAATCACTTTGAATATTCTGGCCTATAACTGTAATGAATTTTTGAAACTTAAGGAAAAGGACAGCATAGTTCATTCTTTCTAGTATACATTCCGGAAAGACCATGATGCCAAATTCTCATGTTGGAAGCACCTAGTATTTGTGGCAATACTACATCAAATTGCACGGTATTTAAGAGAAGTTTGGGATGAGGCAGTATTCAATTTCCTTTCTGGGTAGATCAAACACCTATAACACAGCCTTGTAAAAATGTCAGAAAAATTTGCTAGCCAAAGCAAAAATTGTATTCTGAACAGCTTTTTATTATAATGGCTGCTGGTGTAAAGAAAATCGTCCATTTTTCAGCTCTTCTAACATAAAACTTCTCTTCCTGAACTGTGCAAAGTGTATGGAAGGAGTTACATCAGAGCCCTCTGGAGAAAATAGTAAGTCTTTTGACTCACCTGACAGTATGTGAAGGAAAAAATTCAAGTGGCACAGGTCCCTCTGTCTGTTGTCCCAAACTGGCCCTGTACTCGTCTAAATTTTCTGCTGGCACATACGTAATACTGCAATAAAATGGGACATGATTAAAGTAGTGTGAGGACTGCTGGTCCTGCCTTTGGTGGGTGTGAGAATGGATATGAGGAAGCTGCCCAAGACTACTTCGTATGGTCATTGACTTCAAAGCCACAATGCTGCTACACTGGGAATACGGAGTTACACGAATCCTTTGTGACTTTGCAACAAATATGCATTTATGGTCAAAACAAGTAGCTGAACAGCACCTAATTTTCTGAGGGCTGGCCATACCATTTTAAGTAAATGTTGTTTCAATAGCAACATGAGTGTAATAGAGACAATCCAGCTTCACTCAAAACAGAGATTCCTCATGCAAAGACAAACACTGAAGGATCTGTGAGGTGTGAAACACCATTACCATCCTAAATGCTGGCTGAAAATGCTTCTAAAAGTTGCCTTGCAGGAGGTTTTGTGCTTTCCCGGGCAGTTTTATATCTATTTTAGGTTTTTATTCTTTTGGTGAAAAATATCGCACGGGTTTGGACATACAAATATGTTACAGCACACTACCAATGCCACAGGGAGCAATGCACTGCTCAACTCCTTCCTCCACCCCTTCATGCACTTCCAGCCAGCTTGGGACAGTCAGTCAGTCATGTTTCACCAGCCAAATGGCATGCAGACTCCTGAAGCCCTGGTGTAACCCAATCATGTTTGAATGCCAGAAACAGAAATGGCCCAATAGACTGGGGAGGGGGAAACAAAGAGAAGGAAAAAAGATTAAGGTATGAAGAGTATTTCCTTAAAAACTTCCCTCTACAGGCAAAAGGACACCATGATCTAAGCAGGGCTACTTAGATGGCTCTCCTTCAACAATGCTTTGTCTTCTTGAAAACCTTTAGCTGTTTGATAAGCAGCTTAGCTAACAGATCCAAGTGTGCCAAGAAATAAGGCTGATGGAAAAAGAACACACAAAAAAAGGCTTTCCTCCCATCCATGAGATGGTTAAAAGAAATATGAACTTACTTCCCCACAGAATGGGACGGCAAAAAAAAAAAAAAAATCAAAATCTTGACCTCTTCACAATGCCATGTAAGCTGCTGAGAAGAGACTCCTTCAGCTCCAAGTCTCTCACTTACTTGAAGCCCTCTCCTACCCGTCACTCCCTGATTGGAGTCCTCTTCTGTTTCTCACTCCCTGACTGCCACTGATTACCCCTCTCATTGCTTTTCTGATGAATGCCCCAAGCAGCAGAAGGCAGAGCAAATGAAATTTTGTATGACTAATGCTGTCTGTCCCAAACACTCTGCCAAAATTATCATAAAGATCATCTTTGTCTTTGGCTGTGCCCAAGCATGTTCACTACCTCCTCTCACATCTACCATATCTAGAAAAGTGCAGAAGATGGTCATTAAGGAGGTGCCTACGGTGCTGAACAGAAGAAACTCTCCAGTTCTTTTAATGGAAATTTCTAAATTCTAATTCTAAATAATCTAAATATTATCACCAGCTTCTTTTCTCTTCCTTAAATCTCCTTCCTCTTCTGCTTTGGCCTTTTTTTCAAACACACAAGTGTTATGTGCTTGACACAGGGTGTTCATTCTGAAGTGCTGAGGAGCTAACATGCACTAGGGAACAAACAGCAGAAGGTCACTGACTCTTATCTGTCTTCCTGAGTGCATTCCAGCACTGGGCAACACGCAAGACACTCAGCAGTTATTCTGTGAAACCCTAGCAGTGAAAAAGAGAGAAGAAAGAGGGAAAAGAGTTTTTGAAAATAATCACTATTAATTCTCAGCCATCTCCAACTCCAAATGCATTGAACTATAGCAAAGTGCTAGCATGATGGTCACAAAACTCTCATGGGCCAAATGCTGCTGCAAAGCACCACCCAGTAAGCCCATAAGAATACCTTGCCTCTACAAAACCTAAGAGATGAGCAAGCTGCGTTTCAATGAAAGATGTGTCGTTCATCTAGTTACATCCATCGGTTTCATTCCAATCAAATTCATGAATTTTCACCCTATAAAAATAAGTAGGAAATAATGTATTTTCCCTTGAAAGACAGCTGCTGTGAAGAAACCAGAATTGCAAGCAATATTTCTGCTGGCTAGAAGGCTTGGACAATCTCCTTTATGCTAAACTGCAGCTGGAAGCTGTTGTTCGAAGTATGAAAAGGAGAACAGCAGGCTCCTAAAAAGGAAACAGACATGCCCAGATTCAGCCTGGATGCAGACAGTACAGTGTGATCGCTGACAGCAGAGTGTCCAAAATCTCTCAACTTGTCGTCCTTTTGGAGCACACGCCAAACAATTATGCAGGGTCCCAACGTCCAACGGTAGTAGCAGTCCTTACCTCATACATCTATGCAACATCAGCAACAAAGATCAGCTAAGGGGGAGGCAAACCATATGCACTCCAACTACTAGCATACCGTCTCTCTTAATTATATGAATGAGTAACTGACATTGTACTGCGACATTCAAAAGGTATGGCTCAAAGGATCATAGAATCCTAAAATCATAGAATGGTCTGGGTTGGAAGGGACCTCAAAGATCACCTAGTTCCAACCCCCCCGCTGCGGGCAGGGACACCCTCCACTAGACCAGGTTGCCCAAAGCCCCATCCAACCTGGCCTTGAACACTTCCAGGGAGGGGGCAGCCACAACCTCTCTGGGCAACCTGTTCCACCCTCACAGTAAAGAATTGCTTCTATATATCTAATCTAAATCTACCCTCCTTCATCTTAAACCCATTACCCCTTGTCCAATCACTACATGCCCTTGTAAAAGTCCCTCTCTAGCTTTCCTGTAGGCCCCTTCAGGTACTGGAAGGCTGCTAGAAGGTGTCCCCGGAGCCTTCTGTTCCCCAGGCTGAACAACCCCAACTCTCTCAGCCTGTCCTTACAGGAGAGGTGCTCTGATTATCTTTGCAGCCCTCCCCTGGGCTCGCTCCAAAAACTCCATGTCCTTCTTAAGTTGGGGGCTCCAAAGCTGGACGCAGTACTCCAGGTGGGGTCTCATGAGAGCTGAGTGGAGGGGCAGAATCACCTCCCTCGACCTGCTGGTCACACTTCTTTTGATGCAGCCCAGGACACGGTTGGCTTTCTGGGCTGCAAGCACACACTGCCAGCTCATGTTGAGCTCTTCATCAATCAATACCCTCAAGTCCTTCTCCTCTGGGCTGCTCTCAACCCATTCCCCGCCCAGCCTGTAGTTGTGCTTGGGATTGCACCGACCCACGTGCAGGACCTTGGACTTGGCCTTGTTGAATTTCATCCGGTTCGCACAGGCCCACCTCTCCAGCCTGTCAAGGTCCCTCTGGATGGCATTCCTTCCCTCCAGTGTGTCGACCACACCACATAGCTTGGTGTCGTCGGCAAAGTTGCTGAGGGTGCACTCGATCCCACTGTCCATGTCGCTGACAAAGATGTTGAACAGTGCCGGTCCCAGTACCGACTCCTGAGGAATGCCACTCGCCACTGTTCTCCACTTGGACATTGAGCCGTTGACCACAACTCTTTCAGTGCGACCAGCCAGCCAATTCCTTATCCATCGAGCGGTCCATCCATCGAAACCATGTCTCTCCCAATTTAGAGACAAGGATGTTACGCAGGACAGTGTCAAATGCCTTGCACAAGTCCAGGTAGATGACGTCAGTTGCTCTTCCCTTGTCCACCAACGCTGTAACCTCATCATAGAAGTCCACCAAATTTGTCAGGGAAGATTTGCCCTTAGTGAAGCCATGTTGGCTGTCACCAATCACCTCCTTATTTTCCATGTGACCTCCTCTTTAGTGGGATACATCACTCCTGAGCTTGGAAGAGGTGACCCTTGAATATTAGCCAGCTGTCTTGGGCCCCTCTTCCCTCCAGGTCTTTGTTCCATTGTACTCTACCAAGCAGATCCCTGAAGTGGCCAAAGTCTGCTCTCCTGAACTCCCCCACTACTGCAGCCAAGGCTATCCCTGATGCTCTCAAACAGCCTTATAGGCTCCTTACAAACATGTCCCAAAACCTATCTTAGGTTGGTAAGCTTCCCTTTCTGCCTTTCCGTGTACAGCACAGGAACCGAGAAGAAAAGAGGCTCACTGCATCATATTTAAAAATGCACCTAAAATTGAGCAACTGAATTACCTAAATAATACCTTTATTTCCACAGATGGAGTCAAATTTAGACAATATCACCAGGAGCTGTTATATATTAGCTCTTTGGAAAATTGCATGATTTCTATTCTAGTGCTTAACTACAGTTCTAATTGCTTAATTTTAAGCACTCAAAGGAACATTCAGTATGTTTTTAACTGTTCATTCTTATCTATAACTAAACTCCAATAATGCTTCAGCTACTTCATAAATAAAACCAGAACACTTACTTGAACTTAGCAAAAAATAGCATAGAAAAGAAAACTAAATTACATAGATCAAATGCATGAAAAGGTATATTCTGTGTAGGAGTTCACCTTTGTTTCTTGCTCCTGATTTCCAAAGTTCAGTTAATTGCAAAGGTTTCCCTAGCTGCTCTTATTAGCTATGCTGTATTACTTTTGTATGACTGTTGTCCTCCTCTCCATCCTTTGCATGTTATTATTGAAATGAAGTGTTACAAAAAACCCTAGCTCTGCTGACAATTACAGTTTTAGGAGACATGTATACCAGAAAGTCATCTTTGCTAAGTGGCTGTCTGTCCTGTTCCTGCCTTCTGTGACACACAGCAAGGTCAAATTGTACTAAAGATCTTGGATTTATATCTGCCAGGACTTTTTTCCCTGTTTAGTAGTGCATGGGCAGACATCCCACAGCTATCAAATCCATCACTTGCTGAATTGCTACTGTAGCTCCCTTCTTGGAGGTCACAGTGAGGTCTGAAGACATTCAGCATCATCCTGAACAGCTCAGCATGTGACTGGGGTGATGAGAAGCCCAGAACAAGAAGGATGTTGGGCTCCTCTGGTCAACTCTGTTGACCCTTGTGCTGTAAAGTGGAAATAAAAATCCACCCAGGCACCTGAATGGTTCATCTGCAACATGAGCTGATGATTACCTTAACATGGTCACAGGGAACAGAGTAAGAGAAACGAGCACCAGGAAATAGGGATGAAGACACAAAAAAAACAGTAAACAAGTAAATGTCTGGTCTACTATTCCGTTGCATTTCTTATCTGCAAGAGAAGTTAGAGTTCAATAATTTCAAGGGAAAGTGTATGCAGGGTTTAATCACTTCCTCTTTTTCATAGCTGTGCAGCTTCAAGGAGAAAGTGATTTGGTCTCCTTTCTTGAGAGCTACAACCACCCTCCTCCCCCCAGAGATATGCACTAGCAATGAAAGCAGCGACAATGGAAACACCAAAGAGTACACATATGAAAATATCTTGTAAACACAACACCACATGCAGTGCAGAGGAACATTTATCACATGCTTGACTGAACAGCCACACAAAACCTTGAAACACCAACAAACCAAATAACGAAGTATGGAAAATGTTCAGGACAAATTACTGTCATTAACGCTTAAGGTCTAATTTGAACCTTTTTATACATGAAGTAAGTAAAATGTAAGTGCCACAGAAAATATGACACTGAGATTAATCCAGATATCAGTACATCATACTCATGTCAATTCAAGCAGTGAACCCTATACACACACACACATACACACATGTACATGTGCTCTGAGCACATCTGGGGTGGCTGTCATAGACGAAATTTAAAAATATTAGCAATATTTTTTTAGAATACAGGTGTTTTCATTCCAGTCTTAGGAAGTATGCTCCAATCCTCAAGTTTAAAGCTACATATACATACACATACACACACACGCACTCTCATCCCTTTTTTGAAAATATATATATACATACCCATATGTGCAGCCCCACAGGCATGCACAGACACAGAGAAAGAGAGAGAGAGAGAGAATATGTACCTATATCTGGATATATCCCTGACATTACTATGGATGTCATAAAAGCATGGAATGATTTTACAGACAAGTTGCAACACAGAGCCATAATGAGTTTGTGAATCGCCAATACTCACACATAAAAGAGGGCCTGATCATCAGCAGGTGCTGGAGAAGATCTAGAATGTGAAGCATACGATGCAGCATCTTTTTACAATGATGTTAACAAATATCAGTCTCATGTTGAATGCGAGAGGCATACTTATGGAGTTAAAAGTGTGAGCTGCTTTTTTTTTTTATTTTTCCTTTTTTTTTTCCTGTTTCACCTCTGCTTCATATGCAACCCCCTAGCAAGCATCTGCTCTTTATTGTCTATAGCAGTGAGTATTAACAAGCATGGAAAATGGAATTGCAATCTATCTTTTATTTCTTGATCAGGAATTCATCCACACACTTTAGGCAGGTGAATTCTGATTCAGCTCTGTAATTATCTGACAGATGTTACAAGCAGCTGCTGCTGAGCACAAAACCCTGGCTATTATTACAGAAATATAAGAGCTCCTGGCAAGGTGGAGTCAGAAGTGAAACAGAATGTATTCTGGTAAGGCCACACATCTGGTTTTCCACACACAAAGGGGAAAAAAATTAAATACCTAAGTCTGAAACTCAGATTGCTGGTTCCTGAACTATTCAAAATCAAATTTCCTTTAATAAAATAAAGCAAAGCCTTTATGTGGCAAGTAAGAACAGCTTTATGTTTTCTCAGCAAATAATATTTGCCACTGAAACACAGCTTTGAAATTAAATGCTTCGCTTAATCACTTCTTGGGGACACCCTGCTACCCAAAAAAACCCTCAATCTCAAAGGTGCCAGCTTTGCAGCCCTGTATGGATAATGAGGAATGATATCAAGAAGGCCACACCTGAGTGCTTGTGCACCCTTGTTTCCTGAGTAAGACACCAAAGAGATTCAACTTGCTTATTTGAATGCTGGCCCTTAAATCACAGATCCTGCACGGTGGTAGATGACATTGGCTCTGAAATGACATCTATATAGCTGTGTATTCCTCTCAGCAAACAGGAAGAACTATCATGAAATAATGCTCCATATCTCAAAATTTCTGATTTGGGACATTACCCACATGTTTGTATCATAATATTTTTTCTGGGATCCTGTATTGCTCCTGAAAGTACAAATTACAGAAAAGTTTAATTATGTTGAATAGTTTTGTATCAAAACTATGTAGGCCCAAAAATATGGTCCTTATTCTTGCAAGACTCCTTTAGAACCTAACAAAGGATTTAGTCTTTCAGTTCTTTGAAGTGCAGAAGCTGGTTTCACTTTAAACCCTTACCATGGGAATGCACCGAAGAGCATAAATATAAAATGAAAGACAAAAATCTTAAGTAAGAATATGAATAGCAACTGCCCCTTTACTGTGAGATCTTTCAGAAAGAGAATGCACTTTTCTCTCGAAAATTTGAATATCCATGTCTAAGACAAGACTTTAGTATTTCCGATATATCTGCAAAAGACTAAAACTACAAAACAAAACTTATAGACACATAGTGTAAAATGCAGCAGCTATAAAAAGATAAGCACAAATAATGAACACATCTGTGTTTGATCATGTAAATACAGCACTAATAAAAGATTCCTCACAGAAGAATGGAGCTGTAGCATTTGTGTATCTAAGCAGACATACACACACATGCATGCACACATACCAACTGATTTCAGTCCTGGCAGTCGGAATTATAACACAGTTTGAAAGCCTACAATCATAATCAATGTTACATTTTATCAACACTGACTCGCTCATATTCATGACAGCATTGACAATAATGTAATTCATTATATGAGCATATCCTATTATTTAAACAAGCTTGCATTAACTCATAATCCTAAATGCATGACAGCTATGAGGCAGACAATTAAACCTACCACCCACAGTGAAGACGCTTTGCCTACCTGTTCCCAAAATGCCAGGTGTCTTCAAAGTTAGAATACTTCTGGGGGAGAACGGAATGCCCTGCAGTCCCTTTTGAACTGACAGAAACCACAGTTACCTACAACCACACTGGGACTGAACTGATCCCTTTCAAGGCCACTCTCTTGAGTAAGTAGAGGCTTCTATTACCAACAGCTCCGTTAATCCCATTTACAGATCTGACCCAATCCATGTTACCACAGGTTTGAGAAAAACAGCTACCAGATTTTTAGAGCTGTAAACAGCATTGGTGTGTCTAGAGCACCGTCCATAAGCTTAGAAACAGCCTTGATTCTAGATGGTGCATGTTAGCTCCACAACGACAACAGCTAGAAAGAATTGTACTTTAAGGGAAAGTTAAAATTCTGTAAATTGAGTGAACTTGAGAAGAAGAAACTTGCTCATCAAGCAAGTGGATGTTTCAAAACTTGTATTAATTACTGGAAGTTTAAAGTGGTACTCCCAAAAGCAGATATTTACGCACTAGAGCAACAGCTCCTTCGTATGTACTAAAAAAACTTGGAAGTGACTTCACAAAACAGACTGTTCCTGCTGTTTGTCACAGATGTACTGAAAATGTTTTAAGTATTACTTCTCTGCATTAACATCATATGTCACACTTTCTGTCTGGCAGTCAAAACCAAAATCTATTATAAAGACCTCCATTAAATGAAGTCACTTGTGCAATGGCCAGGACAGTCCACCTTTGAGAAGAAACACAAACACCTTGAGGAAATCCTTACTTTCTTTAGAAGAGTCATACTAAGAATGCAAAACTCTGACTAATCTCATTCCTTCAATAAAACCAGGCAGGGCAGAAATGATGATGGTTAGTAACAACAGTAACAACTTTTCTAAGAACACCCAAAGCCTCTCACACAAGTGATTTTATCTTTCAAACCCATGAAGCTGTAATCTGAAGGTGAATCTGAAACTGTAACTTAAAGGTAAGTTCATGTTGTAAAAAATCTTCATTTAGAATACTTGCACAACAACTCAAATTTTGATTATTAGCCTCTTCCTACCACAATTCATCATCTAGCTTTACTTACTGTATATCTGGTCCAATGAGTGAATGCCTCCTTAGCATAGCCCGGGCTTGTGCATTGGTTAAGTCAGTGGTTGCTTCTTCATTAATGGACAAGATGCAGTCCCCCACACTAATTCGTCCATCACGACTTATTGAGCCTCCATGGATGATGCTGCGGACTATCATTCCTGAGCTATCCTTATTGGAACTTACCGTCATCCCTATAGTGAAAAACACATGAAACAGTTAATAATAACATCTTTGAGCCTCAGCTCTGAGTGCCAAGAAAAAGAAATGTAACCTGGGGCAGGGAAGGCAAAAGCCAGTCAGCCAACCTGTCAATGTCAGCAAACCTATAAATGTTGCTCTTATTCTCCCTTGCATTTCCTTCTTTCCACGAAGAGACAGCAGTTACAAATCACAATCACAGTATCTTTACTTTACCTTGTGTCATTTCACATACCAGACCCAATATTAAAAAACTAAGACAGTGGAAAATTTAAGCAGAAAATAAACAAAAGAAGGTAATGAAATTGCTTCTGAAACAGCCAAATTTACCACTCTTCTGGATGGTTCACTAGTTTATACACCACATTGTAGTTTTTAGCTTATGATGGTTCTTTTTGGAAAGGAGGTGAAATGATTAAACAGTGAATTAGGAGCATAGGGCCAATACAGCCACAGACTTATTTTCAGCAGAAAGCCTGAATCAGATCCCACTGAGATACTGGCTGCTTTCCTGCTCTCCTAGGTGGGCCATCGCTTAGGTTCATTAGAGCATCCTGACTTCTGTGAAAGCCTGCGAACTCCTGATGGATACAGCCCACTACTTGAGTTACACCAGGATCCTACCTGTGGCACTGCAGGATACTACTTCTCAATGTTCATACACGCCATTTAACTCCACTTCCTTTTTACTAACGGGAAATGAGACAAAGATGTTCTTCCTCCTCCTCCCCCATGGGGAGCCTATGGGGACTTATTTGTGGTGCTGGACTTCACATGTCTTTGTGACTGTTCTTTTACTGTTACTTTCAGGGCACTTGGTGCTCATGAAATCAACCCTGATGACAGCTTCAGGAAAAACTGATCTTCACTAAGGAAATGGAAAGGTAGCTGAAGGGCCAGCATCCTGGATTTCCACTATCTTAATACTGCCAAACTTGTTTGTATTCTTTTTTGTGCACTAACATGGAAGCTTTACTAACAAGATGAAGCCACTTAAGTAAAGAGTGTCTTATAGAGGAATATCTATTGGAGAAGGAGGCAGTGACTACCCCATTACACGTTCTCCGGGTTTTGCATGTAAACATCAGGCTAGCAAGCACTGGGAGTGCAGTTGTGTGTCTGCATGCCCCTACCTTATTGTCCAGACTGTGAGTGGAAGGACGATAGCTACCCAGAGCAAAACCTCCAAGGATACTGAATGAAAAAATCCTAACCATTTCTATACAAACATGGCTACAGAAGGCAGAGACTGAACACTTTACTCTGTGACCTTAGACTTTGGGAGACAGACTGGCTGAACAGAGTTTATAAGGCATCTGTAAGCCTCAGGGTACCCAGACTCAATCATACAAATATCTGCTACATATCCATCTCAGAGAAAAAAATACTGTAACCATTCAAAGAACAACACTAATCTGGATATTAATTTGTGCTTTTTAAGACTCCTTCCAGAAAAAAAAATCTCTTAGTGTTGGCTCCTCACACCCACTTGTAGCTGAGATCAACACAGCTGTCTAAAGTATCAGAAGGTGGCCCTGACTAGCAAGAAACTGCCCAATTTTTAGACACAGGAATACATGTAGCACTCTACCTTGGTATGTGGAAGTCAAGGTTTACCTTTTGGAAAAACTGCAAAATCTATCTTCTTGATGGCACTTTATATTGAACTGATGAAAGAATATAATGTTACCATTGAATGGAGATTTACATTTATGATTTGCTAGTTAATGATGTCAGCTGTGGTCAGGCGTAATTTAAATATGGGTGTATCAGACTTGTGATACAGACACACAATGCCACTGATTTATTGCCTTGCTATTAGAAAAAGCAGAGGTAAACTGCCTGTCACCTACCCCTTAGATTAGTAATGTTAAGCACATCACAGATGGCGTTTACAGGTGCCGCCCGCCCTGGGGTGGTTCCGCCAGCATTTACACTCACATACTCCTTCCAACAACCATCTCTTGACAGATCTGCTCGCAAGGGTTAGTCACTCAGATCTGAATGTAAACACAACTCTGCAATAGACTGGTCTCCATCAGACCACAGGCAATGTACACAGAAAAACAAACTGCCCAGGAAACAGCTGAAATGTGGTTTGAAATTCTGAACCTAACTTTGCTACTTGGCTAAGCCAGTAACAAGCAACAGTGTTACTGAGGCTAGTGTAATAGCACTTTAGAAAAACATCACCCTCAGTTTTTATGCTGACATCCTCATTACAACATATATGAAAGGCTGATGTCACACTTTGAACAGCTACAGTTTCAGGTTCAAAATGCAAATACCACTGGAGAGTTGCCAAATGAATCACACAGGACAATGGCACCTCAGATTTCTTGTTCGTGGGTGCTCCATCCTCTTACCTTTTAAAAATCACAATCAAAAGGTTAGAGCTCCAGCTGTGGCTGGATTTGAAGAGCTGTTGCAAGCTATGGGTGACACCATTTAAAAGGAAAAAAAGAAGGGCCATTTCTCAATTGAAATAATTGATGCAGCTGCAGCTTTCAACATCATTCACAGCTCTTGATTTAGCTCCTTTTGTAAAAATGAAAGTTAAAAGCAGTGCAGCCGTATGTGTAAATTGGTCACTGTACCCAGGCAGCTTCCTAGGCCAGAGCACATACAGACTAGAAGAAAAAGACTACAGTCAAAAGCCAGGAGAAAGCATTATTCACATTCATACTATGTATACATGACAGGCCAGTATTACTTTTCCCGCATGTAGTGTCTGCAAATGTGCATCCTGCCCCAAGTCTGAAATTTGTTTTAGACGTTCACTGCACTTAAAATACTCATATACATACCTGAAAAGCACTGCTCCATTGAGTATCGCAAAAACTTTTAAAACAAAATCCAAATGCCTGGAACTGCACTATGACCTGCACTTTACAAAGCCTGGAAATGAGGTCCGTAAAGGCATTAATTACCCAAGCACCTCATACCAACCAAAATCAAAACTTACACCCACATCAGCCTTGCCTACAGCTTTAAATTTTGGGGAGGCTGATTTTGAACCATATCAGTTCCCGATCCAATTTGGAGGCTGGTTGTATCACGAAGGAGAAGGTGATGTGAAGCAGACTGAGCATCCAGCCTTCAGAGGGCAGTTTATTCCAGGCAGAAGTGCCCACTGAATTACAGCATCACAGCACGGCACCCACCTCTGCACAGCAAGGGAGTCCTGAGTGTTGGCTGTCTATTAACAAGGGGCCCATGGGCTGCTTTGAGGGTTCCTTCTGTGGCAAAGCATTTGTGGAGACACTGCAAACTGCCAGTGCCCATACAAACTCCTGCCCTACCAACACCAGAGAGTCTGAAAGGACATTGCAGTTGGCCAAAAGAAATGGCTCCACCATCCTAAACCAAGGCAAATGAACACACTGGCCATGAACAGGAGGGGAATACCTCTACCTCCCACCACAAAGGCTCCTCCACGCCAGCTCTGGGAACTAGCCTGGGAGGACGCTATCCTTGTGCTCCCCCTCACACTGCCCAGGTCTGCACCAGATACCAAGAGAGGACACTGAAAAATGTTCGCATCTGTTGTGCCTGTTCGCTCCAAAATGTGCTTCTAGTCGGTATGCTCAGAAATACTGAGGCACTTAAGATAAAAATACAAATAGGTAGCAAGGAAGTGAACAGTTTGTTTAGATCCTTTTGATCATCCTCAGAAAGAAAGATCATTTTGTGTTTACATACATTTGAAAGTCTAGCCGGCAATTCTTTGACCAAAGTGTTCTTCTACATCATTCTCACATATTTTTTCCACTATATATGGAATGTATAGACATTAAAAAACAATTTATTAAAGCTGTTCTGTCAACACTTAGGAATGGTTAAATTCCTTTATAAAAAAAAAAATTCTCTCAGTGAGACTGGACACTTTACTTTTGTGTTCACGGTGACAGTAAATAGATCTATTGCCATCACAGCCAAACAGGGCAAGAGCAGCAAAGAACAAGTATCTTGTCATGCTTTCCCCACTAAAAGGAAAATGTTTAGTCTTTACTAATAAAACTGGAAACATGTGAAAAAACAGAAAGCTATGTTCCTGACCAGGTTATAAAAAAAGCTAGCTGCCTTACCTAGACTTGAATTGCCTTTTGCAATAGTGATAGTCTTCTCATACATGTTTTTGACTGAATTTGGAGTTGTGCAACTTCCCTCCAAAGATACTGGGCATCTCTTTTGCGTTAAAAGCGCTTGATCCTAACACAAGGGAAAATAACACCAGTTCAGAATACAGATAAAAATATGATTGGACATACTGACCTCTACTCACCTTATATGAATGCTAGGCACACAATTAATACAGATTCCTTATACAGACATTGGAAAAGCCAGTCCAAAGATCAAACTGCCATATGTGAGGTTTTTGTTTTCATTCAGGTAATATAGCAAATCTACCACAAAGTATGCTTTTAATTTATGAACATCAGTTACACTCTTAAAATTAGTGGGATGAATTCAAGGGCTCTCCAACTCATTCACCACAGATGTCTGACAATCTGCCAGCACTGAAGTAACAAATCTTGTAAGAAATTCCAGCTCTTTTAAGAATTTCTTAATAAATCACAGAAGAAAAAAGAAACACATGTCACGGTGACTGTCATATAAAGGAATATTATGTTTGTGCACTGTGTCATCACAGGCCAGTCTGTGAGCTGAACTACGCAGGCTTGTGCGTGCACCAGGATGCAAGCCTTTCACACCACTCCCTCTTGGCCTCGCAGGCCTGGTTTCCAGTTGTGCACCTCCCCCTTGTGCCCATGCCTCTGGAGAGGTTAACAGGGCATAAAAAAAGCCCCCTGCCCTGCCCATGCATATGCTGTGGTCCAGCAGTGTCTACTGCTGTGAGGTATGAGCATGCTTTTATATATCCCTGTATCACCAGTCTCCAGATGACTATCTTGACACCATAAATTATCTCCTGTTTTGGTTAGGTCTAAATCTCTAAGTTTTGATGTGAGCTACCACATCTGATGGACATTTAAAATCAAAGAACTATACATGGCTGTTGGCCAGTGTCAATTTCTCTAGCAGACTCTATGGTTTAATATAGCCTTTCCATAGTTTTTTTTAATTATTATTTAAAAAAACCCCAAACCAACAAACTTTACTTTTCCAGTGGGATCAAGCTGTGTGGTAGTAGCGAGGCCTGTACTTAGTGCAGTTTCTGCTGTTGTCTGAGATCCAGTCCATGTTGCTTTGTTTTCACCTTCATTTTGGTTGCTATCTGAAACATCCAAAGGCAGAAGATCCTTTTTCATAAACCCAGCTGCAGTTTCCAGGCTATTGCTCACTACAGACTTTTCCTCTTTCAGACTCTGATTCTGATCCATGTTGTACGGATTCTCATCCAATACCTGGAAAACATGTGTAGCATGTAAACATTCCTCTCCAACAGACTGTTAAACACAGGAGATAATGAACAATCAACATTCTTTTGCAGTATAATTAAAAACTACATTTCATGCTAAAATCTTAAACAGAAATTAATCTCACAGAATTTAAACATATTTCTTATAACATCAGTGTCTTTAGTAGATGCCTACCAGCATTTTACTCTAAAATTTAATTGATTCCTCACTTTCTTGTTTTAAAATACCAGAAAGCAATGAAAATAAAATTACTGCTGAAGGACAATTTCTAATTTGGTACCCATCAATAAATCTCCTTTAACTTGAGCAAAGTAACCTCCATTCATACATTCTCAAACTAGACATAACTCCAGCAAGTTATAAAAATTAAAGCCTACATCCAATTGTCTTTCTCAGGTAGGAGAACTCTGCAACACCAAGGTCTTTACTTTCAAAATATTTAGCAAGCAAAGAGCAATTTCAAGCAGCTCAGACAATAAGCATGCAATCTAATCATCAATTTAATCATCCAGAGCAGAAACATATTTAGATATCCTTTCCATACAAAGAAGGAAAACCAAATACTCGGTCAAATCTCAGCAAAAAATGAACATGGAGTTTTAAACTGTGGCAACAATGATATATGATGGTGCAGTTACAGAAGCTTAGCAGTTAGTGCTTTATTGCAAACGTATCCTGTGGTACTAGGATTAAGTTTTCAACATAAAATTTGTTCAGACTTTCAATATTCCAATGTACTGCATTTCAAATATTTTAAGGCATTTCAATAGTCACAACCTTCTGGAAAAAATTTTTCAAATATTCTCTAGCTGAGCTTTCAAAATAAGTAATTTAAAAAACATGTAGGCCATTAGATATTAGAAAGATATATCAAGGACGTAGAGGTTGGACTTACAGGCCCTGTATCAGTATTAGGGATTTTTCTCTGACATGTAATAAATATAGACACAAGAACGTCTACCTCTATCTGTCTTAGCTTTTACCCACCAGTCCTACTAATTCTTCTATTACTTTTCCAAAAAGTGGGGAAAACATGTTTCCTAGGATTTTAGGATATTTTGCAACATTTTGTATCAAGGGCCTTAGAATTAGTTTTTCTCATCTTTCATGAAGTACATACGTGCTTGCACTGTCCCCAGTCATCAAAAAAGGTTCACTCGTAAATAATTGGTTTAAGTAACACATGAGAAGATAAGTGACCAAAGCCTAAATACAACTAATCTGCATGACGTAATCAATGAAATAATTTCCTACCTTTTGGAGAACAGAACACCAGGACTATAATTTATTTAAATTATTTCATTAGGTTTCAAAGAAACCTGTGACATCTACTTTTAAGTCTGTTTGCATCCATTACCAAACCAGTAAAAACAAGACCTAGATCTTACTCAACATTATGCCATATGGCATATATACATATTAGAGTTGCAGCATGTGCCCATTTTTGGTTTTGTTTCGCTTAAATAAAATACAATGCTGTAATTTTTTAAGACAAACACTATTTCAGGAATTTTTAATGACAGCAGCATGTGGCCTCATTAGAGGATTTAAATATTTTTTTCATCACTTGTTTTAAAAGTGACACCAAAGGTATTCAGAACATGTCAAACACCCTGCAGTCAGAAATAACTGAAATACCTCTGCATTCCTCATAGCATCTAATAGCAATTTTTAATTTTTACTGCATTTCACTTGCTTCAAAAGTCTTTTATGAACAGATTTTCTCACTATGTTTACTTTGTGAAGTCACTCAAAACTGCAGAGTATAAAACGTTACGTGATGAGAACTTAATACTCACTCTATAGTGGTGCATAGAGAGGAACACTGAAAAGTCAGGACCATAATCTTTAAACAAGCATCCAAACTGAAGCCATCTTTAAGTCACTGCTGAAAATAACTTAAGACTTTCTAGAGCCTCAATGTGACATATATAATGTAAATCCAGCCTCTATCTCATAAAATGCTTCTCAGTATGCAAAATGCATAATCCATTTAAGTAACAATTACAGAGTTAAACAATGCAATCTGTCCCACTGGCACAGCAGAGATGTGGTCTTCTGTGGATTAGGAGAAAACATTAGAAGATGAATATAGCTTTCCAACCAGTGCCTCATAAGGGCTCAATGTATTCCAGAAGGGATAAAGGGAGTTACAGCAGCTCAGGTGTGGAAGAAAAAGCAGCAGCTACTCTATTCTAAAGACCACAGACTGCAAAATCTGGAAGAAATCCCTACAATGTTGCTTTCAAAGACGACTGCTAGGAGAAGTGACGTGGAAGATTCTGAATTAGCAAAATAAATCTATAGATTACCAAGAAAAAGGAGCATGAAAAACCATGGAGAGAAACTAAACACCAACTCTGATACAAACAATCAAGTCATTATGGGTATGTGACCGCAAGAAATAAGATACTGATCTTTGTAATACTCTTAAAGAACTTACTTTCATTTACTGACTTTAAATAGAAATTGTAAGTAATCAGATGTTTGATAGATAAATATTTACTTTTAATTACAGTAGCAATATGAACATTTCATTCAAGAATAAAGTAAATGAATTAGCAAACATACCAACTACAAAGCATAAAAGCAAAGCTTAGGATGAAAACTTACTCTAGCTTTTCATACCTACAACACTGTAGAATAATGCAGTTATTTTGTGTCACCACTCTTTACTATGCTCTAATGTAATAGCAAGTTTTTGTAGCAGACTGCTCACCACAGCTTTAACACTACAAACATCTTACCAAACTTCTTCTGGCTATACAAAACGCAATTCCAAGCTTTTAACCTTCTAGCTGCATCTCTCTTCAACACAGATGTCTGAAAGACATCAGCATAATCCTAAGCAAAACCGCACTTCAATCTGGTAACAAATAGTATGGTTTGAACCAAGATGACATAAAGCATTTATATCTAGTAATACAGTCTTCCCACACTTATAATTAAAGTTTTTCATCAATAAAACCATCCTCCTTTTTACCTTGGGAGTTGACAATTGAAGACAGGTGTAGGTCAGCTCATCACTACAGGCAGTGCTATGCAGACCTACCATTGAAGACTGAAAGACGTCATCCTCTAGAGAATACTGTGATTCAAATGTGAACTCATCCGACTGATCTGCCTCGCTGGAGTCCACCTAACAACAAAAGCAATTCAATCAGACAGGCTATTTGTTACCTTCACACCACATAAGCCCTGAACACATGCACCTCATCTGCTACATACTGACTGGCACTTTCCTTCTTATTTTTTTTTTCTTTCTCCTTCCATGTTTTACATTGAAGTTATATTTACACAGCACAGTAGGAAAAATTTCTGTTTCCAGTTAGAATTCATGTCGCTACATCTTCAGAGGTTGCAAAGAATATCTGAAGTAAAAGGAGAGTCTCAACTGGAATGAGTTGCAGGGCTGAAGCAGGCTGATGCCTGTTAATAGAAGTACGAGGTGTTGGGAGAATTCTGCTGTACTCCCTAGCATCAAAATTTTTATTTGTTTAGGGTTTTGTTTGTTTGGGTTTTTTTTAATTTTCTTTTACAAGAATTAGCACTGAAGAAATAATGAGCTTCAATTACTGCCACCTGTCAGGAATGTTCCCTCCACGCAACTTCTCATGTTTGGTTATTTTTAAAAGGGTACCAAAAATAATCTTCAGGAAACTGCAGTGCTTTCCAATACATTTATAAGAAACATTTATGACATGATATTTTACAATTTCCAAAATATTTCACATGGGATAACAAGATTAATATGGACAATTGTCCTGTCTTACAAGAGAAATAAAATTTTAAAAAGAGTTCCAGATATGGAGATGGGCAGTAATTTTTTGCTTTTTTTTTCTTAAATGAAACATATTTTTTCAAGACTCATCTACTTTCAAATACTAGAATAAGATTAAGTCCTAAAAGAGGACTTTCACATACTACATTTTTACTGTAATTGCATCTCCTCTGGCAGAGCTCAAGAAAGCAGTGTATGCTAACAAAAATGATCAGTGAGTTCAGAGCCATGACCATACCATGAACTTGTACTGAAGCAGCCAAATGCACCCATCTGCAGAGACGGGATCTAAGTGTTGTTTTTCAGTCTTTGTGGTTAATCATACTATGAATTCATTATGTCAGATTCATAATAGCAACAATCTGCAGTGATTCACCATACTGTTCCTTTTCGGGGTACAAATGATCCATTTTTTATTGTATAAACCTTGAAGACTTAATAGCTAATTCAAACTGTTCCTTTAGTGTATCTTACTCTCAGCCTGTCTTCTGGAAAATGCAGACTAGTGTTACCAAAGCTATGCCCTAAAAAAAAATTGTGAAAAACAGGAACAGACCTGTAGAACCTGAGTGTAGATTTATCTATGATAAACAGTATCTCATGAGTGTACTCTGCAAACACATCTTCAACTGGGTGATTGCATATTCCTTTTTTGCACATTTAATTAGACAGTTGACAGAGTTGACAATTTGACCATATTATTATCTGCCATATATTTTCATTCTTCATAATTTTTTTTGTATAAATCACAGATAGAAGTCCAATTTTTAAATACTTAGGTTTTAATCTGATATTTTCAACACATCTTTAATTACAAGATATTTACAACATATAACCTGGCTTCTTCATACTTCCTTTCAATGAACAGAATAAGGCAAATCCTATTATTAGTACTTACTGTACCACCAAGGTAACAAAGTGCAGGAGAAAAAATAGGCAATCTTATTTCAAAGAAAGTTATTAAAACCAGCTTGTCATTGGCAAATCTGAAAAAATAGCAAACATACTGGATGGAATCAGTAATTCAGAGATTTTTGCCTTGGAAGAATCGATTTCAGGTTTCTGTTTGGTTTTGGGTTTTTTCTAATGAATTAAGTTCTGATGTTTAGTAGAAACTGCTTCCCTACTAATGTCCCTAGAAAATGAGGGCCAAACAATTTCAGTATCAGGCCCAGATAAGTACAAATAACCATGAGAACAAATACTGAGAATATATTTATATTTTGGTTTTGGATGTTTTGTGCAAACCACATTGTTTGCACAAGTGAACAGCTTTTGACCTTGCAAATCTCATAATCACTGATTGATGCTGAAGGCTAAAGAATACTATTAAGAGTAAGCATTGATAGCTTTTGAAGACAGACAACATTCCTCTTAAGGCTGGCTTACATGCAAAAAGAGAGTTCCAAAAACTTTTCAAGGTAGAGAAGTGATGTATTATGCTATATAGGTGAAGAGATTTATTACAAAATAAGCACATGAACATTTCTCTACACAAGGTGAGATTTTCAAAGGGATACTCAGTGCGTGCAAGGAGAAGCGGGTAGCCATGCACTTTTGAAAATCCCAGCAAAATACTTTCCTTTTACCCCAGCAACCAAAATTTCACAGGCCAGATTCACAGTTCATGCAAACAGCCAAAATCTCCAGATGCCAGTTTCTACCACGTGGGGATCCGCCCCAACTATGGTGGATGAGTAATGTGGTGACAGTAAACACTAAAAAATAAGCATGAACAGTGAAAAAACCACCCCTCTCATTACAAAATGCAAAGACTTAAGAAATCTTTGGTAAGTTGGGCCACTAACCAGAGCCAGCTCAGCATGGAAGAGGGCTGCATCAGCTGGCCCCTCCTCAAGTGACTGGGCAGTGTAGAAAAAGCAATCTTCCTTAGCAGAGACATAGCCCTCCTCTGGTGAAAGCTGCAGAAAGAACGAAGCTCTGAGTTGGATGAATGGGCAGGACACAGGGCGTGCAGAGTGCATTATGTGTGGGGGTTTAGAGAGGCAAATGAATTCCAAATGCAGCAAAGAGTTCATTTCAATCACAGTCACGGTGTTGGGTTGGTAAAGAGATAATTATTAATTTTTTTTCAAATTTACCTGAATTGATTCAGCTTCATATCTCATTTTACATTCCCAAGTAATGAAAAAGGCCTATCCAGCTATACCACTGTAGCGGACCGCTACTGTATGCAGTTTGTCTCGACATTGCCGTCGCATCACCATTTCCCTGCACTGACGTCCTGCCTCAGAAGGCACAGCCCCCCCATCGCGGTCTGTGGACGAGCGCCACCATGCGCGTGTGCCACCATGCGCGTGCGTGAGAGCCAGGGCGCGAAAAGGCTTCCTGAAGCAGCATGTACCGTACAATGGGTGCTGCCATGCGCATGCGCAAGAGCCAGGGTGCGAAAAGGCTTCCCGAGGAGGCCACACGTACTGCACGTGCCGCGTGAACAGCACGTACGCAGCCGCAATCTGCGTGGGACCCCATATAAAGGAGCGCATGTGCTCCGGTAAGCGGCGGGGCTTTTTCTCCTTCTTCCTCTTCTCCTCGTGCATCTTCCAGAACCTGCTTCGACAAAACCTGCGACGCTTGGACACCGTAGAGGGAGGTAACGGAACTTCACTGGACTCGGAGTGGTGGTAATTAGTCTCATCCCCGACTTGGTCCCTTCCCCTCTCTATCTCTCTACCTCTCTATCTCACTACCTCTCTATTTCTCTACCTCCCTATCTCTCTCTCTCTCTCTCTCCCCGTCTTTGCCCTTCCCCGCTCTCCCGGTTGTCTCTTCATATACAGTCCTTATCCCCCTGTTCATAAAAAAAATAAAGCTAAAAGGTTGTACGACATCTGACCTCGTTTGTGTCTTAGTCTCGCTCTTGGGATCGTATCGAACCTTCCCCGATATCGGATCGGGACAACCACAGAGCCCTCAGCTTAGTCTAAACTCACTTTCAACTTCTGCTCTTATTAAACATATACTAAAACTCTCGTCAGAGCTGCCACCAGGGAAAGACCCCAACAGCAGAGGCCTTTACAGCCTTGCTAGCCGCAGAGCAATCTTGTTAGCAGGCAGAAAGTCTGCATCCCCTGTCTGTGTTTTAAGATTGTATCTGCTGGGTGGAACAGCTTCAAGAGGACAAGCCATAATTCTGACTATAAACCAGTATTTTTTTCCAATGTAATTTCATTGCAAAGTGCAGTCATCCAGTACTGCAAAACAGCCAGTGATTATTCAAAATGTTTCATTAATTGGCAAGCATAATACATGAAATATTAAAGTGCAAATGCTGAATGTTTACAAAACGCTGGGAACAGAAACAAACTCCCCATGCATTTTCTCTTTTAGAGTAACATCTTCTTAAGTATGAAAATGTTGATTTGCAAGACCTTTTAGGGTGTAACACAGTCTCCACTACAAAAAAAGAATTTAACAAAGCAAGTTAGAAAAGTACCCTATTATTATGAAAAGGAAAGTTTGTAGTAACTTAAACATCAGCCATTCCCTTCAACCCTCTTCACAAAGACCCATGAAGAACAAAAATTTGTTATCTGCATCCACAAGGATTACAAGATTATCATTTCATGAAAAGCAGAAGTGAACCCTAAAGATTGCACTTTGGCTCACAAATACAGTGAAAGGTATCTTCTTTGTATGTATCTACCGATGCCATTCTACTATCTGAATTTTACAGACCAGGGACACGAGTCCACTAGCATCCTTACTGACACACTACCTTGGTAACCCTAAGTCTCTTTCAACCTCATTCTTCTCGTTGTTACAGACTACCTTCTAAAGTCAAGCCTGAAATTATTTATGGCTATACTAAAATAACGAGTTTTAGGTACATGAACTGCAGACTACTCACCATACTTTGAGCATAAAGTGCACAGTCTAAATACAAAGACTGCGTATGTACTATACCTTGCAAAGCAAAGGCATAGGCAAATTCGAGGCAAAGCACAAAAAACTGACTTTATGTCACCATCTCACACATTCAGAGAACCTTGTAAAGTATACCAAATTATGCCTGGCAACATGTAGCCCTGAAAGACTCTACTGGTTGCAAGATGCTTTGCTGTTTTCTCAGCTGCAAGACAGGTGTGCTAGGTCCTGCAATGACTCCACCAGTCATACTACACAGGCCACTCCTACATACAAGGAGATACATGACTATTACAGACAGTTTCTGCATGTTTTGAGCCACCTGGTTGTACCCCAAAGCACACAAAGTGTACGCAGAAGTCAGGATCATCATGTACCAGCTTAAAGGACAAGAAAAGTATCCATTGAATTCCCAAATCCTTACAGGCAGTGGTTTGGCAACTCCTATTTTAACTGTTCCTGCTGGGGCTCCTTTCAGTGCTTGTACCGCTTCCTCCAGGCTGCCATTCTCCAAGTTGATATCATTGACAAACATAAGCCGATCTCCAGGAAGAAGTCTCCCATCTTGCTCGGCCACGCCCCCAGGAACTAATGAGCGAATCACAATCACGGTGTTTGCTGGATCAACAGGATCCTAATTAAATAAAAGGAAGAAAAATATTTCATTTTATTTACCGTTTCATGTTTTGCGAAGCTAATTTTTATGCAGTTGGGTTACTAAAAATTGGAGCTCTGCTCCAGATAAACCCTCAGCAGGAACATACCCTCCTGTCCATGCTGCCTGTATGTTCAAACTTCCACCTATTTTTAATTCTTAAATATGAAAATTATTACTCCTTTCTAGGTGATGTCCCATCATACATCTTCAGCATAAAATACTGCTAAATTGCAGAGTGCTGTTCATACTGTAAGGAGTAATTAGACACCAGAAATTCAAATACTTCCTACTGCAATGACAGTGTTGCAGACTTCATCCTGCCTTACACTATGTGGTCTGGGAATACAGATGGGCAGTGCAGCTTGGGGCAAAGTTAACACGTGCACTCTGGCAGAACAAAGGGCTTATTTTCAATAACTCTCTTATACTTCATGGCACCAGACCGTGCTCAGCTGAGAAAGCACTTTTTAAGAGGCAAGTCTGTGTGTGTGCCTAATTAAATACTTTATGGGAAAATACTAATACAGCAAGCTAATCAACAAGACACAACAAAGTGGCATTTGCTTTAAAAAAAGAAAACTGTTTTGAAGTCCCCATCCTTCAACATACTGATTTTTATAAAAACACTAGCATCAAACACTCAGAACAGCATGTGTGCACACACTTACGTGATACTTACAGAATTACATTCACAAGGAACATCATTACATGTTAATACTTCCAACACGTGGCAATTCATTTGAGTGCACACACAGAAAAAAAATGAGCAATGTAAGAATGTACCAGCTTTACTGATAGGAAAACGAAGAGAAAAGCAAACATCTACATACTCGCGTGCAACCGTAACAAGTTTCCATGCCAAGATGTACATCTAAAAGGACATACACTATCAAGGCAGCAACCAAAACCACTTGGACTTGGAGACTGATGAAATCTAGTGTGAGAGAGGGGCATTGAGGGAGGGAGGGAAGGACACCAAGATGACCCTAACACTTACTGCAGTTAATGCAGTAAGAATGCCACAGAGCAATAAAACATTTCACAAGTTTTCAAAAAACAGATACTTGACTATGCCTTCATTCTTCAGATTATTACACTACACTGCTCTTCACCTTTGTCAGTGTGCAAATGCAAAATACTACTGAGGTACAGATTAATTCTAAGCAGTGCCCTGTGGGGATAACTTCCACCTGGAATGCATATACTCTTAGGGATAAGATCCAGCAGAGACCTGGGAGGAGACTGGGTCCTGCAGCACCACCAAACAGTTGGGCAAAAGTCTACACTGACCACAGGGAGAAATTACTTGACTTCGAACAGATTAAAAATTATCCACTGTGACAACTGTGAACAGGAGGAACATTTGTTCTCGGATGCTGACCAAGTGCAGGCAGGAGACAGACAGTGAGCTGTTCATCAGGACACACCAAAAATCAAAGCTTGACATATCCAGGAATTTTGAAGTCAAATACAAAATGAATGGGGTCTTTAGACACATCCTGGACAGACAGAAGCTAAGCAAGTGATTTCAGAATTCAGTTCTGGATTTTAGTAAATCCTGCTTTAAGCACCTAAGTCCTTTATTGGCTCTTGCCCTAAGCACTTCACTGCAGGTGCAAAATACATGGCTAAATGCCTGAATATTCTGACTGCATCATTCACTGCCTCTGGGGCACCAGCAGACGAGCTTTCTGAAGACTCTAGTATATTATGGATTATCTCTTTTTCTGGACCAGTATTACCATTATCATTAGAACCTGTAGTCTTAATACAGTAAGAAGAATAAGTAATGTAACTAGTGGGATGCCTACCAGTAGTGACATCCATTTAGCTTTACTGTATTGCTTCGTTTCCATTAACATTTACCCTTAAAATACATATTTAGATCATATTGCGAGATCCAAACAATACCAAGTATTTTGTCCTTTACTCAAATAAAGGAGTGCAGAAGTTACCTGGTAGTCCAATATGCTAAATCCAAGTCCTGTACTCCCTTTCTCCAACTCAATGTGCTGTACTTCTGTTTCCCACATCGCCAAAGATGAGCTTTGCTCCTCTCCCTTATGATGACCCTCAGCAGCTATTTCCAAAGATGCTCCTTCCGTGTCCGAGGAGCTAATGAATCCAAGTTCTACATGAGCCTGAGAAAAACAGTGAATTATCACCAATAAAATTTAAATATTTGTGAATCTGCAGAGATAAAATTCTGTGCACAAAGAATTTAAAAACAAAATTAATTTTCTCCTAATACAGAAAGTGCAAACACTCAGCAGAGTTAACAAATGAGTCTGATAAACCTAGCACAGAATTCACATTTCCTTGTAACAAAATAGCTATGCTGCAAGTATACAAAATTCCTCACTGGAAAAAACTGTACAAAATGGAGTTTCTGTCAGACTAAATACTTCAGAAAATTTCATTAATTCATGTATTCAAATATACAGGAAATATCTGTTATTAAACGGTATGTCTAAAAATATGCCTTGCTCTAAACATAGTAGCACTGTTAGGAGTCAGAACATTTAAAAAAAGAAATAGATACACACACATACATACACATGCATATATGTTTTCCTCTTCCCTTGGTTTCATAGAAAAGCTTAGCAACAATAAGCTGAATTTGGTGCCTTGCCCAGAACCCAGAATTAATTGCGTCTCTTTTCACAGAAATGCTATTGCTTTGTATACTATATGGCAGACCACTCCTACACGTTTAGCACATCAGGCTGCCCGGAGCTTTGCACTTACGAGTAACAGAAGTGTGTCTCCAGTGAATGCACACGCAGTTCCGCACAATGCAAACCCAGAAAGCAAAGTTCTAAACTAGATTAAATATATTCGGATTCTAAAGAACATGCAGTTTGCCATAACCCCACAGCCCACCTGCAGAACAGGTGTATAGACCTGTGTCCCAGAATATTTCTGCCCATGACCTACCAGGATTGACATCTTCTGGTTGGCCTAAAGTATGGTTAATGAGTATAATTTACCTCTATTTATCTGGTTCCAAGTCCTGAAATATTAAAATGTATTTCTAACCTTGTACACGAACTTTATATGGCTTTTTTCTCTAGTAAAAGGTCATTTTCTCAGCAATTTTTTTAAGACAAAATACCTTTTCTGTGAGCTGAACCTCAGACAGACTTAGACTCTCCAGTACTTCTGGGTGAGTGATGGGGGGAGCTACTGGACGACAGCACACCATCGTCACCTTAATAGGCAGTTCTTTCAAGATATTGACCACATCCTTGTGGTTTTCTCCAAGCAAAGAGATCTCATTCACCTCAATAAATAAAGAATACATAGTGTTTAGAAGTACGATGAACAAAAATGGGTAAAATAAGAAGCCCAACCCACTAATCGCCTGATTTAAAAACAAAAAACAAAACCAACTAGCAAATGGACATTGTAAACTCTTAATTTCTACTCAATTTGCTGCTCAGAATCAGCACCAAGATAAGTTTTGAACTGAATGGATAGTCTCATAAATTGCATGACACCACCCTACAAACATCACATACTATGTCACTTCACGTTTCTTGCATTCATGTGAATGCAATTCACATTTTAATTCTAAGAAAATGATTTAGAAACGTAAACAGGTGTTTAGTCCCTTCACTGTGTAGGGATATTCTTATGAAATCTCAATGCTTTTGCTAGGTATTCTTTTTTTGTGACTTTGAACCATATCTGAAAAATAGCTATCAGTTGAGAAATGCATGTAAGCATATGTATTCACATAAATATGTGTAAGTACATATGAAGTGACTGCTCAAGCACTTCTGGTTACAGCTGGTATGCAGTTAAGATATGCTACAATCCCAAGTTATAACCTGTAAGAAGCAAGTCATTGCTCAAAAATCTTATTGAATGCAGACTAAGATAACGTAGTATTTTTTCTTACTTCCAGGAGCTCATCTCCACTGAACAGCTTGCCGCTTCGTCCAACTGGCCCCTCCGGTAAGATAGATCTGATGAAATGATGTCCCACTGTAGCTTCAAGACTTATGCCTAACCCACTGCTTTCACTAAATTTGTTAACTACAGCTACCTAAAATAAGATTAAGAAATGGTTAGTTTTGACAGATTTACAGATGTACCTGTTACTTTCCATTTCAATTTACATACAATGAGGTGAATATTCCAGAAATGAGAAACCAGAAATACTGTCATGTGTAATACAGACTTTTAGACTGCAAAAGCATCCAAAGCTTAGGATTTTCAACAATACTGAGGGAAATAACAACTGCAGCTTAAAAGAAAGAATCCAACTTTAACTTCCCAGTAAGATGAAAAGCACTGAGAAGGGAAAACAAATACCAGATAAAAACTAAAATCTGCAGGCCACCTTTAGTGAAAGTTATACAATCACAAAATAGTAAACTAGTCTGGAAACTACCATTACAGATTCACAAAGTGTTATTCAGGAACCACAACAGACCAAACACCCTGACAGAAGTAACACGACTATGTTGCCTCAGGGATGCGGATAGGAAGTCAGTATCACAGACCTATTCTTTTACCTGCCTTTACGTGGTGCTTCAGACTCCCATGCAAGAACAAAAAGAAAAGCCTCTTAAGCACAGAAACTGAAACACAGCCCAATCCAACATGATCTATGCCAGACAGCAGGGAGGCTCAGCATTGCATTTGTGTAAAAATGTGACAAATGCTTGGATCAGGACACAGTCAGGTAAAAACTGAAACTCTTATCACATACCATTCCAGCATAAACATGTGGGAACTGTGTATGACAACAGTATATCTAACAACATATACTTTTGCAGAGACTTCAGCTCTGGCATATAATTTTGAAATAATGTCCTAAACTCAGATACTGCTTTTCAACTCTACAGTAGATATCCCATGCATTATTTAGATCATTATATCAAACAATTCATTCAGCATGCAGAATAGGTAGGACATTTCAAGCACTAGCTTCAAATTCTGGCTAATGAAGGGAGCTTTGAAGTTCACCTTAAATATTATTTTCTCTGATACAAATTTATCCTCTTGAAGGTAAGAAATTTGTTAAACAATACTCATAGGCACAATAACCTAAGAAGCCTGTGATTATTTTGCTAAAATCAATACAGAAAAATAGATTGCTATATTTAAAATTCATCATAAAAATAAAATAATGTCAACAAATTAAGAAGCATATGTATGATTTTTAGAAACAAAGGAACAAATTCAATACAAACATATTTATATCTGTATGTTAGCAACATAATAGGTAGACACATCAAAGGGCATTGAGTAATATTAATCAAAGTTTACCTACCACTATTTCATAATTTGAACCCATAATCCTCTGCCACTTTGCCTTTGTAGCTGCTTCTTCTGTAGAAGTTAGCTGGAAATCTGAAAGTAATGTCTGAGATTACTGTGACAACAAGTAAAACATCCTGGCTACTACTATAACTGATAAAGTATACGGACCATGCAAGACTACATAACCATCCTGTGATGCCAGAACTCTCCTAAATATGACTAAAAACTTGACATGATTTGTCTCACCAGGTTTGGGTTTACCAGAGGAAAAACTTGCAAAATAGTATTAGATCCCACCCCCACAAAACTAACTCTGTATTTTGAAAGACATGAAATTCAGTCAAAAAGTTTGGTGTGCATAGCTGGGAAGAAAGGACAAAAATTTAAACCAGCCTCAGCGTTGAGTAAATTTAATACAACTTTACAAAATAATGGGCACAAAGCAAATTAAAAAGTACACACATGCCCCAGGCATTTGTCAAATCAGACTGTATGTGGGCTGATCAGATGGATTCAGGGGGATGGCTGATACATGATACCATATACTGATCCTTTTGGACAGATCCTGCATTTTACAGAATGTGTCCAAGGACAGTTTTCAAACAAAATTTGGAGGTTTTGTACTTTCAAAACTATGAGCACAACTGCAAAAGATTTATTGAAACTGTAGGCCCTAGAGGGCAGTGAGACAATTTAAGTCCTAGTTCTTTTTTTTTTTTTTTTTTTGTTCACATACTTGCACACATAGAATGAGAAATAATCCTAACAGTCAAAGAGCAGAAAAGAAATTGGAAGGGAAAGAGGGGAGGAAAGTAATGATGCTGTTAAAAATACAATGATAGGCTAAGCAGCAAACTGCAGCAACTCTTAACTTGATTGAAAGTTTATCTGCAGACTGAAAAAACAAAGAAATGCTTTCCTCCTGCTCATTTTCCCCTCATTCACACTGTTTAGATTCTAGAGCAGGAAACAATAAAAATCAGTATTTAGAGACAACAATCAGCAAACACAGGACCCTACATATTAAAGATCCATGGCCTGTGCTGTGCCCACATTAAGTTTCAAAATAAACTCTTCAGATCTGAATGCTCATCACAAGCGAACACTAGTCTTCGTTACAAGATTAAGGTCCCAGCTCTCACTGATTTTTAGTAATGTCCTGGTTTCAGCTGAGATAGAGTTAATTTTCTTCATAGTAACTAGTAGGGGGCTATGATTTGTGCTGAAAACAGTGCTGACAATATAGAGATGTCTCTGTTATACAGAGGTGCTTTTGTTGTTGTTGAGCAGTGCTTGCACAGAGCCAAGGCCTTTCCTGCTTCTCACACCACCCCACCAGCAGCAGGCTGGGGGTGCACAAGGAGTTGGGACAGAACACAGACAGGACAGCTGACCCCAACTGACCAAAGGGACATTCCGTACCATATGACGTGGTGTTCAGCATATAAGGGGCTGGGGGAAGAGGAAGGAAGGGGGGGACATTTCGAGTGATGGCGTTTGTCTTGCCAAGTAACCGTTACGCGTGATGGAGCCCTGCTGTCCTGGAGATGGCTGAACACCTGCCTGCCCATGGGAAGTGGGGAATGAATTCCTTGCTTTGCTTTGCTTTTTGTGTGCGTGGCTTTTGCTTTACCTATTAAACTGTCTTTATCTCGACCCACAAGTTTTCTCACTTTCACTGTTCTGACTCTCTACCCCATCCCACCGCGGGGGCGGGGAGCGAGCGAGCTGTTGTGTGGGGCTCAGCTGCCGGCTGGGGTAAAACCACAATGAGTAACAATTTAAAGTGACTAACAGCCTCGGACAGTGTTTTAAGTCTAACTCAGAGACATTACTAAAAGCAAAGCCAGGTGTTCCGTGGCATTCAAATATGACAATACTTTCCCCAAAGCACAGACTTTGCAGTATCTGAAGGAAAGGTGTTTAAAAAGAAATTCTTCAGCTGTCCAGGATAATGGAAAGCACGACTTATGAAAAGATACATATTACAGAACTCATATGGGAGATGCTTTTCAGTTCCCCTCTAGCTCTGGAAGCAGGAAAATGTTAGAAAGCATATCAAGTGCTGTCTCAATCTGGAAAACATATCATCACATAGGACTTCTGAAATGCAACACAGTGCCCTAACAGCTCAGAGGGAAAGGAAAATATCCATTAGAAAATAAGAATTTCCAGAAAGACTGTGGGAAACAATCAGAGCATATCAGTACACTGGAACTGACTGAATTTCAAACATTATCAGACTTAAATGAATACAAGCTCGGGAATTTGTGAAAACAAAATTTATCAGAAGAGGAAGAAGTTCTTAAGTGCAATTGTGCAGCTGGGCAGCTGCAGGTAGCTTAGAAAGATAAACCATGTTGGGGAATGAGGAGGGAAAAAGTTTAATACACAACACACTAAAAAGAGTAGAAATACAAAACTAGACTAAAAAGAGGACTTAGCATGTACCAAAAGCAGAGTGCTTCATGTGACATCTTTGACACATAATTATTTTCAGAGACATACAGTAGTCAATGATCTTACAGCACTCAAGAGTACATGCTTACATATGTGATTACTTTCACCTTCTAGCTGTACCTCAGCTACGCAGCACATGGGAGATGGAAAGGCACACAAAATACCTGATCTTTGTGTAAGCACACCCAAGTGCATTTTCACAGAATAAAATATTAAATGTTGCAAACCTGTTTCCTGTTGTTTCACATCCTCTCCAGTATTTACCACACTGGCACTGCAGGGCAGCGATGGAGAACCCTGTTCTGTTTCACTGTTATCTGAAAAAAAGAAGCAGCAGCCTTTTCAGCTTTTTTATGTGTTGTAATATTCATCAAGATCACAGGCATGCCTCAGGGCACTGACTCTCTCTTCCCCTGGACTTCAGAGGATTCATATTTGGCAAATGAAATCTGGCATAATAGGCCCAGAAGAAATGCCATATTTTGAAGACATTTTGTCTTCTGCTCATGTTTTGCCTTCTACAGTCAATTTTTCAGTGAAACAAGAAAAAAAATCACAACTATCAGTAGCTGCGCATCTATGATTGAATGAAAAGCAACTGGAAAACATGTAACTTTCTTTAGCACCCTTGTATTACCTTTTTTTTTTCCCTTCTCCCACTTCTTTCCCTTGTGCAATTCAGGAAGCTGACCCTGAAAAATGAAAATGCTACAGAATTGGAGACCTGCATACCCCACAGGCTTTTCACTTGTAGAAAGCCTCGCCTGCCACAGAGTTCTTTTAGGTACGTTGCTGGCTGTCAGCTGTCTTGAATACCAACAGGCTGGAGAAACAGCACTTTCTGAGCATTTCCTCTGTAATTTTTGGTAAAGGTGGGAACGAGAGGATGCCACACAGATAACATACTACTGGGTCTTTCAAAGTCTTGTGTGAGGTGGGGATGATGCCTCCATCAATGAGTTGTGACATACTTCTGCTGACACCAACCTATAACACAAGTAGCTGAAAAACATCTGAGCACCCAGCCTCTGTGCAGATACTCTGTTCAAACACACTGACTTTCAAGATCTGGCACATATACTTCAAGATGTGCGCAGTATAAGATTAAGCTTCACTAATCTCATCTTGGCAGCCACAAAATTAATATTGGTCATCGGCTTCTGAACTTTGTACACATATATAGTTAATGCTTTATCAGATTATTTATAACCTCTAGATATAGACCACTCCTCTCATACCTTGAGCTTGTGACACTGACACACAAGGGTGAAATGAACTGAGACTTGCTTTTGCTCATTGTGGAGAGTATCTCTTTGCTGGCTCTTGAATGCAGCTCTCACTCTACAGCACTGTGTTGCATGGCAAGGTTTTGGTAGCAGGGGGGGGCTACAGGGGTGGCTTCTGTGAGAAGCTGCTAGAAGCTTCCCCTGTGTCTGACAGAGCCAATGCCAGCCGGCTCCAAGACGGACCCGCTGCTGGCCAAGGCCAAGCCAATCAGCGCCTCTGTGATAACATATTTAAGAAAGAGAAAAACAGTTAGAGAGCGCTTTTGCAGCCAGAGAGAGGAGTGAGAAGATGTAAGAATATCTGCAGACACCAAGGTCAGTGAAGAAGGAGGGGGAGGAGGTGCTCCAGGCGCCGGAGCAAGATTCCCCTGCAGCCCGTGGTGAAGACCATGGTGAAGCAGGCTGTCCCCCTGCAGCCCATGGAGGGAGGATGAGGGGGTGTAGCGATTCCACCTGCAGCCCGTGGAGGACCCCATGCCAGAGCAGGTGGAGACACCTGAAGGAGGCTGTGACCCCGTGGGAAGCCCGCGCTGGAGCAAGCTCCTGGCAGGACCTGTGGATCCGTGGAGAGAGGAGCCCACGCCAGAGCAGGTTTGCTGACAGGACTTGTGACCCCGTGGGGGACCCACGCTGGAGCAGTTTGCTCCTGAAGGTCTGCACCCCGTGGAGGAGACTCACGTTGGAGAAGGCCGTGAAGGACTGTCTCCCGTGAGAGGGACCCCACGCTGGAGCGGGGGAACAATGAGTCCTCCCCCTGAGGATGAAGAAGCGGCAAAAACACCGCGTGATGAACTGACCGTAACCCCCACTCCCCGTCCCCCTGTGCCGCTGGGGGGGGCGGAAGTTGAAGCCGGGAGTGAAGTTGAGCCCGGGAAGATGGGAGGGGTGGGGGGAGGTGTTTTTAAGATTTGGTTTTATTTCTCATTCCTCTACTCTGTTTTGCTTAGTAATAAATAAGATGAATTCCCTCTCTAAGTTCGGTCTGTTTTGCTCGTGATGATAATTAGAGAATGATCTCTCCCTGTCCTTATCTCGACCCGTAAGTTTTTTTTCATTGTACCTTTTCTCCCCTGTCTAATGAAAGAGGGGAGTGATAGAGCGGCTCTGGTGGGCATCTGGCCCTCAGCCAGGGTCAACCCACCACAGTGAGTGATCTCTCCCTGTCCTTATCTCAACCCATAAGCTTTTCATTGTACTTTTTCTCCCCTGTCTAGTGAATGAGGGGAGTGACAGAGCAGCTCTGGTGGGCACGTGGCCCCCAGCCAGGGTCAACCCACCACAAGCACGAATAAAATATTTACTGCCTTCTTACCATTTGAAGATTTGCAGGATCAAAGTCTTGAAGCAATTCAGCCAGAAGTGCAATGCAGTGCAGAGCTTTCAACATTCACTTTGAAAATATAGCAAATAATACCATTGTGTCTAAAAGATCAATCAAACCATAGTAGACCAAATTCTCCCCTCATGTACAGAGCTCCACCACCAGTAATAGCTACCCAGAATAAATCTGGTCCATTTTATTTCCAGATTGCAATTGAGAAGAAAAATATTACAAGCCATCTTTAAAGCAAAGCCAGTTTTAATTACCTTTGGTTGTGCTACTATCCATTGTGTGGAACAGTAAGTCCTTTTCAACAGCAGCACTGAAGTCCTCCTGAGGCTGAATATGAGTTTCCTGCTTAAACCCTCTTCTGATCAAAGTGAGCTGAACTGTTTGTCCCGTGTGCCGCAAAACATCAACTGCTTGCTGATTAGTAAAACCTTGAAGATTTGTTCCATCCACCTACATGATTAAGAAGCTTTTCAGCCCACAAGACAACATCCGGAAAAAAAAAAAATGTCCAGGGGAACATAATACGCTGAGTTCAGCATCTGTTAGCCTAAGCACAAAGCAAGTGAAAGGACATGAACAAAAACCTGGACGACTTAGCAACGTCAGATATACTAAGCACTTTCACTGCAGTACCCCACAGCTACATAACCACCAGTACCACAGCAACGTGGGGAGAAGTGCTTTGTGTGCCCACCACGGTGGGGCCAGGCAGATCTGCTCTGCGAGGTGGGAGAAGACACAGCACATGCTGTGCAGGCTGCCTGCTTGACCTCTCCAGCCATCCCCACCTCCGAGGAGAAAATAGTGGGTGCATAAACCAACACAGACATGGCCAAGAGAGCTGGGGAGGGGAGGGTGAGGAGAGACACATCTGTGCACTGTGGTAGGAAGAACTACAGAGCACAGCTGTTCTGAGGCCAAATAACACCAGACACAGTGAAGTCTACTACTGAACACCATGAAGTCCAATTTCCCAATCAAACATTGTCCCAGCCAGCCAGGTGTTATCTCTGGTCCATCATTTTCGTATTTTAAAGAACAAGATTTTGGCCCCTTCCATTTGAAGCTTCCCTATTACCTCATTAACTCAGGGTTTTTTCTGAAACTCAAGACTTTGGTATTGCCCAATTTCATCCTGTTGTCCCTAGTACACACCACCTTTTATTCCTCTTCTCCCCACAAACTCCGTATTATCCTACTCTTTCTCCATCTTGCCCCTCAGTACTTTTAATTTCTAAAATACGTCTAACAATGCCTTGGCCCCTGTAGTTGTTTCAGTCTGTCTATACAACACACATATTCCATTATTTTAATTTCTCCTGCATGAAGAATGACTCCCCCTGGACCCTTAATCATTTTTTTGCCCTTCTCTGAACTTCTTCCAACTCTGGCGCTCTTCTAAATATAAAGTAATTAAAAAATGAGCTGGGGTTATTTAATTTTTCCTGCACACTTCAGCAAACCATATTGTAACAATGTTTATTATTCTTCTGTCCCAGGTCACTCAAATCTTTTTTTCTCCTTCTGCATCTGCAGTAGAAGAAGAAATTGAACTTTGGAATAATCATTTGTACTCAGCATTTAAATCATAAAAATCATATACACTTCTCCATACAAACATGCAGACACATTTGTACTTGGAGAGAGACCATAACTTGTTCTTAGTGCTGCCTTCACACAATGCAAGATCAGATCTATGACAGACACAAAAACAGGGTTCCAGCATTTATGACCTGATTTTCATCATACAACTAGCATTTTATGCATGAAAATATTTTCTTCTTTCTCTGAGCATCTAAAACCTTAACGACATACCTTTAAAAATAATTTTCAACACAGATGCTTAATTTCAATCAAACTTTAAAACTTGGCCTTTACTAAGCAGTCTCAAAGCTCTTACTGATAAGATACAGACACACAACACTTTTTCTTAAGAAAAACAAGTTATACACACACAGATAATGAGATAGGTGTGACTGAATACTCAGTCAAAAAAAGGACTCACCATTTCAACACCAATCCTAAATGTTTTAAACAAGCACTAATTCTTTACAAGTGAAAGAAGCAGAGTTTTGCCGACAAGTGATCTAATTTCTTTTTGTTTACTTACAACTATAATTTGATCTCCCACATGGATTCTGCCATCATGTTCAACCGCACTGCCTTTTGTAATACTTTTCACAAAGATACCAGAAGGTTCTGGGATGAAAAAACAGAGAAAATTAAATTATTAAGAAATAACTTAAATAATGCTACAATCTCCAACTAATGCCACCAGCCAAAGGGAGGAAAAGAAAGAAAACACAATCTCCAGGTAAGATAAGGAAAGAATCATCAAGAAAGTATATGCTTTAAGTAAAACATGGTATATGCTTTAAGTAAAACATACATATTACTATTTTTTCTAAAGGATAACCCTGATTAATGTCAGCTTGCATTGGATAAGACTTGATTCAAAATCTTACAATGCCGAATTCCCAATTCTTGCTGCAAAAGAATTTTAACTTACTTTAATCTAAATTTTGAAACCAACATCGACAAAAAATGTATCTCTGACTCTTGGCCAGATTTAAAACTGCAAGACAGAAAATTCACTAACCTGGTAAATTCTGTATTTTCTACGTACTTAATTAAGAAAACTCATGCTTGGATAACCAAATGCAGAAAATTATAAGCAAAGAGAACTACAACTCACGTATGAACCAGCTTTTAACTACAGCTGTAAGTCAGTATTTGATCCAATATAAAAAAAAGAAGCAGAAAAGAAAGAAAAAATCCAACCCCAAACCAAAAAACATTTTAAACAGTTACAGACTTTGAATCATAAGGAAAAGCCTTATACATAAAACATCTAGAGAAGGGATGTTTTACAAAAAGAGATCTATTTCAGGAAAAACACACTGGAATTTGAAACAACTTCAACAGCTCAGTAAAGTGAAAATCTATGGAGCTCCTATATGCACATTTTATATAGTACACATGAAATCGAGAAAAATACTAGTATGAACCAGAATGAAATCAGGTCTGACAGTCACAGGCCTATAACGTTGGTATCAGAAAACTTAACAGAATCTACTTTCTCACAACAAGTTCCAACTCTGTTAAATAAATACATTCAATGGGAAGATAATCCACTATGAGTTTTAACAGCTGTCAAGACAACCCAGTGCCTTTGCAGACCTGAAACTCATCTTTTACTGAGCCTCAATATGGCATAAGTTAGCAGAAAGGAGGGCAAAATCTATGTTTTGCTCTAGTGATTATATTCAGCTTAGAAAAAAATAAGACTACAAATATATTTAAGTCATGACATTGACAATTCTTTTCTGTTTTTTCTTAATTTGCTGTTCTCCCAGGTTTTGTGAATAATTGAATGACTGGTCCTACTAATTTCCAAGTGGTTTTATATCCTGTAACAGCTGCACCATAACATGACAAGTTGCTATTTGTCATTCATGAAAGATTCAGCCATGGAACATGTTGCCCAGTAGTTTTATTGCTGCTTCTTCGGCAGCGAAGTTGTTCTTTAACTAAGCGTTAAGTCACAAAATTAAGTGACATACCCAATTAGTTCCTAAGGCAAGAATAATTTCTAATGGAGTTACATGCAGCACAATAATTTAAAATCAAAGGTTGGTGATACTCCAACACTAAATCAGTTAAAATATGGTATCAATCAGATCTATCACATGTGCTACAATTTAATTTGCCTTTTAAAGATTCAACTGGAAGTTGCTAAAGAGCAGACTCACAGAAACTGTGATCATCCTATGCTGCGAAACAGACTTAAAATTAAGTCCAGCTTCTCAAAGCCCACAAATTATATCTATAGACTGCCAATAATGTGGGTTATATCTGTCCATACATTTTGCTAACAATATATAACATGGGTAAAAGTCAAAGAGGTCTTTGAGAAGTCTT